>NW_006383007.1:4759558-4763223 GCF_000327345.1 Myotis davidii
AATACCACATGATCTCACTCATTCATGGATAACTTAGACCATTATAGACTTTTGAACAATAATAGATACAGAGGCAGAGCTGCCTCAAACAGATTGTCAAACGGCAGCGGGAAGGCCGGCCCCAGCAGGGGGGCAGAAGGGAGGGGGGTAAGAGATCAACCAAAGAACTTGTATGCATGCATATAAGCATAACCAATGGACATAAGACACTGGGGGATAGGGGAGGCTAGGGGACTGTCAAGGGCGGGGGGGAAAAATGGACACATGTGTAATACCCTTTGTAATACTTTAAGCAATACAAAAAAAAAGTCAGTTATCTTCACTTATAAAAGAAAGTACAGCATGTTTATGACTGACTAAATAGCATTAAGTTATTTGCCTGTAAATATCAAAGATTCATAGGAACCTAATCAATAATCCTTCTTCCCTTTTTAAAAATATAAAAATGCAATACCCATTCCAAGATTAACAGGCATGAGTTACAAATTGTAATTATTAACATTGACAAATATTAAAACTGCCCAAATTAGTCATCATTTTGAACACTTACTATCGAACAGTAATGGTGGCAATTTAATTTACCCTCATAACAACTCTGAGATGATAACATTATCACCCCCATTTTGCAGATGAAGAAACTTAGGTTAAATAATTTGCCCAAGGTCACATAAGCTAGTAAATGGAAGAGCTAGGACTCAAACTCAGGATATGTTTTATGATAACAAAGTTCATAATTTTAATCACAAAATTATATTGCCTTGAAGTTTTACCACTGGTATTTTTAAATGGACAAAAAATAAGTCTACTCCTTTACAGTCAATCTCACCCTACACAATCACTGATCTATTCTGTCACTATAGATTAGTTCTGCTTTTTTGCCCATTCTAGGAGTTCACATAAATGAATCACATGTATGTACTCATGACATAAAGGAAATCATAGGGTATGAATTCCCTCTCAGCATGTTGGGATTTATCTTTACTCTTGCACTTTGTTCTGTCCATTTTTATTGTTGAGTAATATTCCCTTGTAAGAATCTACCATGATTTGTTTATCTATTCACCAACTGATGGACATTTGGATTGTTTCCAGTTTGAGTTCTTATGAATAATTCTGCTACGAACACTCAAGTTCAAATTTTTTATGTATGCATATTTTCTTTTATTTTAAATAATACCTAGAAATTAACTTGCCAGATCATAAGGTAAGTTTATTTTAAACTTTGCATGAAACTGCTGAACAATTTCCCAACTTGGTTGTACCATTTTATACACCTACCGGAAATGTACAACAGTTCCAGCTGTTCCACATCGTCACCAACAATTGGTATTGTCAGTCTTTATAATTTTAGCCATTCTAGTTGGTATAAAGTGATATTTCATTGTGGTTTTAATTTATTTTTTTAATATATTTTATTGATTTTTTACAGAGAGGAAGGGAGAGAGATAGAGTCAGAAACATCGATGAGAGAGAAACATCAACCAGCTGCCTCCTGCACATCTCCTACTGGGGATGTGCCCGCAACCCAGGTATATGCCCTTGACTGGAATCGAACCCGGGACCCTTCAGTCCGCAGGCCGACGCTCTATCCACTGAGCCAAACCGGTTTAGGCAAATTTAATTACCAGATGACTAATGATGTTGAGCATCTTTTCATATGCGTATTGCCTTTTGGTATATTTTCTTTTGAAAATTGCCTGTTAAAATCTTTTGCCATTCTTAAAATACTATTGTGGTTTTTTTTGTCTTCTTTAGTTAGGTGAGTTCTTTATATATACTGCAAAATCATCAGTCACAATAACTTGTAGCTCAAAAGAATCACTAGGGTTTTGGGACCCCAAAGTACTAGCACTTCTCTATATATGGCTCTTCCTGATCAGGAGACTCCACTCTGGCACTTATGGGCATTTACAATAAAAGCATGTAAGTCTGGCCTGTGTGGCTCGGTGGTTAATCGTCGACCTATGAACCAGGCAGTCACAGTTCCTAGCTCAATGTCAGGAGTGCAGGAGGCAACCAATCAATGATTCTCTCTCATCATTGAGGTTTCTCTCTCTCTCCTTTTCTCTCTGAAATAAATAAAAATACATTTTTAAATACATAAATAAAATCAATACCAATTATACCTTAGCAATGGAAATCACAACAGTACACGACAACAAAGACCCTACCCCCAAAAATGTCACATTGCCTTTCCTCTCCTACTGCAAACCTTGCCCAAACCCCATCAGTTGCATCTGAACACCCTATCCTCCCACAGAATAAGGGTAGGATGATGACTTGAGTGCCAGTATCCGATAGAGCCATAAATGTTTAACTCTCTCCTCTGCCTAAAGTTCCCCCAGCATATTTAGATATGTGGGTTTGGCCTTTGATTCCCCTTTAAGGATTGGAATACCTCAACCCAACCCCTATTGATCTTTCTTCTTAAAGCACCTGAACTCCAGGTGTAGGAAGAGGGAAAGGTCAGGCCATGAGGGGAGATAGTGGTATGATAGTGCATTTACTTTAAAAATTTCAAGTACCCACATTTGCATCTCAACTAAACAAACTCTTAATATTTTCAACCCACCCAAAGCTCTATATCCTCATTTCCCACACAATTTTCTCACCTTTGGGGACTTGATGCAGCTGCTGGAGCCACACTGCCTTTCAGCTGAAGCTATGGAGATGAATGTACAACAACCAAAGCACCATTTGGGCTATCTCTCAGCTCAGCCCCTAAATGTTCATTAAGAGGTAGAATACTGGAGGACTCTTATTCTCCCTGCGCTTGTCACCCTTGCCCATTACTTGGGTGAGAATATTCAATACCCAGAGTCTTGTCCTATCCTCTAACCCAGACCACACAGCCCTCATCTTTCCTCTTTCAGAAAGCCATGTCTGTGAGCACTCATCCTCAAGACCAACACTGTCAAGAACTGTGAGGAATTTGAGATTTTTAACCCTCCAAGCAAGCAACTGAAGTAGTCCATTACTGTTTCATGGATACTGGCAGACCACACAGTAGTCCATAGATCAGAGACGCAGGACTTACTACTCACAGCACAGAAGGAACATGAGCACCATGTGTGTATCATTTCCTTCACTGCCTAAGTCCCACAGAGCAGACGTGAAGATGCAGAGCTGTCAGGGGGCTTGTATCCCATCTGAGGATATTGCTGACTTCTATTTGCTAATATTTTGTTAACCATTTCTGTCTACACTCATGGGATATTGGTAAGTTTTTTTCTTGTAGTGGCTGTCTGGGGATAATGCTACCCTAATAAAGTGAGTTAGGACATGTTCCCTCCTCTTCAACTTTCAGAAAAAATCTTCCTGAAATGTGCTAAAACTCACCAGTAAAGCTATCTAGACATAAAATTTTCTTTGTGGAGAAACCATCAACAAAACAACAAGAAAGCCCACTACATGGGAGAACATATTTGCCAATGTTATCACCGATAAGGGTTTAATCTCCAACATTTATAGGGAGAGAAACAATCCAATAAAAAGAAATGGGCGAAGGACCTAAATAGACACTTTTCAAAAGAAGACATTCAGAAAGCCAAGAGACATATGAAAACATGCTCCAAGTCACTAATCATCCGAGAGATGCAAATCAAAACAACAATGTGGTACCATCTCACACCTGTCAGACTGGCTATCTCAACAAATCAACAAAC
>NW_006383007.1:4763324-4765368 GCF_000327345.1 Myotis davidii
TAGAAATATTTCCCAAAGTTTAAGTGGGGATCTTGAGGAGCTATTACACACCTGTGTAAATGCAGGGGTCCCAGAGTAGCCAAAATAATCTTGAAAAAATAAAAGAACAAATTTGGAAGATTCACATATCCACATTTTAACAAATACTAAAAGCAATAATGATTTGACAGTCTGTTCAATGCTTGTCTGCCTCTGTATCTATCTATTTGTTCATCAGGTTATAATGCTGGGGAGTGTGGGGGCGTGGGGTAAGAGATCAACTGAAGGACTTGTATGCATGCGTATAAGCATAACCAATGGATACAAGACACTGGGGGGTAGGGGAGGCTGGGGAAAGGTCAAGGGGGGAAAAAAGGAGACAAATGTACTACTCATTGTAATATTTTAAGCAAAAAAAAAAGTTAAAATAAAATAAAATTAAAAAAAAATTTTCTTTGTGGGAAGGTTTTTAACTATAAATTCAATTTCTTCAATAAGTGTAGGGTTATTCAAGTTATCTCTTTCTTCTGGAGTAACTTTTGATATTTGAAAGTTTGTGTCCTTCAAGGAAATTTACTATTTCCTCTAAGTTGTCAAATTTATTAGCATAAAGTTATACATATTATTTTATTTTAATTTCTGTTGAAAAATGCCAACTCTCCCTTCCTCATTTTGGCAATTTGTCTTTTTTTTTTTTTTACTGGTCTGGCTGGAGATTTAGCAATTTATTGATCTTTCTTTTTTCTTTTTTTTTTGAACATCTTAAATTTTTAATCCTTTCTTTACAGGTTACCTAAGACCACTTTTGATTAAGAAAACTGTAGAAAGTAACTGCCACAAGCAAACGCCAGGTGGTGGCCTGTGTCAATTTTCCACAGAGTCCTGCTTTGCGGGATGTCTGAATGCACTGCTTGGGGTCTCTGCTCACACTTGCTGGAATCAATCGTGACAGATTTTAGTCCACAGATTGCTTTTCCCCATATTTCTTTGTAAACTCTTCAGCATTCTCACAGAATTTTTTACAGTCCTTAGAGTATTCTTCAGCTAGGTCAGCCCGAAGGGCGTGCTCAGGCTAGGGGTCATTCACCAGTGCTATGAGAGACTGGATTACTTGGTCGGTTTTCGTTGCTGGCTTCCAGTTTTCAGCACTAATTACTGGCAGACAGACCTGTCCCTTTTCATCGATGTTGGGGTGATAGATCTTTGTTTTAAATGTAATCTTCGGTGGTTTGAATGGGTATTCTGCTGGAAAGTTGATTTCAATTCTGAAGGCCCCCTTATCATATGGAGGGCTGTCAGGAACAATAAGCCCTTGCCAAGTCAATAAATTAGCTTCATCAACCTGGATGTTACGGAAGTTTTCATTCCACATTTGCGGATTTCTTCAAGCTCCTTCATCAGCCTCTTGCTGGCTGCCATCTTGGATCTGGTGCTGCTACTTTCCCAATGTCTATTGATCTTTTCAAATAAGTATTTGGCTTCATTGAGAGTCTCAAATGTCCATTTTTTATTTAATTAAGTTATCTTTGTCTCCTTCTATTTAGGTTTAATTTGTTCTTTAGAAGCTTAAAATGGAAGTATAAATCAGGATTTAGCAAACTATTGTCCAAAGACCAAATCAGACCCATGGTCTGATATATATATATATATACACACACACACACACATATATAATGTTGGAGACCTGGTGCATGAAATTTGTCCATGGCAGGGGGGTTCCCTCAGCCCAACCTGCACCCTTTCCAATCCGGGACCCCTCGGGGGATGTTCGACTGCTAGACTGGGTCTAAACTGGCAGTTGGACATCCCTCTCACAATCCGGGACCACTGGCTCCTAACCACTAACCTGCCTGCCTGCCTGATCGCCCCTAACCACTCTGCCTACCTGCCTGCCTGATTGCCCCTAACCACCTCTGCCTTAGCCCCTGCTGCAGTGACTTTATCCAGAAAGACGCCTGGAAGGTTGTTCAGCTGTCCGATGTAATTAGCATGTTACCCTTTTATTATAGACTAGAGGCCTGGTGCACAAAAATTTGTGCACTCGGAGGGGAGGGGGTCCCTCCGC
>NW_006383007.1:4765670-4771730 GCF_000327345.1 Myotis davidii
ATCCCCAGTGGGAGATGTGCAGGAGGCAGCTGGTCGATGTTGCTCTCTCATCGATGTTTCTAACTCTCTATCCCTCTCCCTTCCTCTCTGTAAAACATCAATAAAATATATTTAAAAAAAAAAAAAGATCGAGAGAGAAACATCGATCAGCTGCCTCCTGCACACCCCCTACTGGGAATGTGCCCACAACCAAGGTACATGCCCTTGACCGGAATCGAACCTGGGATCCTTCAGTCCGTAGGCCGACGCTCTATCCACTGAGCCAAACCAGCCAGGGCTATCTGGCCCTTTATAGGAAAAGTTTGTCAATCCTTTCTTCTTTTCTCAAATAAGCACTTAATATTAAATATTTCCCCCAATGTTTCTTTAGCTGCTAATAATTTAATGTTTTTATTATCATGCACTTCAAATGTTTTCTAATATTCCTATGATTTCATCTTTAACACTGGGAAAATAGAAAAAGTGTGCTATTTAGCCCTAGCCAGTTTGGCTCAGTGGATAGAGCGCCAGTCTGGGGACTGAAGGGTCCTGGGTTTGATTCTGGTCAAGGGCACATGCGTGGGTTGCAGGCTCAGTCCCCAGTAGGGGGTGTGCAGGAGGAAGCTGATCCATGATTCTCTCCCCTCATTGATGTTTCTCTCTCCCCCCCCCCTGAAGTCAATAAAAAAGATATGCTATTTAATTTCCAAATATTTATTGATTTGCTATCATATTATTGATTTCTAAATTACTCCTATTATTGTCAGAGAATGTAATATTCTATAACATTTCCATCATTTGAAATTAGAGGTCTGTTTTATGGCTCAGTATATGGTCTATGTTGGTGAACATTTCATGTACATCTGAAAAGAATGTGTGTTCTATAGTTACTGAGTATAGTGTTCTATAAATGTCAATTAGGTCAAGTTGGTTCATAGTGTTGTTCAGATCTTTTATATTCTCAGAGTTTTTCCTCTTCTGTCAATTACTGAGAAAGGCTGCTGAAATCTTCAAATATGATTATGGATTTGTCTACTTCTGTTATGTTTTTTTACTTGTCCTATTAAAAGAAACTGGGAGTTACAGGGCTAGAAGTCTCCTTTTGAACTAGGAATAAAGTTCAAACTTCAATAAGAAAAGATCTGATTGGTTTAGCCAGTCTCTATGTAGTATGGGGCTGTGCAGAGTCCTAGAGCCAACAGACCTCATAGCCACTGAGCAGACTATGATAACTGCTTTATGATTTAGACATCCATATCTGTTTCAATCAGGGTCACAGGCCGAGCAGCTTATGCTAAAAGAAACTCTCAAAAGGAGCTTGTGGGTATGGCCATCTAGTTACATGAATCATCACTCTAATTTTATCCCTTAGGAATGGAAGATATGTAATAGGACATGCAACCTCATCATCACTGCGTGGAGGACCACTCCAAGAAAAAAAGAATATCATCACAAGCCAACAGACCTGAGGAGCTCTGGTTCACTTTGGCTGTACAAGGGCTTATTTGTGGAAGTATGGTAGGAAAAGAATGCAGAATATACAATGCATTCCCTATATTTTTGCTCACAAAGTTCTAAAGGCAAAGTACAATTTGAAAGTCAGTACACCGAAGTTCTCCCCTCACAGTTGAACATGGTTGAATGATTTAAGCCTAACGAGACTTAAAAATTGACTCATTTCAGAAAGTTTAATGATTTATAAAGTTATCTAACTTGTATTACATTTTTAAAATCTAAATTAGTACCACCACTCTCACATCCACTGCCCTAACGCATCCCATAGCTTTTTTTCCCTTACTCGGGTATTTCCATCATAGCATCTATCACAATCTGAAAGTAGCTTTGTTTATAGTCTGATTCTTCCTCCCCCATTTTTAGAATGCAAGCTCCCTGAGGACAGGGACTTGTCTGTCTTTATGACCACTTCCAACAAGAAAAGGTCTGTATCCACTCTCCCCAGTGCCTAGAACAGAGCTGGCAAATTATCACCTCTCAATACAAATCTGAAGGATGAATAAATTAATCATGGAGAAGGGATATTATCTAAAACTCTAGCATTATTTACACTGAACTCTGAAAGATAACTTTGTCTATCTGAGAAACATAGGATTATATAATACTGAGTCTTTTCAACACTTAACATTCTGTCATAAATAAGAAACTCCTTTTCAAATAAGTTTCTAAATACTGATTTAGCTTTTAACCAGTATCCTCTGCAGTTATATTCCCACTGAAAATCTACAAGGTTCGCTTAGCTTTTAACTAGCTTATGATTTTTATCAGTCATTTAATTAACAAATACTAATTGCTTCCCAACTTTGTGGAAGGCATTACGGGAAATTTACCAAAGACCTTGCCCTGATAGAGAGAGCTTAGAAATCAACAGAAGAACAGCATGATCACAGTTGTACTTTGGGAGGTCTAACTTCATCTTAATGTTTTATTTGGGCTGGATGCAGGGAGACCAGTTAGAAGGCAATTACAATAATTAGTTCAAGACAGATAAATGGAGGGTCTGACTTAGAATAATGACAATGAAAACAAATGAATTAAATATAAAATGAAAAATAACGTTAAGATAGAAATGACAAATGTTCTATAATTTTATATTTTTTAAAGAGTTTCGTATAGAATATTACCAGTGTTGAAACCTATCCTTTTCTTAGTTACAGGTGGAGACAATCTGGGTGAACAACTGTTTCATTCTTGCACATAAATAATACGAAGTGATGACCTATCACTGTATTACAGATGAGCGAGTAATTTGCAGATGTTTAGACAGAAATATCTACACGTTTAATAATTATACTTTTGTACTTAGAGATTACCATCAGCATTGATTCACTATAAAATTTGAATTTTAGCTTTGATTTCTAAAAGCAAACATCAACACTCAAAAACTAGATACACAACAATATTTCTTAAATTTAATTGGGAGTAGCAGACTATAAGCCATGAGTCCTGATGAAGATTCTTCAAGTTTATATTTTCATTTTGATACTTTAAAAAATATATTCTGGATCTTCTGGATAACAACCTCATATCTATAACCAATGGTACTAGAATTGGGGTGAGCTAAAGAAAAAGACCCAGAACAGTCTTACAAGATAAATGATATAGTTACCCAAAGTGAAAGCCAAACCACCTAACCTGTGAGCATTCAAATACAGAAAAGTAGTACAGAAATGGGGTTATTAAGGATATATTATATATAGAAAACCCCACATCTTGCCAAGGCAGACAATAAATAGTATATTATTCCTATGCAAAGAAAGATTTCGTTTCAGCAAAACAACATCATCCATCATTCTACATTTAATTTGTTTTATTTGTTTTATAATTTGGCTTATATTTCATTTATAAATTTACTTTTGTTACTTGCATACACGCATTAATCCTAAAGAATTTACATCTATATACATATAAAATTAAATATTTTAATAAAATTATTTAGGCCAACACTGGGGATTCACAATATTTTCCCCCCTTTTCATGCTTAAGACTAACATAGTGAGGGGAAAACACCGAGATTTAAATCAGAAATACCCTTCCAAATCCTGGTTCTCTCAGCAGTTTAATGTATAAACCTAAACAACAATTTCTAAGCCTTGTTTATTGGCAGGGTTAACTGTGAAGACAGTTATGTGATACACTATAATTCAAATGAAAGTTATTTTCCTCTATCTAAATTAGCTACCTCTGATTTTTTTTTTAATGGCATTCAACATTCTATCAAACAGCAGGGTTTAAGGCCTTGCCATCTTTGATGTCTCTCTATAGAATTAAGTGATTTATCACAATGTCTTCTTCCCACTACCACCAAGAATTTCCACATCTCCAAAGCTTTTAGCCTACAATGTATTTTGACCGTCACCTCCTCTAATCTATAACACATCCCACATAAAAACTACCGGATCTCTGTGGCTGTCACTCTCCTATTTAAAAAATTTCTGTAATTTTCAAAGCCTTCTGCATGCATTAAGGCCCTATTCAACCCTTCCAACCTACCTCTGATTCCTAAATTAAACATTCCCTGAGGCAATGATATTGAGGTATCCCCTATCCCTAGCATAGTATGTAAAGCACAACTGGTAACAGATAAACAACAGTATTATTTGGAAAATATAATGGAAATGTATAATGCTCCTCTCCCCCCCATAAAGACACTGGACTATCTCCAGTGGCATAACTTTTCCTGTATTTCTTTCTAACACAATTCTAATTATTAATAGACAATTGTTCTAACCACAACAATCTAAAAACTGGTCCTTAAAGACAATCACGGAGAATCACAAAATGACAACAGCCCTTTGTGATTTAAAAAAATAAGAAAACCAATGAAAAAGACTTTTTCATCTCCATCTTTAATTCTTTTTAAAATTCTTAGTCTTGTCCAGTCGGTTTTGCTCAGAGTGTTGGCGTGAAGACCAAAGGGTCTCGGGTTCGATTCCTGGTCAAGGGCATGCACCTCTGTTGCAGGTTCCCCAGACCTAGCAAGGGTGCAAGTGGGAGTCAACCAATTGATGTGACTCTCTCATATCAATGTTTCTCTCCCCCCACCCCGCTTCATTCTCTCTAGAAATCAATTAGGGGAAGAGGGAATGTCCTCAGGTAAGGATTAAAAAATAATAATATAATAATAAATAAATAAAAATTCTTACTCTTACTACTAACCTAGCAGCTAGGTTGACATGGACCAAATAATTGCAACATAAAATCTATAACAAGAAAAAAAACAAAAACCACAGAATCAAATTCCTACTAGATATAAGAACATCAGACAAATGATTTTTAAAAATTCATTAAATAAATCTTCTGAGTACCTATCAGACCCCTAAAAAAATTTTTGGTCTCTTAGCCTTCTAATGAACGAAAGCCAAATGTCCAAGATACACACAAAATATTTTACCTCTGAATAAAATATATGTATGATACTTATTAAATACTATGACATCATCTCTTTGTAGGAAACTTGGATAAGGAAAATTACTGTAATCATTAAATTACCAGTAGGCATTTCTTAAATATTATCTACCTCTGTTCCCTCTCATATACTCAATGTCACTCACCCAATCCTCTACTACAAAAGCTGGAAAAAAACAGGGCTTGAAACTAACATAAAATTTTGACTCATATGTAACTTTTCAGTAACACTACTGTTGTGTGCAAGGAGACAGACTCCTTAGGGATCTACAGCACAATCTAAAACACACAGGGATCTTTAGGTAATCTAACAAAATTAAATTATGGATGTCATAAAGTCAATCAATCTAATTCTCCAGCTCTTTAAAGAAAGGTGTCCAGTATTTTAGGATATAAAAATTCTCAATTCATTTTTACCAACTTAATGACTCACATCAGATGCATGCATCAAGCTATCACAACTTCCTTAACAATGAAGGCAAAACTTGTGAACCAAAATAGAGCTCCCAGAGCTGTGATTCACTTGAATTATAAAATCTACTGCAAAATCTTTCATAACTTTACTCTCTGAATTGACGAAATGAAAGTTGGGGGGGGGGGCGGGTCACAGGGAAAAACTATAAAGCATACATGACAGTATCTCAATTGTTATTTGCCAATGGCAGGGCCAAAGGGGTCAACTCTAAAGATGACAGAGTCATAAAAGAAAAAGGCAACATTTTAAGTTCTTACAAAACTGGTCCATATGCTCAAAAAATGTGGGCATCCACACCCAAACAAGTTATAGACTAGATCTAAATCAGGAGCTTAAATGCAGAATAAAATCCCAATGCTCTGCCTCCCTAAAGAAACATACAACCCCATAAACTGCTGAACATCGTCAAACCAATACCCACCAGAGTGGATATTTTGAATATTAAATCAGAAAATCGTGATAAGTGCTAGCGGTTCCTCTAGGCCTCAGCAGCAGCCTTAGGTATCAGAGCAAACTCGAGCCCTCTTAATACTCAAAGAATAATGTTGATGTCATTACGAGGCTACTGATTCTTTGCACTCAGGACTAGTCATTCCTTGATCCACAACACAATTCTATCTCCCGACCCCACCTCCAAAATAAAGAATCTCAAGACGGAGAAGCCCTCGGGTCCCCCCTTTTCT
>NW_006383007.1:4772972-4775726 GCF_000327345.1 Myotis davidii
CAGAGCTGTGATTCACTTGAATTATAAAATCTACTGCAAAATCTTTCATAACTTTACTCTCTGAATTGACGAAATGAAAGTTGGGGGGGGGGCGGGTCACAGGGAAAAACTATAAAGCATACATGACAGTATCTCAATTGTTATTTGCCAATGGCAGGGCCAAAGGGGTCAACTCTAAAGATTGACAGAGTCTAAAAGAAAAAGGCAACATTTTAAGTTCTTACAAAACTGGTCCATATGCTCAAAAAATGTGGGCATCCACACCCAAACAAGTTACTAGATCTAAATCAGGAGCTTAAATGCAGAATAAAATCCCAATGCTCTGCCTCCCTAAAGAAACATACAACCCCATAAACTGCTGAACATCGTCAAACCAATACCCACCAGAGTGGATATTTTGAATATTAAATCAGAAAATCGTGATAAGTGCTAGCGGTTCCTCTAGGCCTCAGCAGCAGCCTTAGGTATCAGAGCAAACTCGAGCCCTCTTAATACTCAAAGAATAATGTTGATGTCATTACGAGGCTACTGATTCTTTGCACTCAGGACTAGTCATTCCTTGATCCACAACACAATTCTATCTCCCGACCCCACCTCCAAAATAAAGAATCTCAAGACGGAGAAGCCCTCGGGTACCCCCTTTTCTACCTCCAGCGGCAGCCGCCTTCTCCTGCCTCCGGCTCCGAGGTGGGGGCTCCCGCAGGTCCCGGGCAGTTCGGAGCCCGGCGGTGCTTGTTTTGCCCGTGCACGGTAGCTCTGGCCAGATGCTAGCTTTCCCAGGGCGTCCGAAGTGGAGCGCTACCGGGGACCCGGGGCTGAAGAAGGTGCCCGGGTGACGCCGCCGCCGCTGCCGCCGCCTCTGGTATGTCAGGGGCCGGGATTGTATTTCGAAAGATCCGCCATTTTCACCTCGTCATCACCATCACAGCTCAGCAGCTTCCCCGACAGCCCCAGCCCCGGCCGCCGCCGCCGCCGCCGCCGCCGGTAACCTCCCCCTTCCTCCTCCTCCCCTCGCAGCCCTCCCCTCCCGAGAGGCGCACACCCACAGATCCGGGTAAACCTCCCGCCGGCCCCGCCAACCTTCAAATGCACGGGGAGGTGCACACAGCCCACGCCGAGACCTCCCACCCCACTAGGAAAAATGGTGATCCTGCGGCCCGGCAGCCGCGCCAAAGGAAGACGCGCCACCTGCGGGGTCCCCAGTCCGGCATATTTTTGTTTTGAAGAGCAAAAAAGCCATGGGGAAGGCGACAGAAGGACAATAAAGAACCCCAAATTCTTTCACTTTCCAAAAAGCAATCTGAGGTGATGGCATGCATTTTATTCACTGTGCCCATCTCAGGCACGAAAAACAAGATCCAGACCTTTAATGTCACTCACCAACTCCGACATTTTCCTCCACTGTCAGCCCTGCTTGGACAGAATGAGCTATTTCCATAGGCACGTCTAACCTCCCCGACACGTTCGTAAGGTACAGGCATTGATCCTCATGCAGAGACTGTGGTCCAAACAAAGTTCTGAACTATTTTCCTCTCCACTTAATTTCATCTGATCATTTCTGTCCTCCAACACTGTCACTTCCAGTTTGTCACTGGCTTAAGATGCCAAAGTGCAACTACGTTTAAAATGTATTGATCCTGTTCATGGATGAACAGTGAAAATAAACAGCTTGCTCTAGAACAAGACCCCAGAGTTATCTATCCCCACCTGCTCTTATCATGCAGTTTAATAAATAACTAAAAGAGCACAGATTTTTTTCTTTTTTTGAAAGAGAGAGAGGTTTGTTGTTCCACTTAATTATGCATTCGTTGGTTGTTTCTTATATGTTCGATCCTAACCCGGGATCGAACCCGCAACCTTGGTGTATCAGGATGACACTCTATCCAACTAAGCTACCCAGTCAGGGCTAACATAGGTTTCTTTTAATCATCAAAGAAATAACAAGAAAACATGAGCTGCAAGGCTTCTAAGGAGGCCAGAATTTTTTCAAAAACCTAAATTGGTGACCTCTGTGAATTTCAGAAAGATATGATAATCACCCATTCAAAAGCTGAATTCCATACCTGTCAAATACAGCATAAGCCCTAAAAGACCCATCCGAAATGAGCACATTGAATTTCAAGGTTTCGAACAGGGTCCCTCTACCGTCTTTTTTTAAAAGTTAGTCTAAGAAGAGTGAGGTAGAAGTTGACAAAGCCATCTCATGTCCTTACCTTGCTCGAGTGACAACTCCATATAAAAGTCGGTAGATTCAGGCTTAAACCGGTGTGATTTACTACCCAGCCGATCGCCGCCTCTAGACCCAGCCTGCTACAGGCTTGAAAGTGTCCAGTCTTCCCGGCGTCTTCATCTTTGAACTTTATTTCCCCACCGCCAGCCGCGTCCACCCGCACTCTGCTTGGTGTTTACCGTTGCTTGGCCAAGCTAAGTCCCGGCCCGCTCCCTTCCCCCGTGCACCGCGGGGACATTGTGACATTTGGCTGGTGGGCTTCGCGAGGAAAACGGACACACACCGAGATCCTGGACAAGGGGCGCAGGAAGAACGGGGCGGCGGGCAGCAGGGAAAGGAGGGGCCGGTACAAAATGACACAGCAGCAAAACCGGTTCCCGGAAAGCCGGGGCCGACACGGCCGGCTTCCCGGGCCACGCAGTGTGCTTGTCAACAGCCGCGGCAGCCCTTCCTCCAGACCGCCAGGAAGGGCGGGCGGCCGGCCGGGTGACAGCCGCCCTCCAGGGTGCGGGCGGGAAGGGGCC
>NW_006383007.1:4776148-4787093 GCF_000327345.1 Myotis davidii
GTTGGGAAGTCCGTGTGGCCTGCAGGTGCGATTTCCAGCATCCCGCCGCTGTGTGATGTGCTTGGTGGGAAGGTGATCGATATTCACTAATGGCAACTCTTGTCGATTTGTGGGCACTCATTTTGTAGGGGTAGCCAAAGAGCCCCTGGAGACCACGCAGAGTTAAACTTATTTTGAAAGGGAGTTTTTTGCAGTATACAGCTAAGACTAACAGTATCAACATTTTTTTTTTTTTTGGTATTTAGTCACCTTTTCCTTTTATTTTTCTCCCACTCTCTTTATTATAAAATTTTTTTAAAAAGGTGCCTACATCTAGAGTTGGATAAACAGGCACTGGGAGGTTATTAAGTTGATAAGTGCTCCGTGTGAGACAAGAACTACTCAGAAGAAACAATAGAAATGACAAAGGAGTGTAATGTAAAATAGTGTGGGACAGTCTACAATTGCTAATGGAGCATGGAGGACATGCAGGTCAACGTGAGAGACGGTAGCCCCTGAACAATGGAAGAAGTGAGAAGCTGCATTCACTGCAATCAAGCAGTCCCGGGTTTACATCCTGGCACCTCCACTTATTAGTGTATAACATTCTTCAAGTTCCTTTTCCCATCTACAATATAAAAACTAAAGCCTCCCAGGATTCTGAGGGTTAAATGAAGAGAAGGGTGTCAAGCAGCTGCACAGTCTCTGCCTCAGATGTTTGTTCTATTTTGCCATAATCAACACCACCCTATACCTCCCACCTCAAATTCAGTGGTTAGGATTTAGTGAGGCAAGTGACATGAAATTAGCAAAGGCTTGGAAGTGGTAAGGTCTGCAGCCTGTGCAAGGATGGCGAGAAAACTGAAAGATACACAGGTTTTGTTGAGGATCCTAGGTGAGCCCCCTTTACCAGGAGCCTTGGAAGCTAGAATGAAAAAACATTCTCATGGTTAAATCATTAGTGGTTCTGTGGGGCACCTCTGGAAGGAAGAAGGGAGTGAGACTGGGTAACCAAACCCAGGTGAATTCTAGGGGAACAAAGAATCTCCCCAAAAGGAGAGAATTTCCCAGTTTATTTCATAAAGGCTAGCATAACGCTGATACCAAAATCCAAGACAAACAGTACTCAAAAGGGGGTGGGGGGAGATTCTTATGTTCTCACTAATTTTGTTCCTAAGACAAAATTGAATATTAAGGTAACAAAGCCAGTAATCCTATCTAATAAAGAAAGAGGGAATATGCTAATTGACCGCCCTGCCCTCAGAGATGGCAGCACCCACAGCTGCAAGATGGTGGCGCCCAGTCCTCTCAGCCCTGCTGGGTGGCAAGGCCGGGCCCGCTCCATGCACCTGCCTATGGAGTCCCCCAGTCCCCTCAGCCCCCTAGCCGCCCAGGGCCAGCCCAAGGTGCAGGCAAGCCTCGGATGGCAGCTGCCCAGCCTCCCAGAGCCGCCTGAGGCTCAGGTAACCAGGGCCGGCCAAGGCTTGCGCTGCCGACAGTGGCAGCAGCACAGGTGTGATGGGGCATCGCCTTCTCCTGATCTCCAAGTTGCCTCCCGTCCCTGAGGGCTCCCGGACTGTGAGAGGGGGCAGGTCGGGCTGAGGGACCCTCCCCTCCAGTACATGAATTTTCATGCATTGGGCCTCTAGTGTGGTAATAAAAAGAATTCACACCATGACAAAGTATAGTTTATTCCAAGAATGGTGGTTTAACATTAAGGAATCTGCTCATGTACTTTTTCAAAATAAAGGAGAAAAACCAAATGATATTCTCTAGGGATGTATTGTATAACATTCAACAGCCATTTCTGAATTTTAAAAATTCTTAGTAAATGAGAAATGAACATATTTTCTTAATTAGATCAAGATAGTCATAAGAAAACACCAGTAGCTTCATACATTAGAGTGAAATGGCACAAGCATTCACATTAAAGTCAGGGACCTGACAAAACAAACTGTATTACTGGATACCTATTATGCACCAGGCATACTGCTAAGTACAAAGTATACTAGAGTTGATAAATTTTTCTTAAAGTAGGTTGGTTAACAAAAGATTATTCAGAAGTTCCTTTGCTCATGAGTCCATTTGTCATAAGTCCAGCTTTAGACCTTCTGTGCTCCTGCCACTCAGAGATGTCACTCTTAAGCCGGGGCAGGGTGGGGGGGCGGGAACCTTTTTTCTGCCAAGATCCATTTAGATATTTATAACATAATTTGCAGGCCATACAAAATTATCAATTTAAAAATTAGCCTTCTAGAAGGGGAAAAAAAGAAAACAAACAAAAATATTTAGCGTGCTGTATTTGGTCAAATATTTAATAAACATCCCTAATGCCTTGGCAGGGCCAGACCAAATGATTTTTCAGGTTTTATACAACCCTCAGGGTCAGACATTCCCAACCCCTGCAAGTTCATGCCCTTTTCCCAGCAGTAAATTTCTTGTTACTTAGTGCTTGCTAGACCGATTGTGGGGGTGAGGGTAAGGAAGACAGCTTCTCTCCCATCCTGTTCCAACTTCATACTTACACAGGCTTTGGGTCCCTGGGTTTCGGTGATTCTGACCCTCCCCAGCATTATGACCTCTAATAGTCTAGGTTCAGGAAGTCCTCTCCCAGGAATAGAGGGGATTTTTTCCTCTTTTTTCCTATAACTCCAGCTGCAATGGGCCCCACCTGTCTCTTGAGGAACAACAGGTTTGCTGCCTTCTCCACCAGTTTGAGTCTGATGTTCCTTAGAGGAGAAGGCTTGGGCTTCATATTGCCTTTCCTGCAGTGGCCGCCTCTCCTTTAAGCCTATACGACCCCACAGTCTTTGTCTGCCACTCTGTCCCCAGTCTTCGTCCTGGGTGCCCAGTGAAGACCCCTGGAGAAAAGCCTGGAAGTGGATATGAACTCCCCTATGAGTGTGACTCCAATGGGGTTCCCATGCCAGCCCACACTGAGTCTTTAGCAATTTATTTTCAAATGCAGTAGGATTCTTTTTCCTGTTTGAATGCTGCACATCTTCCTTCCCATGCTCCGCCAACCAGTGATCCAGTGTTTTGCATCTCTTCTGTGTTTAGAAGCACCAGTCTTTCCTTACCTCTCAGGCCAGTTGTTGCCCTGTGACCTCAACTCTCAGATTGGCTTGGTAAAAGTGATAATTTTGTAGATGACCTAGTTTATGTTGTGATGCTTTCTCCAGCTTTCTACACCAAGGCAGAAGCTAGAACTTCTCCAGGTGTTATTTTTATTAAGAGAATCTGAGAGTCTCTATTGTTGACCCACAATTCTCATCAATTTTTATCCAGGACAGTCCTTCTACTAAGTCTCTTAACCCAACCCTTCCTACTTGTCTTTCTATCTCTTAGAGCTCTTGCTTTACTATCCAAGTTTCACTATCTGCTTCTGGCTATTGCCACAGTTAGTACAGTTAGTAGCATATTCAGACTATCTGCTGCACTTACTGACATTAGTTCCTAGTCAATCTTTGGATTTGGGTACTCCTTGATTTTAGTGCCACACCCAGAGAAAGGAGATGGATACAACATAACATTCAACAATGCTGGGATTTTCTAGATCTTCTATTTACTCAACTATGTTCGTTACTCAATTTAACAAATATTTTTGAGCACTTACTAAATAAAAAACACACCGTTCTGGGTGCCAGATAGTCTACAAAAATGAATCAGGTTATCACATCTCTTTCACCTTACTTGCCTCTTCCAATTCAACTATATGATCCCACTTGAAACATGACTATGTGGGAACCAGCAGACAGATACAGTGGACAATAGATGGCATGAATAAAGATTAAGGTTATAGTGAGTCTAGAGTAGTGGTTCTCAACCTTGGCTGCACATTAGAATCACCTGGGAATCTTTTTAAAATCCTGATTTCTGAGCCTCATCCTCCGGAAATTCTGTCTCTTTGTTATGGGGTGGGGCCACAACATTAGTAACATGCTAGATAATGGCGAGAGTATAGCTTATAAGATCCATGGACCTCCAAAAGGAGGGATAGGACATGACTGGGGATTCTTAAGAGGACCTGCTGGTCATCCTGATACCTGTGGGACTCTGGGGGAGCAGAGCAATTGTGTTGGAACTTCTCTTCCTTTGAGGCTGGATGAGCATTAGCTTTTGAAACTGCTACAGAAGACAACTTACTAGTAAACCTAAATAAATATATAAATACATAAATAAAAGCACTTCAGAAGACTAAATTCAATACATACACACAATTATGCAACAAAAGTTCCCTTTTTAAATGGGGGTTTTACATTCAGTGAAATGCACAGATCTTAAGTGTACAACTTGATGAGCTTTGGTAAATCCATACATGCATATAACCCACACTCTTATCAATATATATAACATTTCTATCACCTCCTACTTCTTCCCAGTAAATTCCCACTCTTCCTCATTACCCCCTCCCCAGGCAATTTCTGATTTTCAATCACTGCAGATTAGTTTTGTCTGATTTAGAACATGTAGATGGAACCATAATGTCAACCTTAAAAATAAAATAGCCATCATTTTACCAGCAAAATGAGCTTATTTGGGAATAGCAGAGAATTATAACTTGAGACAATCAAGCTATGGCAAACCATAGGTATGTTCAGTACCAAATGGAAGATTCCAGAGATGAACAATTCATAAACTGCACATTGTTCTGACTATCAGATGAAAACTTGTACTGTCATCTGCTCCATCCTGTCCTGGACGTGAATTACCCTTTGTCCAGCTTATCCATGCTGTATATACACATTAGCCCTTTAGCAGATGTCTGGGTTACCAGATGGACTGAGATGGTACCACAGTGCTGTGTTCAAGTAACTCTTATTTTAATTAACAATGGCCCCAAAGCACAAGAGTAGTGATGCTGGCAATTCAGATGTGCCAATAAGGAGCTGTAAAGTCCTTCTTTAAGTGAAAAGGTGAGTATAGTACAATAACATATTTTGAGAAGAGAGACACCATATTCATATAACTTTTATTACAGTATATTGTTATATTGTTCTATTTTATTATTCACTATTGTTCATCTCTTACTGTGCCTAATTTATAAATTAAGCTTTATCCTAAATATATATGTATAAGAAAAAAGAAACCCAGTACATAGAGGTTCAGTACTTTGTTTCAGGCACCCACTGGGGGCCTTGGACTGCATCCTCTATAGATGAGCCGGTACTACGGCATGTACTTTTTTGGGCATGTATTTTTTCATGCCTGGTATCTTTCACTGTGTGTTGTTTTTGAGATTCATTCATGTTGTTACATGTATTCAGAAGAAACAACAAACCTGAGCAGTGTGAAGAAGATTCAAGAACGTCCACTGGGTTGACTAAAGCCCACGTGCTGCTGCATTCCTTTGTCCAGCCTGTCCGTCCCACCCAACTGCCATCAGGCCCAAGGGAAAGGTAGAAGGAGATGCTAAAGGAGATAAAGCCAAGGTGAAGGACAAGCTACAGAGCCGATCCACCAGGTTATTGACTAAACCTGTTCTTCCAAAGCCAGAGCCCAAGCCTCAGAAAGCCCTTGCAAAGAAGGGAGAGAAGGCACTCAAAGGGAAAAGGAGGCTTGGGCCCCTTTTGTTCTAAGTCCATTTGTCAATTTAAAACAAGTCCATTTGAAACAAGCCAGGCACAGAAAGCTGAAAGTGCTGGAGACGCCAAGTGTGTGCATTTTTGATAACTGTGTATCTCTGGTGACTGCACAGTTTGAAATACTATTTTTTAATAAAGTTTTCTTTTTAAAAAAGCTATGTGGTTAGCACACAGAACACTTCATTGTTGTTTTTGGAGGGAAGAATATATAGTACTAATAGAATGTCTTCAAAGCTGGACTGAGATAGGAAAATAAACCTTTCTCTTCTAGTTTTGAGAGACTTCCTCTTGGGTCCTGTGAGGAGGAAATCCCTTGACGTTGACACACATTAACCACCTTAGCACAAACACCTTTTGGTATGGGGAAACTAAGATTCATTTTTATGTCCTTTTCTCCCTCTCCACTTAAGCATAGACTTGACTCCCTTAAGCCCAGAGACCTGTTGGGACCTGACCCCCCCAAAATAAGTACTAGTATGTTTGGGCAACTGGACTTTCCAGTGTCACCATTGAGATGGCATCCCTCAAAAGAGTAGCAGTTCGTTTTTTAGATTGTGGATCTACAGATTGGTAATACTGCCATTTTCATTTTACTTCCTGAAAGTCAGAGTTAGCTTTGAAAAGTTGTTAAACAACATGCTTAATGTGAAAGGTCAATCCTTCCTCTAACCCAGCGATGGCGAACCTTTTGAGCGAGGCGTGTCAGCATTTTGAAAAACCCTAACTTAACTCTGGTGCCGTGTCACATATAGACATTTTTTGATATTTGCAACCATAGTAAAACAAAGACTTATATTTTTGGTATTTATTTTATATATTTAAATGCCATTTAACAAAGAAAAATCAACCAAGAAAATGAGTTCGCGTGTCACTTCTGACACGCGTGCCATAGGTTCGCCATCACTGCTCTAAACTATCCCTGTTCAAAGCATCAGATGAAGACTTCATTGGGTTTTATAGTGGCTTTCTGATTTTGGTAATCTATCGAATAAGGAAGTTTGAAAGTTGTTGTATACTGCTAATGATTGTTTGCTTATGTCCTGCTTGAATATACTATGATTGTTTATGATAAGTATCTTTAATAAAGCTGGTTACAGCTTGAAAAAAAAAAAAAAGAAACAACAATCCAAAATGGAGTCACTTGTGCTAAGCCCTACAAAGACTTATTATCTAATCAAACTGAAGTTTCACCCAGGGAGACCCAGGAGTGGAATTTTAAACCAATCAGTCTAAAATTCCCTGGTCAGCACTAGTGAGGCAGTCTGCTCAATAGATGATAGATGATGATAGATAGATAGATAGATAGATAGATAGATAGATAGATGATAGATTTCAGAGAGGAAGGGAGAGGGAGAGAAAGAAACATCAATGATGAGAGAGAATCACTGATTAGCTACCTCCTGCACACCTCCTACTGGGGATTGAGCCCACAACCTGGGCATGTGCCCTGACTGGGAATCAAACTGTAACCTCCTAGTTCATAGGTTGGCGCTCAACCACTGAGTCTTGCTGGCCAGACACCTCTGTTTTTTTCTTAACAATAGTAGAGAAGTTTGATTTAGACATCCAGGTATGAAATTGATGAAATTGCTTTACAAAGTTATGTGTGTGGGTTTATTCCTCAGGGCAAGAGAGTAAGATTACTACCTGCAGATTTGGAGTACAACAGTAAGGCACGAGGTAATCTACTTGGTAAGACTTCCCCTAAGTGAAGTGACCTTCTCTTCAACAATTAAACAATCCTTGCTTAAATAGTTCACTCTTCTAACTTTCTTATCTCACCCTTTTTCTATCTATAAAAACCTTCCATTTTGCACAACTCTTTGGAGCACCCTCCTTGTTGCTAGATGGGATGCTGCCTGATTCATGAATCGCCTAATAAAGCAAATTAGATCTTCAAGTGTACTCAGTTGAACTTTGTTCTTTACCACATGTATCTGTAGTTTTTTTTTTTAATGCTGAGTAGTATCTTATTGAATGAATATACCACACCTTGTTCATCCACTTTCCTGATGATGAACATTTGGGTTGTTTTCACTTGGGGCTATTATAAATAAGACAGCTATAACATTTTACACAAGTAAACTCATGAAAATCATGGTTTTGAAAACACAACATTGAAGATATATTGAAGGAGAATTATTGAATCTTACTAAGTGGCCTGAGAAGTGTAAAAGGTATGTCAAAGCACAGAGCAAAAAATATAAAGAAACCTCATATATGACTATTTGTAGTTCCAGAAAGAGAGAAAGGAACAGTTTAAAGAGAGGTAACAATTAAACAAATAATAATGGAAAATTTTCCTGACCTAAAGATAGACTTGCCATTACAGATGAAAGGGGTCACTGAGTCTCAGGTAAGATCAGTGAGAAAAGACATGCCTAAGCATACCTGAGAAAACTCCTAGAAAGAGAAGATCTTAAAAACTTCCATGTGGGCCCTGACTGGTTTGGCTCAGTAAATAGAGCGTCAACCTGTGGACTGAAGGGTCCCAGGTTCTATTCTGGTCAAGGGCATGTACCTTGGTTGCAAGCACATCCCCAGTAGGGAGTGTGCAGGAGGCAGCTGACTGATGTTTCTCTCTCATCGATGTTTCTAACTCTCTATCCCTTTCCCTCCCTCTCTGTAAAAAAATCAATAAAACATATTTTTTTAAAAAAAACTTGCACGTGGGAAAAACAAGTTACCTGCAAAAAGAAGAAAAACAAGAAGAACAAGGAGGACAGGGAGCAGAAGGAGGACAAGGGGAAGGGAAGGGACAGGAAAAGGGGCAAGGAAAGGTGTGGAAATGAGCATGAAGACCAGCCAAGGAAAAGCTACTTGTAAGAGTTTTCTTTAAAAACTAGAGGCTGGGTTGGTGCACGAAATTTGTACAGGGTAGGGTCCCTAGGCCTGGCTGGTGATCAGGGCCGATCTGTGGGGCGACCAGCAGGGTGATCGGGGGCCTATCCCCAGCACCCCCGCTGGCACCCACCTTGGCCAGCCTGGCACCACCTGCTTGCTGGCCCCACCCCCTGCTGCTGCCCAGTCCCCTAATTACCCCACTGCTGCTGGTTGCCCTGCTGGCACCTGCCTTGGCTGGCCTGGGGCCTGCGGGCTGGGGGTAGCTCCTGCATTGAGCATCTGCCCCCTGGTAGTCAGTGCACATCATAGCTACCAGTTGTTCCACTGGTTGTTCCGCTATTTGCTCAATTTGCATATTAGGCTTTTATTGCATAGAATATATATATCTTGCTTGCAGAGAGGAAGGGAGAGGGAGGGAGAGAGAGAGATAGAAACACCAATGGTGAAAGAGAAACTGCCTCCTGCACACACTCTACTGGGGATCAAGCCCGCAACCCCAGCATGTGTCCTAACCAGGTAATCGAACTGTGACCTCCTGATTCATAGGTCAATGCTCAACCACTGAGCCTTGCTGACTGGGCTATAAGAGTTTTCTATAGCAAAAGACTTGGCCACCATCACCATGTTGTCAGGGAGTCAAAGGCAGGCATGGAATGGAAAAGCTTCATACCTTTTATAGAAAAGGGAATTCAGGTTTGCCCTGATAGGGGCTATTGGCCTGGGGAAGCTATCACGGAGCCTCCTAACCTAAGGTGGGGCAAATTATGTAATTGGTTAGGGGAGCATATTTGGCTTTCTCTGATTGTAAGTTCAAAGTGGGGGAAATTTCAAGACTCTGTCAGTTATTGATCAATTGGTGGCCATTTGGGGCTGTTGCTACAGGAATTGTTAGGCTTCCTGATGGTTGCTGCATGTTGTGGATCAGAGCTTTATTTTTAAGTATGTTTTTGCATAGTCAGTCTTTCATAGAGAAGAAAGAAGGAGGGAGGAGAGAGATCACTAGACTTTAGACTTTTCTTCTGAAATCCTGGAAGCTAGAAGACAGTTACAGGTCACTGAGGGAAAAGGATAGCAGCTCAGCCAAAATCCCGTTCATGTCAGGACAATAGAAAGATATCTGTGAATATATACAGGTTCGTAAAGATGTTATCCATGCATAGCATCTGAGGAATCACAAGTGAACCCTACCAAACAAACAAATCAGAACAGAGACCTCATGTCAAGACAGGGACAATGGCCCGGCTGGCATGGCTCAGTGGTTGAGCATTGACCTAGGAACTAGAAGGTCTCAGTTTGATTCATGGTCAGGGCTCATGCCTGGGTTCTGGGCTCGTTCCCCAGTAGGGGGCATGCAGGAGGCAGCCAATGAGTGGTCCTCTCTCATCATTGATATTTCTATCTCTCTCTTCCTTCCTCTGAAATCAATACAAACATATTTTTAAAAAAAAGACAGAGACAACGAAGAGAAGGGGAAGTTGTGGTAATTTCTTGAAATTATATAGTAATACTAGTGACCCAGTGCACGGATTCATGCACATTGAAAAGAAATTAATTAGAACGTGGCCAGCAGGGCAGGACTGGGCAAGATGGGCCAGCACGCTCTGGAGCCAACCTCTAGTGGTCCCTCCCTAGAGTCTGCAGAGTGAGCTGGGTCCCTCTAGCAGGGGGGGGGGGGGGGGGGGGGGGGGGGGATACATTCCCTCAGCCTGACCTTCGGGGATCTAGCTGCAACCAGCTCTCAGACATCCCCCAGAGGGTTCTGGAGTGCGAGAGGGCACTCTGCAAAGTTGCTGTTGTGCAGGGTGTGGAACGCAAACTCAAGTGTGCAGTAAACCAGATTTGGGACCCACAGTGCCCTAGCAACAACGTAACCCACGGGCAAAGGTGGAATCACGCGGCCCAGCGAGGAACTGGGCTCCCTCCTCTCTGGTTTCTGGGTGCATCACCTGAGAATTGCCGCTGCCAAGTCACTACAGCTCAGCAGCTGCTGCATTGAGCATCTTCCCCCTGGTGGTCAGTGCTTGTCATAGCAACTAGTCAGATGGTAGGAGGGACATTTAAGAAAACCAAACACTTGGTGAAATGGAATTAAAGTACCAACTTTTCTTAGTAAAACCTAGGAATTATGTGGGATAGAAGGGATGGAATTAAATATTTTCTAAAAGTGTCAACTAGGAGTGAAGAGTAAAGAAGTAAAAATATTGAGTCTATTTTATTGAGGTATAATAAAGAGGAAATGAGGCCCCTTTGGCTCTTGGAGCAGCACCATGGCGGGCAGCAAGAATAAGTGCCTTATGAAAGGTGGAAAAAAGGGAGCCAAGAAGAGAGCAGTTGATCTATTTTCTAAGAAAGATTGGCATGCCCTAACCCCGTGGTCGGCAAACTGCAGCTTGCGAGCCACATGCGGCTTTTTGGCCCCTTGAGTGTGGCTCTTCCTAAGCCTTAGGAGTACCCTAATTAAGTTAATAACAATGTACCGACCTATATAGTTTAAGTTTAAAAAATTTGGCTCTCAAAAGAAATTTCAATCGTTGTTA
>NW_006383007.1:4787113-4789579 GCF_000327345.1 Myotis davidii
GGGTTCAATTTGGTCAAGAGCATGTACCTTGGTTGTGGGCACATCCCCAGTAGGAGATGTGCAGGAGGCAGCTGATCAATGTTTCTCTCTCATCAATATTTCTAACTATCCCTCTCCCTTCTCTCTGTAAAAAATCAATAAATTATTTTTTTAAAAAAGGAATATTGGCATTATGTGAAAGCACCAGCTATGTTAAATATAAGAAATATTGGAAAAACACTCGTTATGAGAACTCAAGGAACCAAAATCATAGCTGATGGTCTCAAAGGTTGGGTTTTTGAAGTAAGCCAGCTGACCTGCAGAATGATAAAGTTGCATTTAGAAAATTCAAGATAGCCGTGGCCAGTGTAGCTCTGTGGTTAAAGTATGGGCCCATACACCTAAGAGTACTGGGTTTGATTTCCAGTTAAGGACATGTAGATGTAGATTTGCTCCCTGCCCTGAGCGGGGCATGTGCAGGAGGCAACCAGTCCAAGTGTCTTGCATTGATGTTTCTCTCTCTCCCCGGGCCCCTCTTTCTTTTCCTTCCCCTCTCCCTCCTGTCTACTCTCTGAAAAAGCAATGGGAAAAATATCCTCAGGAGAAGGATTAACAACAAAAAATGGCAGATCATGATTGAAGCTCATGTTGATGTCAAGACTACCAATGTTTATTTGCTTCGTCTACTTTGTGTTGGATTTACTAAAAACTAACTAACTACCTAACTAACTAACTAACAAACAACAGAGACAATCAGATTTAAAAGCCCTCGTATGCTCAGCACCAACAGGTCTGCCAAGTCTGGAAGAAGATGATGGAAATCATGACCTCAGACAAATGACTTGACAGAAGTTCCAATATATTTATTCCAGGCAGTATTGGAAAAGACATAGAACCGTTTGCCAATCTAATTCTTGCTCCATGGTGCCTTTTTTAGAAAAGTCAAAATGAAGAAGCCTCATGGAGCTTCATGGTGAAGGTGGCAGTTTTGGAAAAGCTTCTAGAGATGATACAGGAGCCAAAGTTGAATGAGCTGATGTATATGAGCCCCAGTCCAAGAATCTCTTTAAAACTGAGACATTTAATGGTGACAAATTAAAACAACAACACTGTGATTTTTTTAAAAAGAGGCAATAAGGAACTAACGTGTCTAGAAGGGAGGAAATGCATGAAAAACTGTTCTCATATATTATTACAGAAAGTGTTTGATAGTGAATATCAGAAACCAATTAAAGAACTAGCTTCAGACAGCAAAGATGGCTAGAGAGATAATATAAGGCCAGATGGTGAGCATTAAATATTTAATAATTGTAATATTTTTAGAACTAAGATTAAAGGATTGCTCAGCCGGGCGTGACTCAGTGGTTGAGTGTTGACCTATGAACCAGGAGGTCACAATTCGATTCCCAGACACATGCCTAGCTTGTGTGCAGGAGGCAGCTGATCAGTGATTCTCTCTCATCATTGATGTTTTTATCTATCTCTTTCCTCCCTTTCTCTCTGAAATCAATAAAAATACATTTTAAAAAAGATTAAATGAGGAATAAAATGAAGAAAGTATTGTTTGTAATGGCTATACTAGTATATGCTCATAATGTAGACACAGTACAATTGAAAAATGAGAGGAAATGGGGAGAGAAATAGCAGTAAAATAGTGAACTCTTCTCAGCCAACATATTGGGGGTGGTAGTATTAGTTCTGTTATACTGAGGCTGTTGTGTGTATAAACATGGGGTGCATGAAATGAACAATTATGGAATATACTAATTCTGGATGTGGAAGTAGCTACAGATGTAACATAGAAGAAGTTAAATAAAAGCATCTACATTGGATTTAGAAGTATTAGTATGAACTCATGAGGTATTTTATCTTTCAAATATGTAGATATTTCCTAGTTCGGTTCTATGAAGAGTTCCCAGCCCTGGCTGGTTTGGCTCAGTGGGTGGAGTGTTTGCCAGCAGACTCAAGGGTTCCAGGTTTGATCCCAGTCAAGGGCATATGCCCGGGTTGCAGGCTTGTTTCCCAGTGGGGGATGTGCAGGAGGCAGCCAATCAATGATTCCCTGTCATCATTGATGTTTCTATCTCTCTCTTCCTTTCCCTTCCTCTCTGAAATCAATAAAAATATATTTTTAAAAAAGGGTTCCCCAAATGAATAATACAGTAGCAATGAGAATCCCTAGCACTCAGATTATCTGTAAATATCAATTCCTAAAAAGAACTAAAGGAACAAGGACTTTTTTAAAAGGTGGCTGATTCTGGGTCTAGGCTAGGAAACACACAAGATCACTCTAGAGTCTAGACCAATTCTGTCACACAGCACTAGCAACATGTGGAATAAATATACAGTAAGGATTAGTATTCAGAAATATATACAATAACCTATGCTCTTTTTTTCCCTCCTCTGTCAAAGTATATGTGAGCTGGGCACATGGGACATAGAGTGGAAGATGCACCAGGCAAAGGCCTCCAGGATGAATACCTTTGC
>NW_006383007.1:4789615-4794680 GCF_000327345.1 Myotis davidii
GGAAATTGAGGGTGTGGAGACCATCTAGTTGAATATGCAAAAATGGGGTGTCCAGGGCAGGGAAATAGCCTTATTTGATAAGGGTTTAGTGAGACTCTTCTGGTAGAGGAGCGCCTCTACCAGTGGTGTTGACATCTGCTACAGCAGGGCTACTCAATCGTCAATGTGAAAGAATTACTAGAGGGATTTTGTTAACAACAATTTTGACTTAGTAGGTCAGGGCTGGGACTCAAGGTTTTGCATGGTGAAAAGAAAGTAGGATTTGTGCACTTCCCTGGAGTTAATCCAGATGTGCTTAGCTATCTTCTTGCTAAGCAATTGAAAAGAGGATGAGATGAAGCTTCCAGTGCCAAGCTTCCAGTGCCTTCACTCCTATAAGCAAAACCTAAAAATAGGTAGCATTCTCTTAGAGGTTGGGCAGGGATAATGAGCAGTCTGGAAAGCGGAGGCCTTGTCATGTAAAAAATTAAGTTAAATTGCTGCCTACAACAACTAGGAAGGCAGACAACCTCCCTCTCTAGCTTATAGCTCTAGTGGAGGTATGTGGAAAGAGCCAATTTGTGTCTGTGGCTACTTCCCTTTGCTTCCAGCCAGGTATTACAAGTAAAGTTTGAAGTCACAATAATAGGAGGTAGAATGTGCAGAAATTCTGGGGCTTTATTAAGTTGAAAAAGCCAACTGCTTATGTACACCCACTAGCAGAAGAAATGACTTGGCTTAGAGATTCCTCATACCCATTAAGACTTTCTGGAACACACACACACACACACACACACACACAGATAAGAGGAAGCAAAAATCAAGTAATAGAGTTTATCTTCTCATTTAAGCCTATTGTTTCAGGTTATTTTAAGGCTACCGTTGTTAAAAAGAAGATGTTAAGAATGGGTTAAAAACTACAAAAAAAAAAAAAGAAGAGTTTAAGAGTGGAAGCAGGAAATAGGACAGGTTTAACAACTGCTTCTTTTTTTTTAAATATTTTATTGATTTTCCACAGATCGAACCTGGGACCCTTTAGTCCGCAAGCTGACGCTCTATCCACTGAGCCAAATCGGCTTCGGCACAACTGCTTTTTGAAACAATTCCGGGTGTGGTTATTGGAACCCACCCCAAATCGGCCCCCACCACCCTGACCAGTCCACGGGCCCTTCCCCCAGCCAGCTCCGTCCCCGATTAGCCCCCCAACTCCAATCAGGGGCAGGGCCAGTCAGCTAACCTCCCATGGCCCTCCCCTAGGTCGCTGACCCCTGATCGGTCCCTCCACAACTGCTTTTTGAAACAATTCCGGGTGTGGTTATTGGAACCCACCCCAAATCGGCCCCCACCACCCTGACCAGTCCACGGGCCCTTCCCCCAGCCAGCTCCGTCCCCGATTAGCCCCCCAACTCCAATCAGGGGCAGGGCCAGTCAGCTAACCTCCCATGGCCCTCCCCTAGGTCGCTGACCCCTGATCGGTCCCTCCACCCCATTTGGGGGCCAGCCAGGCCATTGCACACAGCCCCTCCCCACGGCCGGCCCCACCCCCAACAGGATCCCCACCCCAGTTGGGGGAGGGGCCCACTGGCCAATTGCCCATGGCCTCTCCCCCCAGCCACCGGGCCCTGATCTGGCCCCGATTGAGGCAGGCTGGCTGGCCAACTCCCCACCGTCTCCTCCTCAGGACAGGCCCAGCTCTGATCTGTCCCGATAGGGACCAGGCCGGCCCCCACCCATGCATGAATTCGTGCAATGGGTCGCTAAAATATATATATATATATTACATATATATTACATATTTTGTTTAGAGAGAATGGAGAGGGATAGAGAGAAATGGTGAGAGAAAAAAATCATCGACTGGCTGTCTCCTGCACATCCCCCACAGCGGATCAAGCCTGCAACCTGGGCATGTGCCCTGACTGGGAATTGAACCAGCGGCCTCTTGGTTCTTGGGTTGATGCTCAACCACTGAGCTATGCTGGCTGGGCTGTTGTTCTATTTATTCATGCATTCATTAGTTGAGTCTTGTAAGTGCCCTGAGTAGGGATCAAATTTGCAACCTTGGCATATGGGGACAATGCTCTAACTAACTTAGCTAGCCAGCCAGGGCTGAAATTATATTAAAAAAAAAATAAAAACACTGAAGAACCTGACCTAGAAAAGCCTCCTATTATTCAAGCCCTAAGGCATTCCCCCAAAGCGGGAATATTCTCCAACATCCAGTTAATCTGTATTCAGAGGACAAAGTTGGCCCACAGAATGTAATACACAGTGGAGAGCCTCTAAAAGAGCAGAATTAGAGTTTAACCAAGGAATTTTCTCCACTACCAGGGTAGTGGCATTCATAATTCCTACCCAGGATCCCACCATTGCTATGGACAAGTAATTGCTGTGCTTCCCATTCTTTTTCAGGGTTTTGACTGTGGTTATCCTGTTCCTGCTCCACTACTGTTTTTTATTATATGTATGGACATGAGGCAGATAATTTGTTTTATAGTTTGTATGTCTTTGGACCATGAAAATCCACAACCTGACCTGATGGAGAACATTGTGTATCATCAGACATCCTGGATTTTGAGCTGACATAGAAACTAATGGGAGCCCTGGTTGGGTATCTCAGGTTAGAGCATCATCCCAATATGCCATGGATATGGGTTCCATTCTCAGTCAGGGCAGATACAAGTATCAATCAATGAATGCATAAATAAGTGGAACAACAAATCGATGTTTCTCTCTATCTCTCATCAATCAATTAAAAAATTTTAAAAAAATTAAATAGGAAATTGAACTCTCTTCTTTAGGATTGAGAGTATTCTACTGTAAGAAGAAGGGTACAAAGGAAAAAAGGACCCACAGAAATATATAGGTGAGAGGAACAGTCTGGTAGACACTACTGATGATCCCTCTAAAACCATCCTTTCCTTTTTCCTGGGCATAAGTTTGCCCAATTGGAAACAAAATTTCCAGAATCACTGTTGCTAGGCATGATCCTTTATCAAAATTCTTGTCAATGGAGTGAGATCTAAATTGATGTGGGCAAACTCCATGTCACTTTCTTAAAGTATTTCCTTATTCTGGTCTTCTTTTCTTTCACCTTCCCAGGAGAGGGAACATGCTATTTTTCACATATCAAGATGTAAAAAATTCAAAAGTCTGACATCCTTTGTGGGCAAGACTGTAGAAAAGTGCACTCCTACATATTTCTGGTAGAAAGGCAAAATCGTCCCTATAAAGTGCAATTTGGCAATATCTCTAAAAATTGTAAGTAAATCTCCCCTTTGACATTCTTCTTGGAATGTATTCTACCTATACACATATCAAATGATGTATGCACAAAGTTTTTCATTGCAGCATTGGTTGATTAAAAGCAACTTCAGTGTCTAGCTATAAAGATTAAATAAACTATGGCATCCCCTCATTTTATGTGATGCTCTCTAGATCTAAAACAGAATGAGGGAGCTCTCTGAACTTACTTTGGAAGATTTCCAGAAAAAAATGAAAAAATCAAGAGCAGAATAATGATATGCTGTGCTATCTTCTGTGAAAGCAAGAAAGAATAAAAATTTACATTTATTTTCAGGAAGATATTCTGTAAGGATATATAAATAATGACTACAATTACATATAAAGGTAGGATGACTGTATACTTCGTCTTCCAAATGGTACAGTTTCTAGAGTGAAAGGACTTATTAATAATTACTCCTGGACAACAGATGGAAAATGACAATATCCAGGACAAACTGGGATGTATGATTAAAAGAGTACAGTGTACGAGGGGGAATGTGGACATTTTAAATTGCGTTTTACAAAAGTACCTGGTGAATTGGCAATAAAAACAACAAATTTTTCACTACACGTAGTTTAAGAGCTATGTTAAAGTACAAAAAATGATAAACCATAGGCGTGAGACACGGAACTTAATGAAAATGCGGTCATTTTGCGTATCCGGAACTTACTGGGGTTGCACAAGCCACACTCCCTTGGAGTTCTTCCGCCAATCCGAAGTGGGAGCGTGCGAGTTTGAGCCTGTGGGAGAGGCCTGGGCGGGCCTCAGACTTGAGTGGAGCTTCCCGTCATTCACCCCTGGGGGCGGACCTAGCGTAGGCGCCTAACGTGCGGCGCTCTGGCCCACCCAGATGCTACTCTGTGGCATCTCGGGTTCCCTCTGGCTGAGCTCTGGAGGACTACGCTCGTTTCCTTTTTGCTTGTGAGGCCCGGCAGCCTCGGCGGAGCTGAGAGAAAGATGGCGGCGGCCGTGCGACAGGACTTGGCCCAGCTCATGAATTCGAGCGGCTCTCATAAAGATCTGGCGGGCAAGTGAGTGTTTCCGAGAGCCATAGGAGGAGTGGGGGGGAAGCCACAGCCTTCTTCTCCTCGGTTTGACGGCGGCTTTCGGGTGTGTGGTAGTAGCCGGCCTGCGGATCAAGGGGGCGGGCCTGGGGTAGGTTGTGGAGGCCAATGCTGCCAGCAGCAGAAAGCAGGGAGCCCGTGGGGCCGTAGGCCTGGTGACTGTCACCTGTTCAGCGCTCGATAGCATCCTTCCTGCCTCTTACCCTTCTGGAAGCGCGGTCTGAGGGACGACTGCCCTCACGGCCTTCCCAGCCTTCCCTGGTGCCTCTTCCCAGAGCTGGCTGGCCGCTCACACCGGATTCGGACCTCTCTTTGGGCCTTTCCTTTCTTACTTTTTTTAAAAATTGAGGGTAATTTATATTTTGGGACCTCGATGCAGAGTTTTTCAGGGAGATGGATTCTTTAGGCGGTTGGGGGTGGAGGAGGTATGGCCGCTATCATGTCGTCCAAAACCACTTGGACCATGTTCGCTGGGTCCTTGTGTTTTGGGTGCTCTCTGTCCACCACCAACTCTGAAGCAGGGCACGTGGGCTGATGTCCTCATACCTACCTTTGATCTCACCCAAAAGGCCGAGAAGCGATGATGATGTCCTCATAATATGGATCAGGATGTGTAGAGTAGGGGTTGTTTGCAGGAACCTGGAATTTTTGTCGCAATTTATATTATAGAGGCTTAGGTCCACTCCAAGTTAAAATGGTGACATGTTGTACCTGTCAGCACTGCTAATTATATATATAT
>NW_006383007.1:4794749-4795833 GCF_000327345.1 Myotis davidii
ATGGCGTATCCCCATGGGGATGGCTTCTTCCAACAAGACAATGCGCCATGCCACGGTGTATTGTGCAGGAGTGGTTTCAAGAACATGAGGGAGACTTTACCTTGCTTAGGTGCCCCCACAATCACCAGATCTCAATCCAGTTGAGCATTTGTGGGATGAAGTTAAAAGAGCCATCAGGCAGCTGGTTCCACAACCATCAAATGTCACAGAACTGGACAGTGCTGTTCATCAGGCATGGCGTCAGATTCCTCGCATCACCTTTCAGCATCTCGTGGAGTCAATGCCAAGAAGAATCGCCGCAGTATTGAAGGCAAAAGGTGGCCCAACGAAGTACTGATGGGGTGGTCATAATAATCCGGCCATTCAGTGTATATAGTCCGTTTCTCTTTGTAAGTTTCACAGGCTGTTCTTTTATAATGAACATTTTATAATGAAGTGTCGTTAGTGTTTCCCTCCACGTCCTGCGTGGTTCAGGGTTCGGGTCTGGAAGAGGAGCCGCACACAAATGAAATAGAAAAGACACGAGATAATTTGGGAATATTGGGGGACCAGGCGGCAAGTCCAACTCAAGAGGAAGGACTTCCACTGTGCTCAGGCCTCACCAAGCTTTTTATAGTGAGCGGTAAACAAGGTAGTGGTTACCATAGTTACACAGTTCTTGTGAGTTTCAGTTGTTTACACCATGGTTATGCTTCCTGCACTTCCTCAGCCCATTAGATTCCCAGATAAGATCTAGGGAGTGTTATAAGGTCAAGCCTAATTATGCTAAGAGGACTGTGCCCTCCAAGCTAGGGCTTATTTGTGACTTTGCCAGCAAGTCAGTCGGAGGCTTAACCCTATATCAGTTTCCCACAATGAAGCATTCTGTTTACAGTATGCTTCTCAGATTGATCTCAATATTTACATTCTTTTTTTATTTTAAGTCTTTATTGTTCAGATTATTACAGTTGTTCCTCGTTTTTCCCCTCATAACTCCCCTCCTCCCAGTTCCCACCCCGCCCTCCGCCCTCCCTCCCCACCCACTGTCCTCATCCATAGATGTACGATTTTTGTCCAGTCTCTTCCTGCATCTCTTGAGATAATG
>NW_006383007.1:4796974-4800347 GCF_000327345.1 Myotis davidii
CATTGGGGCTTTGGTGCTCACTGAGTCTGCCCCCTGAGTGTGTCCCTTATGGATCTGAGGAGTTGTAATCTGGATGGTCCCACTCTGACCACTGGGTACACTGGCTCTTGGATCGTTAAGGAGTTGCTAATTTAGCCTCTGCCTGAGGCTACCCAGCAGGAGCTCAGCTGTGAAGGAATGCAAGCTGCTGTGGGGCCTTGGGCCAGCTGCAGTTGGTTAGGTAATTTTCAGATTGCAAAGGGCCAGGCCTTTCATATGCAAAAGCCAGCGCTTAGCTTGGGTGCTGCTCCTCAGTCCTGCCCTAAGAGGCCCAGCTTCTCAGTGTCCCGGTAACGACCCATGCCAGACAGTCTCTAGCCTCTCCCCATATGAGTCTGGGTCAGTATTTCCATTCTGACAGCTGGGACCACTTAGAGCTATGTTAATGAGGCACACCTGCTTTTACCTGAACGCTGAAACCCTGTTTTATATAGGCTGTGCTGCCTTTTCGTTGGTGGTAAGTGTAATCTACTTTTATCAGTGAGAAATTTTACTGTGTATCTTGGGCTTTACTTCCAGCAGCAATTTCCCCCTCAGGTAAATGGAAATAATTAGACGACTTATTCTTGAGTGGGTCAGAATGAGTATGTGTGTGTATATATACCTGACACTTAGAAAGTGCCATAAGATTATCTTTGTTACTATTATTATTAAAGCTATTCATTTCATATTGATATATTCTGTGAGTTGGAAGTAAGTTGAATATATCTTCATGGCTCAATGCTTTTTGCATTTTTTTATAGGTTTGGATGAAAGTAGACTAGCTTATATTTTTCCCCATGCTTGATTTCCCTTATGTTTTGTTGAACAAAATAAGTGCATTAATTATCAGAAGAGATATAGTTTTCATGTATTTGCAGATACCTGAAACTTAAACATTTACTTTCCTAGTTCTGAATTGCAAATAAACAATAGTACCTATATTATTGTGTGCTCCAGTTATTTATTGCTGTGTAACAAACCCCAAACTTAGTGGTGTAAAACAGCTATTATTTTTCAGGATTCTTTGGGTTAACTGGGCTGTTTTGCTGGTCTTGTGTGGGCTCACTCATGCTGGTGCAGTTAGACGGCAGCTTAGCTGGGGCTGTTGGGCTAAAATGGACACTCATACATCTCTGGCTGTTGGCTGGGTCCCTTTCTCTATGGTCTCTCATTCAATGGTTTAGTAGAGGGTTCCTTACAGGACCAAGAGGGTCAGAGTGGAAGCTGCAAAACCTCTTACGGCTAGCCTTGAAAGTCTCACAACATCGGTTCTCAAGTATTGATCAGAGAAAGTCACAAGGCCAGCTCCAATTTATGGAAGGAGTGGCCAAGTTACATTGCAAAGGTGCATGGTCAGAGGGAGGCATAATTCATTGGAGGCCAATACTGTAACAGACTACCCCGTGGTTTATTGTGAAGAGTAATTGAAATAATATGCTTGATAACTGATAGCCAGTGCTTTTTGAAGAAATTATTGGTCTTGCCTGCAGTACATACCTGGTCCTATCCGAGCAAGAACATGTCTGGGTATTTATTTTCATAATAAAACAGTTCCTCCAGCTACATGTTTTATGAAAGAAACACTCCTGAAATATATCAGTAGTTTTGGGGTTTAATTAGGAGCTAGTAACACAGGGCTCCATATTAAGGGATGATGGAGAAAATGTCTCTAGAATATTGATACTGTGTATTCTCACCGATTAACAGGATATCTATAACAGAGTAGTCATTCAATAACTAGTGATTGATTCAATAAATGCCAGAAAGGTGCAGAGCTTAAATTTGAATCTAAGTTTGCCTATTCTAAAAATCACATCTTAAACCTATCCTTTTGTTGCCAAAACTTCAATTAAAAATGCTTTTCTATAACTATGAATGGACATAGTAGTTGTAAAATTGACATAATTGGCCATATGAAAGCATTTTTGCAAATTTTGTACACTGCTTTTGTTTATTTTAATTTTATTATTATTTTGTAAAATACATTTTTATTGATTTCAGAGAGGATGGGGGAGAGAGAGAGAGAGAGAGAAACATCAATGATAAGAGAGAATCATTGATTGGTTGCCTCCTGCACTCCCCCTATTGGCTATCGAGCCCGCTATCTGGGCATGCGCCCTTAATCGGAATGGAACCCAGGACCCTTCAGTCCGCAGGCTGAGGCTCTCTCCACTGAGCCAAACCAGCTAAGGCTTGTATACTGCTTTTGTACATATATGCATTGTGTTTGTTTGCTCATATAGAATTTTAGAAGGGGAGGAGCTCCTTGAGAGAGAACATTTGAGTGATAGCTGTTATGATAGCCTGTCTTATTCACTTAGCTAAAATCTACTTGGATTTTTAAATTTCATTTAAAATGTTATTTCTTTTTTGTTGTTAATCCTCAACCTAGGATATTTTTTCCATTGCTTTTCAGAGACAGTGGAAGAGAGGGAGGGGGTGAGGGGAGGAAGGGGGGAGAGAGAGAGAGAAAGAGAAGAGGAAAGAGAAAGAAAGATCGATGTGAGAGAGACACATCGGTTGGTTGCCTCCCGCATGGGCCCCATCCAGGGTCGGTAGGGAACCCACAACCCAGGTATGTGCCCTTGACTGTGAATCGAACCTGTGACCCTTCCTTTCGAGGCCTGACACGCTAACCACTGAGTACTGATCAGGGCCAAATGCTATTTCTTCCTAAAGTCTTCTGTGAACAACCCCCAATATACATTTCATACCCATATACACAGGACCTGGTTAGTTGCTCTTCTTTTTTAAAAAATATATTTTCATTGATTTCAGAGAGGAACAGAGAGGGAGAGAGATATAGAAACATCAGTAATGAGAGAGAATCACTGATTAGCTGCCTCCTGCACACCCTTCACTGGGGATCAAGAACATAACCTGGCATGTGCCCCAACCAGGAATCGAACCCTGACCTCCTGGTTCATAGGTCAATCCTCAACCACTGAGCCATGCCGGCTGGGCTCTATTTATTTTTTTACCTTTACCATAGAGGTTGGAGTCTAGGTATTTGTTGAGTTAATCCTATAGAACTAGAAGCTTTTATGTTTTTCTTTTCTTTCCAGTTCCGAGGTATGAAGGGTACAGAGGAATATATTGGACCTTTGGAGTCAACATTTCATTTTATAAACAGCTGGTATCCTGGAGAAAGGAAAGTAATGTCAGGCCTTTTAGCCACCTCTGATTATTAGAAAAGCTGGTTTGCAGAAAAGAAAATAGACTCCTCTGCCTTACAGAGGTAGACTTTGAATTAGAATGGAATAGAACTGTCGAACAATGGAGGACACACACACACACACACACACACACACGCGCACACGTACACACCACTACCACCACCCCCTCCCCAACC
>NW_006383007.1:4800398-4811700 GCF_000327345.1 Myotis davidii
ACACCCCCACACCACTCCCAACACCCCCATAGGCTGTATAACCTTAAAGGCCCCTTGTAACTCAGATTCTTGGTTCTTTTGTTATTCCGATACTCAACAGTTTAGTGGTTCCTATCTCAAGAGTGAAGTTCTCTGACACTTAAGGTTTATTCTGTGCCAAGCGCAACTTTACTTACATTTTCAATAATCCTTTAAAAATAATATTATATTACATAGGAGAAAACTGAAGTACAGAGGTGAAATACCTTGCTCCAAGGTCATGTAGCTAGTGGCAAAGCCAGAATATAGCCTGCTTGGCTCATAGCCCTTAATTCTAAACACATCTTCCCTTTGGGCCCTGTACTGTTTTCACCAAACTGGACTACATTTCAGATAGTGATTTTTTTGTGTGCCTAGAATGCCTGTCTTCTCTCCATTCTTTCCCCCTTACACTAATGTTGAAATATTTAGAATGCTTAAAGGTCAACCTCTTTAAGAAATTCTCTCCCCTAAAAAATTATAACCTGTTTTTAAGATTTTTGTCTTTAATTTTCGGCAACTTCATTATGATGTGTCTGTGTAGATTTGTTTTTGCATGTCTATGTCAGTTAGCTTTTGCTGTGAAATATAACCTCTGGAAAACTTGGTGGCTTAAAACAACATTTATTTAGCTCATAATTCTGTTGGTTGGCAGTTGGGGCTGGGCCCAGCTGGATGGTTCTTCTCAGCTCCACATGGCCTTGGGTCCACACGGGCTCCCACACAGGCTCCCACACGTGCCCCCACACGTGCCTGTAGTCAGCTGCAGGTCAGGTAGACAGCTCTGCTTCTGTGTGTTGGCTGGGGCAAGTGGAGGCAATTGAGCTACATATTTCATTATTTAATAGGTTAGCCTGGCCTTGTTCAAGTGGCAGCAGCAGGGTTCCAAGAGATAAAAACACATAAGGCCTCTTGAAGTTTAGTTTCAGAACAGGCACTTCACTTCTACTGCATTCTATTGGTCAAAACAAGCCCAGATCAGAGGGTGGGGAAATAAACCACTTCTTGATGTGAAGAGCTATAAAGTCACAAAGATACAGTCAGTAAAAGAACTGTGGTCTCTTTCTGTAAATGCTCCACCACATTATCCTGTGGAGCTTCATTTTATTTCTTGAATCAATAGATTGTATTCTTTCATTGTCCTGAGGAAATTTCAGCTATAACTCTTTAAATGTTGCTTCTGTTTCATTCCATTTTCCCCTCTAAGACGCCACTGAAACGCCTGTTATGCCTCTTACTGTGACCTCTGTGTAGCTCTCTCTTTTTTTAATATATTTTATTGATTTTTCACAGAGAGGAAGGGAGAGGGATAGAGAGTTAGAAACATCGATGAGAGAGAAACATTGATCAGCTGCCTCCTGCACACCCCCAACTGGGCATATGCCCGCAACCAAGGTACATGCCCTTGACCGGAATCGAACCTGGGACCCTTCAGTCCGCAGGCCGACGCTCTATCCACTGAGCCAAACCGGTTAGGGCCTCTGTGTATCTCTTATCCTGTCTTTTGTACTTACCATTTCAATGCTTTATTCTGACCTGCCTCTTAGTTTATCAGTTCTTCAAATGTGCTGTTAAGAACTCCACTGAGTTTTTAAGTTTGGTTATAGTATATTTTTAACATATATATTTTATATTTTGTTGACTGATTTGAGAGAGAGAGAGAGAGATCATTGATATGTTGTTCTACTTACTTATGTATTTATTGGTTGATTCTTGTATGTGCCCTAACGGGATGGAACCCACAACCTTGGTGTATCGGGATAATGCCCTGACCTACCTGGCTAGGGCTGGTTATAGTATTTTTGTAGTTCTATAGTTTTGGGAGTTTTTTTCAAATAACACTTTTCATGAGTCCTAGTTTCTTGCCGAAACTTAAAGCTTATCTTGATCTCCATAAACATGGTCGCCTTACAGTCTTTTTGATTACTCCAGTATCTAGAGTCCCTGTTTGTTGTTACTGTCTGTTGCTTTTGTTGATTCTAGCTCATATTGTCATGTGCCTGTAATATTCATTTGTTGGGTAAATGATTTAAAATGTATTTTTAAAAACAGTAGGAGGCCTAGGATGTTACCTTTCAGAGAGGATTTTCATTTCCTTCTAGGCACCTGAGGGTGCAAGCCTTAGGCTTCGGAATTTTTTGCTTTACCTTGGTGATCCTTGGAAAAGATTTTGTACCCTTATTTCTAAAGTGCTACTTGTCCCTTCCTTTGGCTGGCTAGTAACTGAGATCCCGATTCTGCAACAAATTGCAGTTTGCTTCTCAATTTTTCCAGCAGATGGCATAATGTCCCAAAGCAGAACCCACCCCTTCCCACCAAAAGTACCTCACAGCTGTCTTTCTAGAGTCTGCAGATGCTTTCAGGCAGAAGCTATTATTTATCTCTTTATGCTCCTATTCTCATCTGTTTTCTCTCTTTTTTAAAAAAAATATATTTTATTGATTTTTTACAGAGAGGAAGGGAGAGGGAGAGTTAAAAACATCGATGAGAGAGAAACATTGATCAGCTGCCTCCTGCACACCTCCTACTGGGGATGTGCCCGCAACCAAGGTACATGCCCTTGACCGGAATCGAACCCAGGACCCTTCAGTCCACTGAGCCAAACTGGTTAGGGCTGTTTTCTCTTTTTGTTAGGATTTTATGCTGTTAATTTTTTTTTATTCATCTTTTTATTTATTTTTTGAGGTACGTTTGGTCTAATCAGGTAGTTCACCATTACTATAAATCAAAGATCTATTAATACATGCCTTTTTCATTCATTTTGGTCCTAAATAGTGACTGTGGTACATTTTCATATGTATATGTTTTATTTCTTCCAGATTCAAGTGCCAAAAAGTCATGAATTGACTTACTGACCTTTATTTAGTTCATATATATACGCATATACATAATAAATGCTCAATAAAAATTGTTGATAAATGGATAGGACAGATGCAAGGTGCCTTAATTAATGAAATATACTTTCCTCCATAATATTAAAATACTTTAAAATTAAAATTGACCTTAAATCGCACTCATATGTAGAATCTAAGTAATAAAATAAACTGATGAATGGAGTGGATCCAGAGACATGGAAGCATGGAACAGAGTGTGGAATCTCAGAGGGAAGGCAGGGGAGGGTGGGTGGGAGGTAATCAAACAAAGACCTTGTATGCATAATAACCCATGGACACAGAGAGTGGGTGCTGAAGGCCTGGGGTGGGGCAGGGAGTGTGAGACTACAGGGGTCAGTGGGGGGAAAAAGGGACATGAAATACTTTCAATAATAAAGAATTATTTCAAAAAAATTGATCTTAGGGGAGGAGAGAGAGAGAGAGAGATAGATAGAGATCTGAGGGAGATACATTAATCAGTTGCCTCTTAGTAAGACATTCAATCTCTAATATTTGGTTTCATTGTTTTATTATTATTCTAAGTGTTGGTGACCCTAGATTCATTAGGTCCATAGGAGGAAAGGGTTCTGTGTCACCTTGAATAATGTTCTCATGTGACTCTGTACTACATAATTAAAGGAAATAATTAATGGCTTATCATTTAAGGCATTTGAAAGGAAATTTGACTTTTTAGTTTAAATTCAAAACTACAACTTTCAAGCAAAAGTGGCACCTTAGATCCAGTAACTTGTAATTATAGATTCACTCTTTCTTGTGATGGACTAGAAACTTTAAAAAGACGAAATCTGTGGTGTACTATAAAGAAAACCAGAAAAGAAAGCACTAGAAAAGACACCAATGTAAATAGAAATGAATAAATGTCAATGTGAACATTAGCATATATAGTGCCCTCTGAACATTTATTTTTTTGGTATTGTTTTAGGTATCGTCAGATTCTGGAAAAAGCCATTCAGTTATCTGGGGCAGAACAACTAGAAGCTTTGAAAGCTTTTGTGGAAGCAAGTAAGTGGAATGAAAATTCCATATTTGCCTTTGTATCACTGAGTAGGACTTTAAAGCTTGCCTCAGTCTTGTCTTATATCAAATTATCAATATAATTTTTATGAGATTAAGTTAAATATACAGGGTGGGGCAAAGTTCATATGGAAAATAATACAATAATTAATAAATAATAATAAAACAAGACTAAACTGTGTTTTGCATACTCACAACATTGAAATTGATGGATTTATTTTAGAATTTAAACTATTTACATCTTGATTTTTAAAAATGAATTGTCTTCAGAGTTATATTTCCAATGAAAAATTTTTTTTATAATATATTTTATTGATTTTTTACAGAGAGGAAGGGAGAGGGATAGAGAGTTAGAGACATCAATGAGAGAGAAGCATCGATCAGCTGCCTCCTGCACACTCCCTACTGGGGATGTGCCTGCAACCAAGGTATATGCCCTTGACTGGAATCGAACCTGGGACCCTTGAGTCCATAGGCCGATGCTCTATCCACTGAGCCAAACCGGTTAGGGCTCCAATTAAAATTTTGTATAGTAGTTGATAATAGAAACTGATAAGAGACAATGTAGCATAGTGACAAAGAAAGTAGACTGGATTCAAATCCTAGTCTACTGTTTTATTAACTGTGTCATCTTTAACCTCTTTGTGTCTTCTTTTCCTTGTCTATACAGTGAGGATATGATATGTACCCTATAGAATTGTTGGGAGATTAAATAAGTTATTATACATAATAAAGTGCTTAGAATAGTACCTGGCATATAATAAGTGCTGTGTAAGAATGAACTGTTATTAATGTCAGGATCATTCCTTTTCAATAGGAACTAGAAATTTTCATATTTCATACACTCTCCCCCACTCCCTGACTTCAGTTATCTTGAAAATTACTCAAAATTCAGGCTGGAATTGATACTGCATTAACAATATCAGCAATACTTGATAGTACTTTACAGTTTACAGTGTACGTTCACCCATAATGTCTATCACACAGGTTCTTTTAATAACTGTGACTGCAGAGTATAGATATATTCTTGTATAATATATTGTAAAAAAAAAGTCAAGGTTAAGTCACTTTTACCCCCCCAGGGACATTCAATTAGTCAGTGGCAGAGCCCAGCCTATAAACTAATTTTTCTGATTTATTGTCCTTATTTACTTGTATTTCCCTGATAAGTGCTAGTTTGTGTAGTAATTTCTTTTTAACAGCTTTGTGTCTAATGGCACTTGTAATGAAACTGTTTTCTCAGTTACAACCAGTATTTAATAATGAATTCCAAATAATATAAACTGATTAATATATTAATACATTATAATATACTAGAGGCCTGGTGCATGAAATTCGTGCACGGGGGTGAGGGGAGGGGCGCCCTCTCACAGTCCGGGAACCCTCGGGCAATGTTGTTGCTTTTATTGGAAAGTATAAGTGGTATTCACTGTCTCTATTTGCTTTATTAAATTTCATGAAAATTATTTCACCTTTTTCTTCTATAACTCCTTTTGGTAGCTAGGTGGGATATAAATAAAAATAGGGGTATTTCTGTGCCTTTGCTTTGTATAAAAATGAAGAGAGAGGAATAATGTAAAATTCTCAGCTATTAAAACTTTTTGTCAACCATTTGTATTTCTTAGAGAAATTATGGTAGTTTTACTATTTTGTTGAAGTTATAATTCAGTATAAGGAAAATTTATTCTGTAATATAGGATGATAGGGGTGTGAAAATCCAGGAATAATGCATTGCAGGTTGCACTAATACATACAGTTTTTAGTATTAATTTTAGGTAAAGATTGCTTAATAAAAAACTTATAAATTACTCATGCCTTCTTATTTCTATTTTTTTGACAAGTGGTAAATGAGAATGTCAGCCTTGTGATCTCTCGGCAGCTGCTGACTGATTTCTGCACACATCTCCCTAACTTGCCTGATAGCACAGCCAAAGAAATCTATCATTTCACCTTGGAAAAGATCCAGCCTAGAGTCATTTCATTTGAGGAGCAGGTAAAAAGTCTAGAGCAGTGATGTTTGAACTTGAGATAGTAGTAATTATTTTGAGAGATATTATTACATTTTTAAAGGAGATTATCATTCATTTTCATCTTGTCAAAATTGCGCTAAACAGCATTTTACAATATATAATAAAATAAATATTAGGATATTGTAACTCCAGCTGACATTTGCCTATTTATTACAATTTTATGCACCAAATATTACTCTTTAGATAGTTTTAAAAAATCAGTTAAATTCTTAATTATGCTGATAAATATAGGAAAACTCCAGCATTATCTATGCAGTAGCATAAAAGCAAAACTTCATGTTTAAACTAAATTATTGCCATAATCCACATTGTATAAAGCAAAACTTCATATTTAAACTAAATTATTGCCATAATTCACATTGTAATGTGCTATTTCAGTTTACTGTTTTGTTATTCTATCAATACAAAATTAATAGAAAAATTTGGGTGGTCTAGGTAAATTTTTAATAATTATACTTGCCAGTTTGCTATGTTGAATGAGACAATTGTTACAATACATTTATCTATTTATTTTAATTAGTTAAATAATAGCAATTGATATAACATGTGTATCTACTATTTCAGGTTGCTTCCATAAGACAGCATCTTGCATCCATATATGAGAAAGAAGAAGATTGGAGAAATGCAGCCCAAGTGTTGGTGGGAATTCCTTTGGAAACAGGACAAAAGTATAATAAATAGTGGATATTGGATGGATATATATGTATCCATATATGTATATATACACATAACATATAAAGGATATGTACAATTGTTCATTATATTTTTCCTTACATTCTAGTGTTGGAAACAAATGATAAACAATTTAATAAATAAATAAATTTCGTAGTATATTAGAAGGTGGTAAGGGCTATGAAGAAAAGTAAAGTAAGGTTGTATCGTTAAATAGGGTGATTGGAGTAGTAGGGTGATTGGAATGGTAGGGTGATTGGAGTGGTAGGGTGATCCTGATATCACCTCAGGATTTTGAAGGAGGTAAGTGAGTGGCTTTGAACTCTCTGAGGGAAGAGTATTAGTAGATCCTTTTAGAGAGGATGGCTTGTGCAAAGGCCCTAAAATGGAAGCATGCTTGAGGTTTTTTAAGAAGAGCAAGGAGACCGTTATCGGTGGAATGGAGTGAGCAAAGGGGAGAGCGATAGAGGATGAGGTCAGAGAGTACTAAGGACTAGATTATGTGAGGTCTTGTAACCCATTGTAAGACCTTTGTATTTTCTTTAAGTGAAATGAGGGGGAACCATTGGAACATATTTTACAGAAGACTGACATGATCTGACATATTTTTAAGACTCATTCTGACTACTGAGTTGAGAATAAACTGTAGGCATGCAATGATGGAAGTAGGGCCGTTAGGAGGTCTTATGCACTACTGCAGATGAAATGGAGATTGTGAAAAATGTTGGATTCTGGGTATGTTTTTAAGGTAGATATAGAGTGTAAGAAAAAGAATCAAGGTAAGTTTTGATTTTTGGTTTGAACAACTGGAAAAATGGAGTTGCCATGTATTGAATGGAGAAGAATAGGTTTTGAGGGAAGGTCAAGAGTTCTGTTTCAGACATGTGGTAACCAAGTGGAAATATCTTGTACAGAGTTGAATATATTAGTTTGGAATTTAGGAGAGAGGACTGGACTAGGGATATATATATATATATATATATAGATGGAATTTAAAGCCATTATTTTGGATGAGATCTCCAAGGGAGGGACTATAGATAGAGAAGAGGATTGAGTATTGAGGCCAGGAGCACTCCAACATTAAGAGGTCAGGGGTAGGAGGAAGATACAGCAAATGAAGATTGTCCATTGAGGTAAAAAGAAAACCAGAATGGGGTGTGTGGTGTCCTAGAAGTTAAATGAGGAAAATGTATTGAGAAGGAGCAAGTGATTAGCTGTTGTGCTGATAGGTCAAGTAAGATGACTGAGTTAGTAATGTGGAGGTCATTGGAGATCTTGACAAAAGTTGTTTTGTTGAATTGGTGAGCGTGAAAGCCTGACTGAAGTTGTTTAAAAGAAAAGATGTACTCAGTTTGGCAGCACATATACAAAAGAGAGAGAAGAGAGAGAGGGAGGGAGAGAGAATGGGAAAAGAGAAATTGGAGATGGGGATCAGTTGTCATGAGCAACTTTGTGGGGAAGTTTTCACAAGGGGAGCAGAGAAATAGGGTAGAAGATGATAGCAAAGGTTAGGTTAAGAGATTATTTTTACTTTTATGATCTAATGGAAAGCAAAAGTTTGATATAGGAGAATAGTGGAGAGGATTCCTGCAGGAGTAAACAAGAGGGGAATGAATCTAGTGGAGGGATAGGCTTTATTAGGAGCATAGATAGTTCATCTTGGCACTGTTGGCATTATATATATTATTTATTTATTTCAGGGAGAAGGAGAGAGAGATAGAAAAATCAATGATGAGAGAAAAATCATTGATTGGCTGCCTCCTGCATGCCCCCACTGGGGATTGAGCCTGTAACCCGGGCATGTGCTCTGACCAGTAATTGAACTGTGACCTCCTGGTTCATTGGTCGATGCTCAACCACTGAGCCACGCCAGAATGGCAGCACTGTTGGCATTTTAGATAGGATGACTCTTTGTTGGGGAGGCTGTCTTGTGTGTTACAAAATGTTTAGCAGCATTAGGGGCCTTTATTCACTTGATGCCAATAGCACCGCTACTCCCAGTTTTGACATTAAAAAAATGTCTGCAGATATTGCCATAGGTTCCCTGGTGGCAGAATAGTAATAGCTAGGAACACAGAGTATGTGGGTGCAGATATTAATGAGGTGGTGTTGGAGTTGGTGCAGCTACTCTGATTGCGTCAGTATTCTTAGTGAAGTTGGAGTCAGAGTCATCAGCTAGGAGTATGGTTTGGGATGGGAGTTGTAAGGTTGAGAGACAAGAATATAAGAACAATGTGCTCTAGAAGAGTGGGGCAGTAAATGGACTAAGAATGTATAGTATATTTGGCAGCATTAAGGGCTCATTTGAAGGTTGTAGTGATTAAAATGAGATCAGTCAGATTGGTTACATGTTTTCTCCAGTAGAGTTCAGTTTCATGGTTGCAGGAAAGGAGTGGGTGAACTGTTAGGTTTAACTAGAGTTCGATTTTTTCCAACAAGTATGACAGCATGAGAGAGACAAGGGAGATGAGTGCATGTGCAATTCAATGATTATGATTGATTAAAAGAGTTAAGATAGGTAAGGAGAGAAATGAGGCCTTTTAGGGGAAGAAGACAGCAATGTAATAGGATCACGGGTTTGGAGGTCACAATGGGTTCAATGAATTGTTGGGTTTGGGATACTAGAGAAAGATACTAGAAACGGAAAAACAATGAGAAAAAATTAAGACTACGGTTTGTAACTCTTATTCAACCAATCTTGCCTTTTTATGTGTATTTATGAAACATTCATCCAAAGTTTACTGTACAAAAAGATTGAAAGGTGTGAGACTCTTGATAGTATTATTAGACACATTTCCCCTTTCAGTAGGCAAATATAAAAATATATTCAGCTGCTTCTCTTTTGCCAGGTGAATGAGGGATTCTGTATTTTTGTCTCCATTAATATTTGTTGTGATGATAAGGCAGATACTACTTCAGGCATATGCCTTTAACGTATTTATTAAATTGTTAAGCAGTGATGCTCTTTGAAAAAGAAGCCAGTATATGAAAAGACTTTCATATGTAGGCTTTCATAAGGAGGCTTTAACTTTCTAAAGCAGGGGTCCTCAAACTATGGCCCGTGGGCCACATGCAAATATAAATATTGTATTTGTTCCCGTTTTATTTTTTAGCTTCAAAATAAGATATGTGCAGTGTGCATAGGAATTTGTTCATAGTGGTTTTTTTTTAAACTATAGTCCGGCCCTCCAATGGTCTGAGGGACAGTGAACTGGCCCCCCTGTTTAAAAAGTTTGAGGACCCCTGTCCTAAAGCCTCTTGTTAATTCTTTTTTCTTTGCTATTTGGAAGGGTGGGGCTTTCTTAATTGCTTTGGTCTTATTCTGTCTGGAGCATTTTCTCCTTAGCATAGAGCAGTTGATTTATTTTCATTGGTAGTTGAAATAAATATAAAATTAGATAATCTTTGCAGTGGTGGTAATTATCATTTTGATAGTTCTGTAACACTGTGAGGATACCAAAGAAATGAAAATTTAGTTATTTTCTAAATAAGATAAAGTAAAAGTGATTAAAAGTTGAATTTGTTTATTAAGTAAAGAATTAATTTCAAATCTGGGGCAAAGTCAATTGTAAACTCTGTTGCCACATAGTGGCATCACTTTTGCTAGTAAATAGGATTAATTTTTCTGTGAGGATTAATCTTGAATTACATGATTTTTGGATTATGTAGGGTCTTAAGTTATGTATATCTTGCATAAAATGTGACCACTGGGATAAAGAAGAAAGGAAAACCACTTGTAATCTCACCACCCAGAGATAATTGCTACTATTATCTTATTTTATCCAGTTTTTTAACTTAGCTAAAATATAGGATGACTATTATCACGTGGTAATTATTATAATAACCGTATAGTATTCTACCAGTATTCAATTCAATTGAATACCATAAATGTCAGTGATTTCCATTCTTCCCCAATTACAGATATTTATGGATAATTTTACAAATGACTATCTTTGACATGATTATTTTCTTGGGGTTTATTTTCTAGGGGTAAAATACAAGGTGTGGCAAAAGAGGTTTACAGTTCATATGGAAAAATAATATAATAATAAATAATAATATAAGAATATACTGTGTTTAGTGTACTCTCAACTATAAACCTACTTTTGCCCCACCCTGTATAATGGGTAAGGAGTATACGCAATTTAAAGGATTCAAATGTTAGTTGGAGAACATATTGCCAGTTTTTCCCCAGGACTTATTTATAGTCCTACCAGTAGTATATGATAGATCTTTGACTTATGAGATTATCTGAGAATTAGAAGAAGCTAAACTGTGATATGAACAATGATGAAAGTAATAAAAATTAATTAAACTTATTTTGGAAATATTTCTTAGCTTTTCGATAATATAATGCAGTAAAAAGCTTGAGTTCATCACATTTTCTACCACTTCTAATAATTTTTTCAATAAAATAGTCATTTGTGTTTTTCTGTTGTATTCTAGACAGTACACTGTGGATTATAAACTGGAGACATACCTGAAGATTGCTAGGCTATATCTAGAGGATGATGATCCAGTCCAGGCAGAGGCTTACATAAATCGAGCATCATTGCTTCAGAATGAGTCAACCAACGAACAGTTACAGATACATTATAAGGTAAACAGATGAGCTTATTTAGAATTTTGTAGTGGAGAATCCTGTTATACTAAAACTAGAGGCCTAGTGCGGGG
>NW_006383007.1:4811774-4820696 GCF_000327345.1 Myotis davidii
CTCAGCCTGGTGCCCCCTCTCCAATCCTGAGTCGGACTCAGGGGATGTCCAACTGACAGTTTAGGTTGGACATACCTCTCGCAATCTGGGACCGCTGGCTCCTAACCACTCACCTGCCTGCCGGCCTGAACATCCCAACTGCTCTCCCCTGCCGGCCTGATTGCCCATAACTGCCTCTGCCTCTGCCCTGCCACCATTGCTTTGTCCGGAAGGATGTCCGGAAGGTTGTCCAGTCTAATTAGCATATTACCCTTTTATTGGTATAGATTCTCCAGAACATCATAAATACTATTGTATATTAGAAATTCTCTCTTTTTTTATTTTTTGCTTTTGCTTTAAAAATGTCCCCCCTAATGGAAACATTTCTCTCCTATAGGTATGCTATGCACGTGTTCTTGATTATAGAAGAAAATTCATTGAAGCTGCGCAAAGGTACAATGAGCTCTCTTACAAGACAATAGTGCACGAAAGTGAAAGACTAGAGGCCTTAAAACATGCTTTGCACTGTACCATCTTAGCATCAGCAGGTAAACATGTCAATTATGTGTTAATGAACAGTCAATTTGCTTAATATTTTAGGTTCATTACTACTAAAGGATTTAGCAAAGGGATGTCTTATTAATACAATTATGGTATATTTAGTTTAAATATTTAAACAGGAACAGCAATAAAATGGATTGCAAACTTAAAAATTTTTAATTATGAATGTATCAGTCTATTACCCACAGGTATTAGGAATAGTTAAGAGGTAATATGAAATTTAATTCTCCTAAAATATCACTGAAAAACATGGATATAAAATTAAGTGAGAATTACACAGAAGGAGATAAAAATTAAATTCTAGAGATTGGTGATATAATTAATGTATTGCTTTTGGGATAATTTTTTTAACCTTCAAGCCTCAGTTTTAGACTTGGCATTTATCTTTTTTTTCAATAAATATAAATAAACTATTTTTTGTTCTTTTGCTAAATTTTAGCATATAAATCACTCAACTTATAAAGCAGAAAGGGCATTGAGAGGATATGCTGAGAATTCTAAGCCATGGCTTTTCTAAATCATTTTAGAATGTTTATTAAATATATTACCACTGATCTCATCAGGAAATTCTTTAATTATTGGAAAGCTGTCTAGCTCATGTGTGGTAGATGGACGTGTTCCAAAATTGCTGTGTTATTTTGTTTTTGTTGTTGAAAACTTGAATTTTATCAGGGGCCACAAATACTGTTGATTGGTAGTGACAGGCTCACTTTGTTATTTTTTAAAAAATGTGTTTTCATTGATTATTTTATAGAGAGAAGGGTAGGGGGAGGCAGAGACAGAAACATCCATAGGGTGCTGCTTGCATGTCCCCTGGGAATTGAGCCTGCAACCTGGGCATGTGTCCTGACCAGGAATTGAACCGGCTACCCCTTGGTGCACAGGAGGACGCTCAACTAATTGAGCCCCACCAGCCAAGGCCACTTTGTTCATTTTTAAGAAAAATGCCTGCCAAATACCCACACCTGAAAAACTAACTTATCAGTCATTATTTTATGTAAATGATGTTCCATGAAAAAAGAAACTGCATTTTCCATTTCATCACATAAAATATTAAAAAGATATAGCTTCAAGTATCAAGAATTAATAAAAATAATTTTTTACTGCTGCAAGAACATTTTAAAGTGAAACTATATTTTTATTTTGACTGTTGAGTGTGTGGCACAATACAGTATGGCACCCATGTCCACTGCCTTGATTTGTGCTGTGACTTTCAGCCTTCTCCTGCTCACTACCTCCAACTCCCTCTCTCAAACAGTAATCACTAGTGTAGATTATTTTTGTCTACTTTGTACTTAAATTTACCTATAAATCCCAATTCATTTGGATTTATTTTAGTGTAAGGAATGAGATAGGGAAATTAATTTTTCTTAAATGACTAGTCGTCTGACCTAGCATCCTTTATTGAGCAATCCATCTTTTTCTTCCTATTGATTTAAAGCACATTTATAGTAGATTTCTGGACACAGTATTGTTTCATTAATTAGCCTGTCTATGAATATACTGGTACCATGCTCTTTGAATTATTATAGTTTCATAACATGTTTTATTATTTAGCAGGTATACTCTCTCTTCAAAGTAATTTGTAGGCCATCATGACATTCTCTCCTTATATATCACCATGCATCACCTAAGAATAAGAACATTTTTCTACATGACTGTAATACCATTGTCATCCCTAAAAAAATTAACTGTGAGTCCACTGTAGAATTTAGCATTTGGTCCATCATTGCCCAAGTTGGAATATCTTTTATATCTTCCTTTGTTCCCTGCGGAACAAGGGACAAGTTCATGTGTGGCATTTGGTGATTGTCTTTTTAGTCTTCAAACATTTTTGGTCTAGAATAGATTCCTCACCCCTAACTGAAGTTTTTGAGATATAATTAACATATATTGTAGCGTTTTCTCACTTAAAAAAATACTCTTTGAAGTTGTTGTGTGGAATGTTCTTCACTCTAGATTTGTTTTGTATATATTGTTTATTTATTGCTTAATCCCAATTATTTCCTGTAAAGTAGAAGTTAGCCAAAGGTTAGATTAGATTCAGGTTAAAATTTTTCTATTAAGAATACTTCATAGTGATGCTTTGTCCTTGTAGTTATATCAGAGAACATATAATGTCAGGTTGTCCCACAGTTAGTGATGTCATTTGGTTAGTGATGTTAGTTTGGTCATTTGGTTAAGGTAGAAATTCCATTTTAAAGGTATTTTAGTCCCTTTATATTTTGTAAATAATTTCTGGGGTGCTGCTTTGACACTGCAAAAATCCTGTTCCCTAACTTTTGATAATTTATTATCTATTAATTTTTTCTGGACCATTCATTATATTCTATAATATAAACTGAAAATGTTAATTTACTAATTCTGACTACATTTATTAGCTACTACTATATAAAAACTTTTTATTTCCCTCCTTTTTAGTTTTTAGTATCACTATGGACTTTTTTTCTGCTTATTATTGTGTGTGTGTGTGTGTGTAATATACACACATGAAAAATACACATATATAAATTGTACAGCCTGATGAATTGTCCCAAATGAACATCATCATGTAATCAACATCCAGAACAAGAAGCAAAATATTATCATTATCCTGAAAGCCTTTGTCATGCTTTCTCCTAGTTATTAGCCCATCCCTAACCCCAAGAGTAATTATTAGCATATACTAGTTTTACCTGCTTCATTTGCTTAACTTTATAAAATTTATCCATATTGTGACATATAGTTTCTTCATTTTCATTGTTATGTAGTATTCTATTATGTGATTATACCACGATTTTTTTGTATCCTATTGGGTAGTTTTGTTGTTAATCCTCACCCGAGGATATTTTTCCCATTGATTTTTTTTAGAGAGAGTGGAAGTGAGGGAATGGACGGGGAGAGAGAGAGAAAGAAATATTGATATGAGAGAGACACATTGATTGCTTGCCTCCCACACGCTCCCTACTGGGCCCGGGGATCAAACCTGCAACCCAGATACGTTCCTTTGACTGGAGTCAAACCCATGTCCCTTTGGTTCTCAGGCCGATGCTCTAACCACTGAGGACACCAGCCAGGGCTTTGGGTAGTTTCTTATTGGCTATTAGGAATAGCATTGCTGTAAACATTCTTGTGTATTTGACTTTGTTTTTTATTTATTCAGTGTGTTATTATTATAGTTATTGTTCTTTTTGATGTTCACATTATCCCAAATATTACCAAATCATGTCTTTTTGACATGGCCCCACTAAACTTTGAATACTTGTCTGCATTGCACCATAAAAAGATGCCTTAGACTTATCTTGTATTTTTCCTTTCCTTACTTGAAATCAGCTTATTTCAAGGATCCCTACTTTCTTTTAATGGGGATACCAAAATCAAGGTGCTAAATTTGCTTTTTGCTACTGGGTGTCATTGTGGTTAGGCTCTTTAGAATACAGAGCTAAAAATACATTTAAAAAGAAAAAGTTGGTTCGTAGTATCCTTTCCATTAGTTCAATTTTTAATATAATCGTCACGTAATTTTTCATCATTTAAAAATCCTTGAAAGTAAAAATTTCCCATCAGAGAAATATTTGTTCATCTTTTATAAAATTTTTTATTATTACCAAAGGAATGCATGTTCATTGTAGGAATACAAATAAGCAAGAAGAAAGTAGCAATTAGCTATCATTTGAACCACTTGTTGCATTTTGGTATATATCCTAATCTTCACAATTGAATATACTGCTGTTTTGCATTATTCCATATTTGTGCATTTGCCTACTTGCTGAAATTTGTCACTCCAAAATCAATACTCATGGTGCTTTCACAGTCATTTGCAGACTTGTGCAGAAGAGCAAATGATTTGAGTCTCCCAATGTATGTTTCCAGCTGGAGTTAACTAAGGCAGTGCTCTGCCTCCTTGTTTCTGCTCTCATTCTGTAAACAAGTTCTTTTTTTGTGGTCTGTTACTATTATGTTTTTCATGTTTTTGTGCTTTTTGGTGGTGATTTTGATGTTTGAAATGGGCCCTACGCTACTGCTGAAGTTACTGTCTTGTGTTCTTAAGTGAAGGAAGTCTGTGATGTATCTGATAGAGAAAATACATGTATTAGATAAGCTTTATTCAGGCATGAGTTTTAGTGTAGGCCATGAGTTCAATGTTAATGAATCAACAATATACAGTAAATAAGGTGCCTTTAAACAGAAACATACATAAAGCAAAGGTTACATATTGATTAGCTGACAAAAATGTTGTAACTAGAGGCTCACAACATTCCTGTATTTCTCCTAGGAACAGCAGTTGAGTATTTACTAATTTACTGTTGACATCAACTTTATAAAACACTAGAGGCCTAGTGCATGAAATTCGTGCATGGGTAGGATCCCTAGCGGCTGCTGGCTGCCGACTGGGGCCTGACTGGGGCCTCCTTTCCCGGCTGCCGGCCTGGGCCTTCCTTAGTTCTGCTCCGCCCCCTGGTGGTCAGTGCACATCATAGCGAGCGATCAAACTCTTGGTCGGTCAAACTCCCAAGGGGACACTGCATATTAGGCATATATATATATATATATAACTACTACAAATAATGACATTTGACTGAATATTTTAGTAGGCAAAAATGGGGTCATAAGAGAGATTGTTTTTCAGCGATGAAATAGGTTGTGAGAATGTTTAATGCACATTTGTTTTCCTTAGGGCAACAGCGTTCTCGAATGCTAGCAACTCTTTTTAAGGATGAAAGGTGCCAGCAACTTGCTGCTTATGGGATCCTAGAGAAAATGTACCTGGATAGGATCATCAGAGGAAATCAACTTCAAGAATTTGCTGCCATGCTAATGCCTCACCAAAAAGCAACTACAGCTGATGGTAATGATCATGTCTTATAACTATGTGGTAGTGAATATTTAGGTACATGCTAGTGGAAAGTATATTAAATTTGAAGCATCTTGATATCTTCCTGTAACATTGTTATATATCACTTGATTAAAAAAAAACATTGACTGGGGTTGAGTATCAGACATAGATAGGGGTTTGAAGTATAAGAATAGCCCAATTGGAAAGCATTTTGTGGAATTACGCATTTTGGGGAAGTGGTAAGAATTATAGGGTAGGCTTATAGTTACTGGTTTTTAAAAAATTCAAACCATTTGATAAGTACCTAAATTAATCTCAAATATTAGTTTAATAATTATAGAGTCTAATTTTAGTTTTAACAAAATTTGGCACTTTAGCTTGCCCAAGGTTATTCAGGGTGAAATTGTTCCAATAAGAATAGAACTTGGTTTCATGTTTCCTAGTTAAGGGATGTATTTGCTTAAGTCAGATTGCTTTTTCCAGGAAAGAAATTTTTAATAGATACTTACTTGTTCATAACATCATTTATTTTACAGGTTTTAAAGTAGCTCGTATCAATAACCATATGATTAAAATGTAGTGGTAGAAACATCAGAAATCTGGAAAAGGTTAAAATAACATGCAGATCTGTTAGACTCATTCCTTTGGATTAACTGTCATCCTATTGAAGATAATTTAGCTGTTCTTTAAAGAGTCATTTATGAGTCTTGGCTGGATAGCTCAGTTGGTTAGAGCATCGTCCTGATACACCAGGGTTTCGGGTTAGATCTCTGGTTAGGGCACATACAAGAAGCAACCAATGAATACACAAATAAGTGAAACAACAAATCGACATATCTGTCTTTCTCTCCCTCTCTTCCTCTCCTGAGCTCGCTTTCTCCCTGTCCTCCTTTTTCTCTCAAATCAATAAAAAATAAAAAAATAAAAAGAGAACAATTTGTTGTTTTTTTTTAAAAAAGAAGTCATTTTTGTAGAATTTGGCTGAAAGGTGTGCACTTCACCCAGTCCTACTTTCCTGAGTTAAACCAGAACAGTGAGGGGATTAAATTGACCTTCTATTGAATTTCTTTTATTTAATTGCACTTAGAACAGTGGTTCTCAACCTTCCTAATGCCGCGACCCTTTAATACAGTTCCTCATGTTTTGGTGACCCCCAAACATAAAATTATTTTCGTTGCTACTTCATAACTGTAATTGTGCTACTGTTATGAATCGTAATGTAAATATCTGACATGCAAGATGTATTTTCATTGTTACAAATTGAACATAATTAAAGCATAGTGATTAATCACAAAAACAATATGTAATTATATATGTGTTTTCCAATGGTCTTGGGCGACCCCAGTGAAAGGGTCGTTCGACCCCCAGGTTGAGAACCACTGACTTAGAAGAAGGAAACGAACTGATTCTCTTTCTGTCTAAAGCAGATATTTTTTTCTATAAGATATTCTTTATGCAGATCCTAAGGAAAAATTCCTTTTCAGCCTTAGGATTACTTGTGATTCTCCTGAGCAGTTGGTTTTTGTCTTATTTAAAAACAATGTGAATTAATAAATTGATTGGTTTACTTAATTTGGTTAGCTGCTTGAAAGCTTAAATTTGTAGTCCACCTGTAAATAGTGTGTGTGTGTGTTTTGCTTGTTACTACTCTTATTTTTCTTTTACTTAAAAAAAAAATTTATTGAGGTGACATTGGTGAATAAGATTATATAAATTTCAAGTGTACCATATTATATCATTTGTATATTGCATTGTGTGCTCATCACCTCTTGTACTTTCTAAAAAAATACATTTTTATTGATTTTAGAGAGGAAGGGAGAGGGAGAGAGATAGAGATAGAAACATCAATGATGAGAATCATTGATTGGTTGCCTCCTGCACACCCCTCACTGGGGATCAAGCCTGCAACCCAGGCATGTGCCCTGTCTGGGAATTGAACTGTGACCTCCTGGCTCATGGGTTGATGCTCAACCACTGAGCCACGCTGGCCGGACTCCTCTCTTTTACTTTTAAGTTATATTTTGTGCATTTTTCTGAGCAGCATTAACTCCTTTTTGCAAGATATCAGACAAACAAGTTAAAAGCTAGATAAATAAGAAAAAGTTTCCATAATCGATATACTTGAGCTTCAAATTTGACTTTGAGCTTTCTGACCATGAAAAAAAGAAAAGAAAAGATATAATTAGTTAGATGATTCTGTTCTAAAAAGAGGGATACTCATTAGTATCTGTGAGAATGAAAATGATTTTCAAATTTGTCACATGGGACTGTATAGATAGAACAGATGTTTTGTCTACTTCCTCTTTCATTTCAGATCTTATTGCTTTCCTTGTTTATTTTTCTTGGACATTTTTGTTTACTGTCACTACAATCTTAGGCTAGCAATCTTTTATATTAGTTTAGGCTAGCAGTATTGACACATAATACAGTCCCAGAGTGGTGGAACATTAAGAGTAATCTATTTCCTGCTCTATAGACCTGCCTGTTCTGGATATTCTATAAGATAAAAGCCTAATATGCTAAGTGTCCGGTTGTCCATTCAAACAAAGTGTAATATGCTAAGGATATGCTAAGGATGCTCAACCACTCGCTATGACGTGCACTGACCACCAGGGGGAAGATATTCTGACCAGTAGATTAGCTTGCTGCTGGGGTCCGGCTGATTGGGACTGAATGAGAAGGGCTGAACATGCCCTGGAGTCCTCCCATGTCCCTCCCCATCTCTTATCGTGCACCGGTGGGGTCCCTTGGCCTGACCTGTGCCCTCTTGCAACCTGGGACCCCTTGGGGGATGTTGGAGAGCTGGTTTTGGCCCCATCCCACAGGCCAGGCTAAAGGACCCCACTGGTGGATGAATTTGTGTGCTGGGCCTCTAGTTTTATATAAATGGAATCATACAATATATGGCCTTTTGTGACTGCTTTCATTTAGCATGATGAAATGAACTTTGATGTTTTCAAAGTTCATCCATGTTGTAGCATGTATCAATACTTCAATTCTTTTTTTTTTTTTTTACATTTCTATAGTGTTTTTTTTTTAATTTTGTTTTATTGCTTAAGGTATTACAAAGAGTATTACATGTGTCTCCTTTTTTTTTTCTCCCTTGACCTTCCTCCTGCCTCCCCTACCCCCCAGTTCCTTTTATTGCCAACTAGTAGTTTATTATATGAATGTACCACATTTTATTTCCTCATCAGTTGATAGACATTTAGGTTATTTTTCACTTTCTTTTTTTACTAATTATAATGCTGCTATGAATTTTCATGTAAAAGTCTTTATATGGACATAAGTTTTTCATTTTCTTGGTATATACCTAGGAGTGGAGTTAGGGGTCATGATAATTTTGTTTAGTCTTTTGAAGAGCTACCACTCTCGTTCATCCCCTCACTCACTTCATATCCCTCACCTCCGTCCTGCCAACCGCCATCTTTTTCTTCTGTTTTTAAAATATATTTTTCTATTGATTTCACAGAGGAAGGGAGAGGGCTAGAGAGAGAGAAACATCAATGATGAGAGAGAATCATTGATCAGAAACTTCCTGAAAGGCCCCCACTGGGGATTGAGCG
>NW_006383007.1:4820792-4835414 GCF_000327345.1 Myotis davidii
ACTGAGCCAACCTGATTAGGGCTCATTTGACTATTTTTAAATTGGGTTATTTGTCCTTTTATTATTGAACTAGAGGCCCAATGCACGAAATTTGTGCACTCGGTGGGGGGGTCCCCTCAGCCTGGCCTGCAGTCAACCACTGAGCCACACAGGCTGGGCTTATTTGTCTATTTTTATTTTATTTATTTTTTTAAATATACTTTATTGATTTTTTTTACAGAGAGGAAGGGAAAGTGATAGAGACTTAGAAACATCGATGAGAGAGAAACATTGACCAGCTGCCAACCACCCATGAGCCTGGCTCAGGGCTTCTGGCTGAGTGGTATGCCCCCTATGGGAGCACACTGAGCACCAGGGGGCAGCTCCTGCATTGAGCGTCTGCCCCCTGGTGGTCATTGCACGTCATAGTGACCAGTCGTTCTGCTGTTTGGTCAATTTGCATATTAGCCTTTTATTATATAGGATTGTAAGAATTTTTTATATAGTCTAAATCTGATCAGATAAATGATTTGCAATTCTTTCATGCAGTGTGTTGTTTCTTCACTTTTTTGATGGTGTCTTTTAAAATAAAAACATTTTCAATTTTGATGAAGTCCAGTTCATTTATTTCTATTTTGTTGCCTGTGCTTTCAGTGTTGTATCTAAGAAACCATTGCCTAATCCAAGATCATAAAGATTTTTCTTTTTCTTCTATAAGTTCTATAGTTGTAGCTCTTACATTTAGGTCTTTGATTCATTTTGAGTTAATTTTTATATATGGTGTAAGGTAGGGGTCTTACTTTATATGGATATCCAGTTGTTGCAGTGCCATTTATTGAAAAGACTATTATTTTGCTTTGAATTGTCTTAGCATACTTAGCATACAATTGACCCCAACTGTGAGAGTTTATTTCAGAACTCTAAATTCTGTTCCACTATTCTGTATGCCTGTGTTCATGCCAGTACTACACTGTCTTGGATGCTGTATCTTTGTAGTATGTTTAAAATCGCAAATGTCCTCCAGCTTTGTTCTTTTTGAGGATTGTTTTGTCCAATCCTGCTTGATTCCTTGAATTTCCATGTGAATTTTAAGGTCAGCGTGTCAATTTTTGTAAAGATGCCAGTGGGAATTTGATAGGGATTATAATGACTCTGTAGATGAACTTGGGGATTATAGCTATCTTAAGAACATTAAGTCTTTAATATTTTCCTAAGAGAATAGATTTTAAAAGTTCTCATCAGAAGAAAAAAATTTGTAACTATGTGAGGTGATGGATCTTATCAAAACTTACTGTGGTAATCATTTTGCATATATACATATATCAACTTATTATGTTCTAAACCTTAAACTAATACAATGTTATATGTCAGTTATATCTCAATAAAACTAGAAAGAAAGACAAAAGAATTGGGGGAGCCCAGTAGTCTACTATCACCTTCAGGGTGGGGCCTTAGATCCAAAACTTTGTCAGGCCCTGTATAACTTCATTTAAGGGAGGGTGCTATGCCTTATCTCTCATGAAGGGTTAGCTTGTTCGTACATTCTGGACATTTTTCACATTTGCCTCAGAATAAGGTGCTTATGAAGTACCCAAAAGAATAGAGATAATTCTGTTGAGCTGTATATATTGACATTATTAAGCTTGCAGAACAGGTTGCATGATCGTTTTGCTACTGCTTGCTAATAAAAGTTAGCTAATAGCAAGAAAAGAGAAGTTATGAATTTGCTAGCTAGTATGAGGAAGCAAACCCTCAAACCCAAAGGGTTAAATCTGTTCAGATAGTTAGTAATTATTTGCTAACCACTCATTTTCCAAATGTGTTATTTGTATTTAATTGTATATCCAAGCTGTATTAAATAAGGCATTTGGGTTACTTTTAAAGTTCTGATGGGAATAAAGACAATGACTATGAGTTATTACATGCTTAGAAATTTTCAGGAAAAAAGGATGCATCTTTTAAAAACCAGGTTCAAACTTAAAACTGTCTTATTTATATCTAAGGTTCTAGTATCTTGGACAGAGCTGTTATTGAACACAATTTGTTGTCTGCAAGCAAATTATATAATAATATTACCTTTGAAGAACTTGGAGCTCTTTTAGAGATCCCTGCAGCTAAGGTATGTTCTTGTTTCCAGTACATAAAAGGGAAGTTAAGAGACTACTAGACTATTAGTGTAATGAGAAAATAAAATATATAATTGATAAAAATATTGGCAACTGTGACAAAAATACACATAAAAAGCCTCAGGTAAATGGAAATAAATTACTTGAATTTTAGATTAGTACTGTAATGGAATTGTCTTTGTTTTTTGTTTGTGTTTTATGATAAGATGACCTAGAATGGAAATCTTAAAGCGTTTCCAGGTTATGATACCCAGTTTATGGGAATATTAGAGTCTGTTTATCCATTTCATAGTGGTTTCTGATTTCTGACTAACTTAAGATTTTGATAGATGCCTTATTACTTCTATTTTCTGCCCTAGATTGACTCATATGTTAAATATTTCTTCTCTTTGAGAGAATACACTAGACTATTCTCTTGTAACTTCTGTGCTTCATTTAACTTAAGAAGTTGACTGAGGTACTAGGGAATTAATTTCATTCTTTGTCATGATAAGAGTTTAGTGGCTATGTATAAATCCCAACAAAGTACCAATATATTTCAGGTATCATTTACAAAACATTCTCTTAATTTTAAATAATAGTAAAAGCAAGCAATTAACCTTACTTTTATCTAACTTGTAAAACTTAAAGTCATGTACTTATGTGTCACATCTTCTTTTCTGTGTTAGTGCAATTTTAAGTTAGGATTTTTAACACAATTCCTTTACATGTTCACATTCAATATGCAATAAAGGAAGTGAAACAACGTGGGAACCAAGGCTCAATTGCCATTAAAAAATGCTTTTGCCTGGCTGGTGTTGCTCAGTGGTTGAGCGTTAACCTATGAACAAGGAGGTCACGGTTCGATTATCAGTCAGTACACATGCCGTGGTTGCGGGCTTGATGCCCAGTGGGGGCGTGCAGGAGGAAACAAATCAATGATTCTCATTATTGATGTTTCTATCTCTCGTTCTCCCTTCCTATCTGAAATCAATAAATATAAAAAAACAGATGCTTTCTTCTTAGGCTTTGAGGCATGATCCCTTGATGAACAGACTAAGGGAAATGAATATATTTTTAACAATAAATGCCAGTCACAGACTGTTTAGAAGTGATTTATGATTGATTGTGAAGGTGGTCAGATTTACTAAAATGACTGAGTTACAACCCAGTTTACTCACACATAGTAAACGTGAAATAAACGTGAAACATGTCTTTAGGCAATAGGTAGAGAACCTTTTGTTCCCTTTAATTGTTTTTTAAATCCTTTCAGTTCTCTTTTAAATTTGAACATCTCTTTCTCCTTTCAATTTTTTTCTTCAAACATATTATGTTCTTAGAGAGTTTTTGGGGTGTGAACACTGAAAATTGAAATGAAATAAAATGAGAAAAAGTCTTGTGTTTTTTAAAATATATTTTTCAGAGAGAAAGGAGAAGAGAGAGAGAGGGAGAAACATCAATGATGAGAGAGAGTCATCGATCGGCTTGCACACCCTCTGCTGGAGATCAGGCCTGCAACCTGGGCACTTGCCCTTTACTGAAATTGAACTCAGGACCTTTCAGTCTGCAGACCGACACTCTATCCACTGAGCCAAACTGGTTAGGGCAAAGTCGGGGTTTTTTGAGGTGTGGATCTCAGTAGAAAAACAAACTTATGTGTTAGTTTGATTTTAAGCAGAGATGAAAAATTTTTGTCCAAAAATAAAAAATTCTTCTCTAAAATCTCACAAGCAAAGTAGATCCCAGTTAACTTAAAACAATGGATGTAACTAGAAAGAATTGGTGTGGTTTAATAGGAAGATTTACCATATTTGCTCTTGTAATGAAAGGCAGATATACACATTTGTAAGCTTAGTGATGGGTAGCTAAACCAAGAGTTTTCAATTGTCTTAGCATATGTGAATGTGTTAGATATGATAATTAAAGTGTCTGAGAATTTATTTTTTTATTTAAACAGGCAGAAAAGATAGCATCACAAATGATAACAGAAGGACGTATGAATGGATTTATTGATCAGATTGATGGAATAGTACACTTTGAAAGTAAGAAGTTTTTTTTGTTTCTGTCATAATGAAATGTCAGTGAGGTGTTATATTTACTAGAGACCCAGTGCATGAATTCGTGCATGGGTGGGGTCCCTCTGGGTGGCCTGTAGGATCGGGCCGAAACCTGCAGTCCAACGCCGCCTGCAGCTCCTACCTGCCGCTCCCACTCAGCCGGGCCCCACTGTGCCTGCTGCGGGCTTGCGCTCAATCAGTCCTGATTGGGAGAAGCTTATGCTGCTGCATCTGGCGCCTTCCCAAGGGGAGTGGCCTACAGGCCAGGCTGAGGGACCCCACCTGTGCACGATCGGGCTGGGGAGGGACCGCAGGAGGGCTCCAGGGTGTGTCCAGCCCATCTCACTCAATCCTGATCAGCCAGACCCCAGCAGCAAGCTAACCTACTGGTCAGAACATCTACCCGCTGGTGGTCAGTGCACATCATAGTGAGCCAGCCATTGAGCGACTTTAGCATTCATTAGCATATTACGCTTTGATTGTTTTTTTAGTTCTGCCTTTCGGTTTATTTGCATACTACCCTTTTATTATATAGGATGATTAAAACATGTTGAGCAATTTCCTTTGACCTAGACTCTTACTACTGGAATAGTCTTCTTTCTCAGAGAAATAATTTAAGATATATGTTTTGTGAGCTTACATTAATGCAGCATTTTCTATGCTGTAGAAAAATTTGAAACTGGAATTGTCATCAGTTCGTTCATTTACTCATCAAACGTTTATTGAATGCATACCATGTAGCAGGCATGTAGAGATGAACGCTGCATTTCCTATTCATTAGACTAATGAAGGCAGGCAGGTAAGTAGATCTGTTGACTTTCTCATTGTCTAATACCTCCTCAGCCCCGGTTCCTATCTCATTTACACTGTGGACTTTGCTGTGCCCAGAACCAGTCCACTTGTAAAATTTTAGTTTGAAATATCCCACTCTGACCATAACCATTTTCCTCTCTTTATCGTGGTCTGTCTCAGTTATTTCATTTCATCTCTTCCTTGACTGCATTAAAGCCTCTCATCTGTTGACTTTTCCAGTCAGCCCAGCCCTTTTTCGTCTTTAATGCTCTTGTCCATTACTCTTTTACAGATACCCTAGAACACTTGTCTGTTAACTTTTTGTTCCAGCTGTCCAGCAAAACTTCATCTTGAATGAACCCATTCCATTTCTCCCGTACTTGAGTAGCTAACTAATGTCGGAGAAGAGTCAGAGCACCAGACAAATTGAACACCACTGCAAATTCAGGGTCATGGGTTCTCAACACTACCTGGGATTCTTGATACATTTCTTTAGTCAACTCTTTTTCCTACTCTGCAATGATTATTTCAGATTTCATTGTTCTTAAATCTCTTGACTTTTTTCCATCTATCTCAGCAGAGAACCTTGTTTCCTGTTTCACAGAGAAAAAAAAAAGTATCGGTGTGAATTTATCTTCTTTAGCAGATTCATAAACTTGTAAGTAGTAAATGGAGATCTAATTCTTTTCTTCTTTCATGTTATAGTGGAGATAGTTTCCACCTCCCTCTTCAGTTCTTCCACTTGTGCTTTGGATCCCTTCTCTGGCCTCTGCCACTACTCCCACTTCCCCAACATTTTTAGGAACCTGAGCTTAGCAGTTATTTTTTCTGTTTTCATCTTTTCTTTTTCTGTTGGCTTCTTTCCATCAATTTTAAACATACTTGGGTCTCTTCCATTTTAACAAAAATCCTATTACCTCTCAAGCCTCTTGACTTTTCAATATATCAAATAGGATTGATCATTTACTTCTTAATATCTCCGGCCCTACCCCCATCATCTTGACTTGGTCATCTTCTGCTTTCTCTCCTACTTCTCCAGGTATTCTTCCTAGTCATCTTTGTAGATTCAATATTTAATGCTATAAATTTAAATATTGGGACGGCTTGGGTTTACATCTAGGCCTTTTCTTCTCACTCTAAGTTTCTCTAGGGAATCTCATCTATTTGCATTGATTCAGTTATCATCTCTATGCAGGCAACACTTACATATACTTTTCTGGGATAAATCTCTGAGTCCCAGATGCAGTGGTTCTAATTGATTATTAGGTGCTTCTCACCGGATTACATCATGGGCATCTCAGAATGAACATATTCCAAAATGAATTCATTATCTCCCCTCTCTGCCTCCTCCTACAACAACCAGCCAACAAGCCATCCAGTAACCACATTGTTCACTTTCTCCAGCCTTCCTTTTTTTAATTTTAATTTATTGATTTTTGGAGAGTAAGAGGAAAAGAAAGAAACATTGATTTTATGCTCTACTTATTTATGCATTTATTGGTTGATATTTATATGTGTCCTGACTATGGATCAAACCCACAACCTTGGTGTGTTGAGACTATGCTCTAACCAACCAAGCTACCTGACCAGGGCCTCCAGCATTCTTTGTCCTTGATCTTACCTCTTCTTTGCTGCCCGGAGTCCTTTCAATTTAACCTCAGAGGTGCATCTGGAATCACATACCCTCCTTCATTTCTTATTGTCACCAGCTTATTCTGAATCACCATGACCTCTTTTGGGCTTGAGAAATAGCTTTTAACTTATTTTTCTCATATCTATAATTGCTCCTTTCTAGTCCAGCTGCCTTAATGTAGCCAAAGTGATCCTGATCTTTTTAAAAATGCAAACAGTGCTAACCAGTGTGACTCAGTTGATTGAAGTGTCGTCCTGTGCACTGGAAGGTCTCGGGTTCGATTACCAGTTAGGGCACATACCTAGTTGCAGGTTCAGTCTCTGGTCAGAACGGAGGCAACTGATCGATGTTTCTCTCCTTGTCTAAAATCAATTTAAAAATGCAAACAAACAAAAGAAAGTATTAAATTACTCTCTTTCTTGGTACTCTTATGAGTGATTTCCCATTGCTTATATAACAAAGTTCTACAAAGTCTCTAAAGCAGCGGTTCTCAACCTGTGGGTTGTGACCCCTTTTGGGGGTCGCACGACCCTTTCACAGGGGTCGCCTAAGACCATCGGAAAACACATATATAATTACATATTGTTTTTGTGATTAATCACTATGCTTTAATTATGTTCAATTTGTAACAATGAAAATACATCCTGCATATCAGATATTTACATTACAATTCATAACAGTAGCAAAATTACAGTTATGAAGTAGCAACGAAAATAATTTTATGTTTGGGGGTCACCACAATATGAGGAACCTGTATTAAAGGGTCGCGGCATTAGGAAGGTTGAGAACCACTGCTCTAAAGGGTCCTACATGATTTTTTATTTTTTTTAGCTTTCTCTTCCTAATCCCAATCATAATGGTCTTTTTGTTTTTGGCGTTTACACTTGTTACCAACACGTATCTCGGCCTCCTAAAGTTCCCCCCACATCAAACATTTTTAAATGATCACTCTTCTTTACATTCAGTCTCCAACCAGCCATCAAGTGAGAGGACAACTTAAATTAATGTATACCAACTTGTTTTTTATTTTCAAAATTCTAATTTTGTCCTGTTTAGAAAGCAAAACAAAGAAAATGGGATTGTCTTTGTAATTTAAAACATTTTACATATTGTTAGGAAAGGACTGATAACTCATTATTTTACGTTCTTTATGAAGATTTATAGTTTTTTTTCTTCATTAATTTTGTGCCCAGTTTTTGTAAAGTTTGGTGTTACTTTAAATGGGATCCCTTCCCCCTATTTTTCATTTCTAATTTTATATTGCTCATATAGAAAAAAAACTGCTGGATTATTAATGAGTTGGGTTTTTTTGTTTGTGTGTTTATTTTGGGTTTAAATATTGAAATATTTATCCTTTAGAGTCAAGTAGAAACAGCCTTGAATATATAGTATACACACACTTTGAATAATTATAAAGATAGTGTTTATTAAAATGCATTTCATTTTCAAAATTGAGCTATCAGCTGTTAAAGTGTGTGTGTACATTTTTTGGGGTCACCTTGAAAATAGATTTATACTTTTCCCAGCAGATGGCAGTGTCTTATTAGCCAATGGTAATGAGACAGTTTTAGTGAAGCTGTCGTATTGTAGTTGTGGTTGTTTGGTTGATTGGTTTTATTTTGTTTTCACAAATAATAATCTGTGTGTACATGTCTTTCTGTTTGTTTCATACTTTGTGCCAGTGATTTAGTGATTTTTTTTCTGGTGCTTTTCTTTATTATTTAATTAGCTTAATTTTATTAGACAAAATTTTTGAAGTAAAGTTTAAAAAATTCATATTCTGTATTTATCTCTAAACTTATATTTGCTGTGAATATAAAAGAGTAATTTTAGCTTTTACATTATTTCTTTTTTATTTAGCACGAGAAGCCCTGCCAACATGGGACAAACAGATCCAATCGCTTTGTTTCCAAGTGAATAACCTTTTGGAGAAAATTAGTCAGACAGCACCGGAATGGACAGCACAAGCCATGGAAGCCCAGATGGCTCAGTGACTCCTTGCAGAACATCTGTGCACACTACATCTTTTTCCATGCTGTACAGATTAATTTCACTGTCTCCAAAGCATTTGCATCATGACCTTATGTATTTCAATCCCTTTTATGCTGGATTCCATTTAAAGAAGATATTATTAGAGCAGGAAGTACAAGCATTTAAAAATATGTAGTTCCCATATATTCAGGGTCTCTGTGTATCAAGCTAACTCAGAAGTTTTGAGAGTGTTTTCTTTAAACAGAGTAAGTGAAATATCTGTGGCTAAGAAGTTTGGGATTTGTGATAACTTTGTAGTCATGTAAAACTTAAGTGCTTTGTGCCTCTCCAAATGTGGTTATTCTAATAAATGGAGAAGTGAGCCAAATAAAGGTAGTACTTTGTTTTACATCAGTGAACAGTGTTTTTTTGTTTGTTTTTTTTGTTTTTGTTAAACCTCACCTGGGGATATTTTTTCCATTGATATTTAGGGAGAGTGAAAGAGAGGGAGGAAGGGAGGGAGAAAGAGAGAGAGAGAAAGAAAGGGAGGGGGGGAGGGAGAGAGAGACATCAATTGGTTGCCTCCTGCATGAGCCCTGACCTGGGCTGGGGAATGAACCTGCAATCCAGGAATGTGCCCTTGACTGGGAATTGAACCTAAGACCCTTCAGTAGGTCAATGCTCTACCGCTGAGCCACACTGGCTAGGGCTTCCTTTTTCCTTTTAATGAGGCAGACAGTTACACCATATGCTAGAAATGCATAATGCCTGTTCTCTGGCCATTCACAGTCACAGAGCCAATAGATAATACGTGTAATACTTTTAGTTGTACCAAATACTGGAGCACACAGGGAAGAGCTTTTCGTTTGGCAGAGAACATCAGGGAAGGCTCCTCAGGATTATTTCAGCTAGCTTCATAGAGAAAATAGGAAAAGGAGTTTCAGAAAAGTTTGTGGGCGACTATCAGTTTCAGCTCCAACCTGTAAAGAGCTTGGAAATCACTTCATTCTCACAACAAGAAAAAAGCTGGGCCGGCTGAAAATCATGGCTTTTCTTAGATACACAAAAGAATTGAAATCAGAGCAAACCACCACTCCAGAACCTGTAGAGACAGGCGAATAGAATCACAACAGAGGTCAGCTTTTTAGGAACAGAATCTGCTCAAGTTAGTAACCTGTGTGTACAGTGAAATGGTAACTGACAAGTTACGGGAAGCTGAGTGCGGACTAGCTGGACAGTTAAAACCCCGAGTGGCCACTCTTAGAGAAGCCCCCACGTTTTCTAGAATTGACCCTGATGATGTTAACTTTGATCACCTGGCTGAGGTAGTTGTGTCAGGTTTCTGCACAGTGGTTACTCCCCCCTCTTACTCCTTGAAGTCACTATACAAACCCACACTCAAGGGGTGGGGGATTATGCTTCATTTCCTTGAGGGAGCAGTATCTACATAAATTACTTTGAATTCTTCTGTACTTCTGGGAGATTTCTACTCTCCCCTGTTTGTTTTTGTATATCTATGTATTTTGTATGGACTCACAGATATTTTACACCAAGGGTGTAAAATACAACCTATTTTGTTGCTCAAGTATTTCCAGTTTTCTCTATTGGGAGTTTTTATAGTTGGTTCCCATATCCCTTTGTCTCTCTTTTTTTTTTTTAAATATAGTTTATAGATTTTTTTTACAGAGAGGAAGGGAGAGGGATAGAGAGTTAGAAACATCAATGAGAGAGAGACATCAATCAGCTGCCTCCTGCACACTCCCTACTGGGAATGTGCCCGCAACCCAGGTACATGTCCTTGACTGGAATCGAACTTGGAACCCTTGAGTCCACAGGCCGACGCTCTATCCACTGAGCCAAACTAGTTAGGGCCCTTTATCTCTATTTTTAACATAAATTCTTTGATATTGTTTCTTGATTCATTTTAGATATTTGTATATCTAAAGTTTTATTGTCAGTGAGTACTATAGGGTCCAACCTAATGAATAGAAGGGCCACCAAGATTATTTTACTTCAAAGATTCAGTGAGTTATTTCCCTGAGACTAAAAAAAGAGTTCAGATGTCAGGATTCATTATTAGCCTTTTACTATATAGGATTACTGTGTTATTTCCCATACAAAGAACTATAAACCTAATTTGCCCAACTCTGTAGGTGTGGGTAGATATTTTATCCAAATTGCCTCATGTATTTATTTGAATAAACAATGTTGAAAACTATCTAACTTCACATCTTCTGACTGCATCCTGTCCAGTCTGTGCTGTATATCACCATCAGATTAATTTTTCTAAAATGAAGTTCTATTTATGTTATTCCCTTCTTTATTGACTGCAATAACTCCCCACTGCTTACCAAGTACATAGCAAATCATTTGCCTACTACTCATGACATCGCATGCCAAGGTCTCAACTCACTTCTTTTTCTTTTTTTAATATATTTTTTATTTCAGAGAGGAAGAGAGAGGGAGAAACGTCCATGATGAGAGAGAATCATGGATCGGCTGCCTCCTGCGCGCCCCACACTGGGGATCGAGCCCGCATGTGCCCTTGACCAGAATCGAAACTGGGACCCTTCAGTTTGCAGTCCGACGCTCTATCCACTGAGCCAAACCAGCTAGGGCTCAACTCCTTAAAATCTTTCATTTCTCATTATTTTCCTACTGGTATAATATGTTCCCACCAAGTTGGACTTAAGCTCATAGAGATGTTTTTCCTCCTCTATAGTTTTACTAATGTTGCTGATTAGAAGCAACATCCATTTCTAGTAATTAAAATCACATCTTGTGTCAGATCTTCAGTTTGCTTCATTGGATCCATTTCCACCTTTGTCGGCTCTGCTCTGTGCCCTGGGCAGCATGGACCTGTAACTACAGCAATATATTACTGTTTCATGAGATGCAACCCAGCAGCCCATTGAGAGGCCCGTATGCAGGGGAATTGAGACCAGCCCACAGCCCCATCTGAACCCCCAGTTAACAGCACCAACTTGCCAGCCACCTTGAAAGAAGAGCCTCCCTGTTCGGCTGATGGTGCCTGGAATAGCTGTGCTCTCTCCTCTGAGCTCTGCTGAAATTGCAGATTTGGGAGCAAAATAAATGATGGCTGGTGCAGCCACCAAGTGTTTGGGTGATTTGTTTCCAGAAATAAAAACTGATAGAGCAGAGAGCAAACAAGATATAGAAGGACTTAAATCATTTTTTATTATGGAAGGGGAATTTGGCACTTGAACAAATTTCTTCCTACTGATTACAGTCCAAAAAAAAAAAATTGTAACTATGTATGGTGACAGATGTTAACTAGACTTAATGTGGTGATCATTTTGCAATGTGGGCGAATATTGCACACCTGAAACTAATATGCTATGTGTCAATTATACCTCAATAATAAATACATAAATAAATAAATAGTCTGGGGGGGAATGACTGAAAATTGAAAAGGGGAAAAGCAATAATATTTTCCTTATCATGTATAATGTGACCTATATTACATAAAGCACTTTCACAGTATCACAAAATTCACCGTTTTCTATTTTGGGTGTGATGCCAGAGTTTGGAGGGTGCCTGTGATCTTCATATGTTCTTTTCTATTATACTGTTTTCTGTTTTACTTCAATTTGTTGTCTTGTTTCCTCCAATGTGTCTTTGTATGTGCCCTTACATCTAGCATGCCCTTATAATTATAAAAGGTGTTCGATAACTGATTGTTAAATGATGAATGAATAAATGAGTAAACGTTATGATATTTATCATATGTATTAAACATATGTATCAGAAATTTATTTAATTCCTTGGTTTGTAATTTACTGCCCCCTCTATACATATGTAAACATATAATGCTTAATTTGGTGGTTTAGATGGGTCATGAGAAAATTCAGACAAAAGACTGTGAATTGAAACAGAAAGTAGGATAGTGGTCGGCAGAGGTTCAGGGGAGAGGTTTCTAAAAAATATATTCTGAAATTAGATAGTGGTGATGATTGTGCAATTTTGTGACTGTACCTTGAACCACGGAATGGTACTTCAAAGCAGTGAATTTTATATGTGAATTATATCTGAAATTTTAAAAAGCCATGACTTAAAAATCCTTCTCATTCTTTAAAAAAAATTACATATTTTTAATTGATTTCAGAGAGGAAGGAAACGGGAGAGAGATAGAAACATCAATGATGAGAGAGAATCATTGCTCGGCCGCCTCCTGCACACCCCACACTGGGGATCCAGCCCACAACCCAGGCATGTGCCCTGACTGGGAACCGAACTGTGACCTCCTGGTTCATAGGTTGATGCTCTATCACTGACCCACACTGGCTGGGCTTTTCATTCTTAAACAGAAAACGAACAGCTGGAGCTAAACTTTATATTCAATTCATTTTTCTAATCAGCATCTGGAATAAATTGAGTTGTCATTCATGTCAAACAAAGGGCCAGTTTCTTATTAAATTATTATCAATGAATATTCTTCTTTTTTTTTTTTTTAATTTTTTTTTAATGAATATTCTTCTAACCAGAAAATTGGCCATTACATAAATATAGTCATAGAAAAATTAAACAGTTCCAGATGTGAATGAGGGCAAAACATTTGTATTTCTCAACAAGCTTTTATCAGCCTGTGTAAATAAATCTTAATTTCCTGTGCCTGTACATTGGGCCCATTGCTGTAAACAATGCTGGAAACCATGGCATTTCTCCAGATGAAGTAATATCCTAAAAGGACTATTATGTGGACACAAGACACGGGGTGGGGGAAGTGGGGCGGGTAGGGGAGCCCGGGGGAATGTCAAGGGGGAAAAAAAAAGGAGACATATGTAATACTCTTTGTAATACTTTAAGCAATAAAACAAAATTTTAAAAAAGGACTATAATGCCAAAAATCATTTTTATTTATTATCCCTTGTTTTTTAGTTAAAGTAAACAAACAAAATACAAATCATTAAGCTTAATGGGACTAGAAGACTGAAGAGTCTATGACAGTGGTCGGCAAACTGCGGCTCTTTGGCCCCTTGAATGTGGCTCTTCCACAAAATACCAGGTGTGGGTGTGCACGTACAGTGCCATTGAAACTTCGTGGCCCATGCACAGAAGTCGGTTTTCGGCCTGTGCGAGTCTATTTTGAAGTAGTACTGTTGATATTTGGCTCTGTTGACTAATGAGTTTGCCGACCACTGGTATGACCTCCAAATGTTGAAAAACCAGCTTTGAACAAAGCGGCACAGTAGAGAAAAACTTTCATAGTTATTTCCCTAAACAAACATTCTCTCAGGAAGAGTGGAAAACGAAATGAATAAAGACCAAATGATATACAGCTACTTGGTAAAGAAGAAGATAAATATTACAAAACTAGTTTCTGGAAATCTATGTCTGTGGTCAGATCCTCACCCACTTCCAGATCATTTCTGCCACTTAAATCAGTTCAGGCCTGGTGGAAATACATTCCCAGAAGGTTGCAACTGACCATCTGGTTTTATGGTAAGAAGTAGGTGCTATGGAAGAGATTGTGACATTTCTTTCCCTGGGCACACTTTATCTTTATTGTGGGGCTCTTAACTACAGATTAAATTTCTGTTCTCCTGCAGTGAGATGGAAGATTCTCCATTTCTTGGGGAACACTGTCTCCATACTCAATGGCTGCAAACTTGTAGATAGGCCCAGCTTTCTCCATAAAATTTGATGATTCTCATTAAGGAGAGACCATGTGTAGGCTGCAGGTAACAGAACTCACTTACCTGCCCTTCTTCCCCCAAAACAAAACAAAAATTAAGAAACAAGGAGAGATAGCCAATTGGCCTGGAGGTCAAATCCCCCCAGTGTTACCTACAACAATCAAGGCTTAACTACAACAAGGCTGTGCACAAAGACCACAGGGGGGTGCACCAAGAAAGCATAAAAAATGCAGACAAAGAAACAGGACACAAATGACAGAAATGGAGGAAAGCAAAATGCTGGATATAGAGTTCAAAACCACACTTTTAAGGTCTCTCAAGAACTGTCTAGAAGCCGCTGATAAATTTAGTAAGGCCCTCGAAAAGACTGGTGAGACCGCCGATAAATATAGTGAGATCCTCAAGAAATCTAATGAGACCCTCCTCCC
>NW_006383007.1:4835811-4838132 GCF_000327345.1 Myotis davidii
GAAAAAGCTACAAAACCAGTATTACATGAAATGTTGAAGGGTATTCTTTAAGAAGAGATAAAAAAAAAAATCTGCCGAACCGGTTTGGCTCAGTGGATAGAGCATCGGCCATGATTTTTCCCGTCTGGCTTACACCGCCTGCCTCTCCTGGCAGATTTTGTTTTACTCGAAATGAAATTGATTCGGGGTCTGCAAACCAGCAGACTTCCCGCATTCGCTCTGTGAGACATGGCTCTGCCTGGGGCCTCCTGGTTTAAGTCCCCCATGCCACCCCAGCTCCGAGGCAGCATCTCTCATCCCCTGGGCCCCATTCAGCACACGGCACCCTCAGCGCTCCCCTGCAGCTCCAGGGACCTGCTGAGCCCGGGCCCCAGCCGGTCACCAGTTCCCCAGGTCCTGCCTGCAGCCCCAGGGTCCTCAAACCAGTCTGGGAGGTGCCAGGGGGTTGACCCTTTTAGGCAGATGGGATGCAGACACCAGGTGGGCACTACACTCCCACACCCCTCCACCCCTTCACTCCTCCCCCCGCTGCCTAGAGCACCCAGTCTGTGCTGACGTCCAGCTCCTGGAGGGCTCAGCCTGCGCAGTGCGGCCACCAGAGGGGACCCGTCTGCAGAGTGGGAGGCAGAACAAGCCTCCCAGGGCAGCTGGATGCCCACCTGGCCCCAAAGCCATCCTTCAGCCTCCCCCTTGCCCCTTCTGAAGGGGGACCAGTGTGGTTTCCGCCCAGCCCAGATGCCTGCCTTGGGAGGCGGCGGAGGCTGTCGCCCTCTGCTGGCCGGTGCCTGTTACTGCAGAAAGTCAGAGTCCGCCTGCCACCCAGCCCTTGCCCACTGGGAGCCAGCCCAGCACATCATTCCCATTTCACAGGTGAGAACCAGTCCTGGGTGCTTCCCTCGGCTGGGATGGAGCAGAGCTGGATTGGGAATCAGGACGGTCTCTGCAGCTGATGTGTGCACTTCTGGCTGATCACGTGGCCTCGCCCCCTGTTCACGTGCCACTTCCCCATTTTCACAAACCCAGGAGGCTCCAGGGCCCTCTGTGTATTTGTACCTGTGGCTATGTCCCTGCATTACTCTGCAGAGAGGTTGCAAGATATATATTCTTTTTATTTTAAAAAATGTTAATTAAATGCCCAAATTTATTGAGAGGAAGGGAACACCATCATTATGAGTTTAAAACCCTGGAACCCAAGTGATGTCATCTGTATATTGTACTGTGTATTCACTACCCCAAGTCAAGTCTCCTCCCATCACTATTTAACCCCCTTTGACACTTTCCTACCTTCCCTCCCATCTCCTTTCCCTCTGGTAATTACCATACTGTTGTCTGTCTATGAAGTTTTTATTTTTCCTCAATCCCTGCACCTTTTTTCACCCAGTCCCCCTTCTCCCCTCCCCTCTGACACCTGTACTTTTCTAATAAGCTACATGGAAAACATATTTTGTTTAATAACCGAATTCCACTGCCACCCTGTGCTTTTGGGGTGGGGTTCCCAGGTGTAGAAAGCTGAGGTGAAACTAAATTGCTCTGCGTTGGAAATGTATGTGAACTGCACCCCCATGTTCATTGCTGCATTACTTATAATAGTCAAACCATGTAAACCACGTAGGTGTCCACCAATAGATGAATGGATAAAGAAAACGTGGCATATATACATATAGCGGACTACTATTCAGGCATAAAAAGGAAATCCTGCCATTTGCAACAACATGGATGAACCTTGAAGGTATTATGCTAAGTAAAATGAGTTTGACAGAGAAAGAAAAATACCAAATGATTTCACTTATACATAAAATCTAAAACAAAAACAAAGCCACACAGAAACACAGACACACACACACACACACACACACACACACACACACTCATTGATAGAAAACAGATTGGTGGTTGCCAGAGGAAGGGATGTGTGTGCATGAAATGGGTGAAGACAGTAAAAAAATAAAACTTCCAGTTATAAAATAAATAATTCCTGGGGATATAATGTACAGTATGGTAACTGTAGTTAATAATATTGCATTGCATATTTAAAAGTTGCCAAAAGAGTAAATTTTATAAGTTTTCATCACAAGAAAAAAATATTGTAACTATGTGTGGTAATAGATGTTAACTAAACTTATTAGTTTTCAATTATGTGGTACACCTAAAACTAATACAATGTTATATGTTAATTATCTATCATCTATCTATCTATCTATCTATCTATACTAGTCCTATTTAATAATAGCCAAACATGGTAATTGACCGTATCTTCGCGCTACGCCTCCCATTGGCTAATCAGCACGATATGCAAATTAACCGCCAACAAAGATGGAAGT
>NW_006383007.1:4838796-4840899 GCF_000327345.1 Myotis davidii
ACAACAGCCACAGCAGGATGGTGGAGCAGGTGAGCGGGGGAGCCAGACCAAGTTGGGACACCTTGTTATCAGGGCGAGCCTCTGGTGGTTACTGAAAATTCTTTGCTCCTGTGCACCATGATTCCACCCGGTGCCGGCTCCCTCCCACCTACTGCCGGTGCCAGAGCTGCCGCTCATACCCACTGCCGGCACCTGGTGCTGGCCCCAATCACTCAGCGCCATCAGTGGGTGCTAGCAGCAGCTGCCAGCCCCAATCGCCCCTCAGGGCTTCTCTACTTCCTCCTGCTCCTGAGGGGTGATCGGGGCTGGCGGCCGCTGCTCACACCTGCTGATGGTGCTGGCCCTACTCACACCCGCTGCTGGCAATGGCCCCAATCGCTCTGTGCCATCAGTGGGTGCAAGAAGGGCCGGCACCATCAGTGGGTGGGAGTGGGGGTGGCAGGAGTGGGGCTTCTGGCAGACGGGGGACAGGGGGCCGTGCGGGAGAAGACCACACTCGCCTGAAGTGAAGGACCACACAGGGTAGCGCCCAACCTCCAGTGGAGGGAAAATCCAAAATAATAAAAGCTTTTTACTTGACAACATTTAAAAACCTTTGTTGTGGACATTTTCAAACACATATGAAGGTAGAAAAGTAGAATAAAGAGTCTCCACCTACCCATCATTCAACTTTGACAACCTTGGGTTCATTTTTTAACAAGTTTATGTAATTTCCCATGAAGTAGTATTTAAAGACACAAGAACTGTTGAGGGAATCAATGTTTTTAATGGCAGTTATCTTACAGAATAGCAGTGGAAACGTATCTCTTTCAAAATTAACTGGAAATAAAAATGTTTTGAAGCCATTTGAAACCATATAATTAATTGCATTAATTTATAATATTTGAAGTGAGATAGCACTTAATAAATGCAGCATTTCATTCCAGCATTTTTTTTCCACCACAATTGAAATTTTACCTGTAGGAATCAGAGAGAAAAAGAAAAAAAAAAGAACAAATGAATGAAAAATTAGGATTTATTGGTCCCATCTTTCTTTATATGATTTTGTTCTAAATATCAAAACTTCTATTCCACCCCTATTGTACTGCCAAATTTCTACATATTTAAAATTGACACCAAACAATGGCTCCTGGTTCAATACAGTTTATTAGGAAGAGTCAGGACCACCAGTTAAGAATGAGATGAGCCTCCTAGGTTAGGGATTCAATTTGGTTTTTGGCTGAAACTTGTGTTCACTTTTTCATTCACAATATTAAGTGCCGACTATGTGTCAGGCACTGTTGCTAGGTGGTTGAGTGAACCAATGGAATGCTCTGTAGATGGCCATAGTTCACTTCTGTTACCAAATGACAACGAATCACCAAACATGTGAAGGTAATAGTATCTAAAAAGCAGAGAACCTAAAACAATCTTTTTCAAGATGACTAGACCAGTCTACTGCCACATTCTAATTCCTTAAGGGCTACTTTGGCATCAAATTCTGAGTCAGGCTCGTAACATAGGCCTTTAGAAAAGCATCCCTGTTGCCCTGGCAGATGTAGCTCAGTGGTTGGGCATCATCCTATGCATTGAGAGGTCACTGATTGGATTCCTGGGCAGAGCACCTGCCTGGGTTTCAGCTCCATCCCCAGTAGGGGGCATGCAGGAGACAGCTGATTGATGTTTCTCTCTGGTCAATGTTTCTCTCTCTCCCTCTCCCTTCCTATCTCTCTCAAATCAATAAAAACTTTATTTTTTTTTTTAAAGCATCACTGCTCGGGAAGGGAGATAATAATCAATTCTTAAGAGGTAGGGTATAATGATAAGAAAACTCTCCATCTTGACTTTGCTTGAAAGTAAGTTAAGCACTTTGGTCATTGAGGGAAGCCATTTAAAACAATCAGAAGGCATGCCCTAGCCAGTGGTCGGCAAACTCATTAGTCAACAGAGCCAAATATCAACAGTACTTCTTCAAAATAGACTCGCCCAGGCCGAAAACCGGCTTATGCGCATGGGCCACGAAGTGCCAATCGCACTGTACGTGCGCCCGCACGTGGTATTTTGTGGAAGAGCCACACTCAAGGGGCCAAAGAGCCACATGTGGCTCGCGAGCCCACGGTTGCC
>NW_006383007.1:4841278-4848859 GCF_000327345.1 Myotis davidii
AGTCTCCTACCACCTTGGAGAATGAATTACTGCTTTAATACTGTGATACTGATAAGAACACATACGTAGGTATATTCACACAGCATAGCATCTCAGTTGGTCACTGTTGGCGGCAGTGACTGAGATCCAGGCTTAGACAGATGAGTATTCGGTCATGCACATATCTCTACCTCCTTAGGTTATGGGGTATTTAAGATGGGCATGGTTTGTTTGGTGCATCACATGGCCACTCCTGTTGTGGCAGACACCTTTAAAAAGTCACACAATCCCTGTGCAACTAGGCTTAGTCCTTTCCATCCAGGCTCTGGAAAGCTGGCTACCAACTGATTGGTGTAGACTGGCAATTAAAAATCATTTGCCTGCCATCTGTTAAGGGGTATCTCATGTCTCTGTGAGACAGTACCAAGGGAAATAAAAGTGGCTTTGAAATTTTATTTTGATACTCATAAATCAGGAATTCCCACCAACATACCAAACATCTTTAAAAAGCATTCATTGCTTTTCTTCTTTCAATATCTCTCTTGAGTTGACAAAGGGCGCACTGAGGGAAACACATCAGCAGTAGGGAGTCGTTGCAAATGGATCCCTGTTAAAAAAACAAACAAATAGACACATGTAGTCTATAAACACAGTCACACAATTTCCTGCATTTGTATAGCTTTCCCAACCTCTTTAAAACATACATTTTGTCACTTGTCATGAGGATTCTGTAAAAAAAACAAACAAATAGACACATGAGTCCACATGTAGTCTCTAAACACAGTCACACGATTTCCTGCATTTGTATAGCTTTTCCAACCTCCTTAGAACATACATTTTGTCACTTGTCATGAGGATTCTGTGACATTATCCCCACTTTTCTGATGATGCAGAGAAGTTAAAAGACTTGCTAAGATCACATAGCAAATGGGTGGCAGCGCTTGGTCTTTCTGGAATGGTTCCCTTTAAAGCAAGTGGTGTACTGTACCCATTTTTCTATAGTTGGTGAGCAGTGCCAGACCAAGCCTCATCTTGAATCCCTCAGCCATTTTCTTTCTTTTTTTTTTAAATATATTTTATTGATTTTTTACAGAGAGGAAAGGAGGGGAAAAGAGAGTTAGAAACATCGATGAGTGAGAAACATCGATCAGCTGCATCCTGTAAGCCCCCTACTGGGGATGTGCCCGCAACCAAGGTACATGCCCTTGACCGGAATCGAACCCGGGGCCCTTTGGTCCGCAGGCCAATGCTCTATCTACTAGGCATCATTATGATAATCAAAACAGCACTCCAGTTTCCTGATACCAAATCCAGGGTTCTCCCTGCAAGGGAGAAAGTCCGAAGGGAGAGCGGGACATATAATTATGGGGGGAAAGAAAGAAGGGAACGAATGATGTTTGGAAAAGCCATACATGGTCTGCTTTCAAAGTTCTGAGGGCCCTCTCTCTGGCAGAGTCCAGGTGGGCTCTCACTGACCCTCTGGTTGAGATGCCCTAGGAGGAACCGTGCTTTGGGCGGGAGGCACTGGATGATCCAGGGGACTCTAGTCTGACAACCAGATTCTGTGATGGTGTGACTTAATGGGTTGAAATAATTTTGAGCTCCATTTTTTTTGATAGCACGAATTTTTTAAAAAGTGTTGAGTAAATACAACTCCCAATTTGTAGTGTGAGCAGAGAGAAAATGAGGAAGAAAGAGGTAGCTATGGCAGGTTGAGTTTATAAGGGTTAGGAGCTCCTAAACGTTGAGATTATGAGTGCTCTATTCTTTTTTTTAAATCCTCACCCAAGGATATATTTTCCTTTGATTTTTCAGACAGAGTGGAAGGAGGCGGGGCCCGGGGGGAGAGAAACACATCGATGTGAGAGAAACACATCAATTGGTTGCCTCCTGCACACGCCCTGACCAGGGCTGGGGATTGAACCCACAACTGAGGTATGTGCCCATGACCGGGAATCGAACCCAGGACCCTTTGGTCCTCAGGCCAATGCTCTAACCACTGAGAAAAACTGGCCAGAGCAAGTGCTCTATTTTCTATGAAAAATTTTCTATTGCTGCAGTGATTTTGATTCTCATCTACCAGAGTAAGCATGTGGGGAAAAGGGGGGACAAATGAATAGCAGTGTTAAAACTTGTCTGAAGTTGTGCCTCTTGTCAGAGGGAGGAACGGATATTCAGCCTGAAGATAATTCAGTCTTGTAGGCTTCTCTTTTTCCCTGGTAAATAATCCACAGTTTCTTTCATCTTTCCTCATAGGACTTGTACTTTTCAGTCTTTAATTCATTATTTACTTTTAAAAATCTTTTAAACCTTCATTAAACCACCATTATGCCACAAAGAAGGAAACATTCTCATTAGTGATGAGACAATATGTCTACATCTTGTCTATTTACTTCAGATTGTTTTTAAATATATATATATATGCATTTTTTTCATTGATTTCAGAGAGAGTAAGAGAGAAGGAGAGAGAGATAGAATTATGAATGATGAAAGAGAATCATTGATCAGCTGCCTCCTGTATGCCACCTACTGGGGATCGAGCCTGCAACCCAGGCATGTGCCCTGACCAGGAATCGAACCGTGACCTCCTGGTCCATGGGTCAATGCTCAACCACTGAGCTACACTGGTCGGGCTCAGGTAGTTTTTAGGAGGGGGAAAATCCCACTATTATTTGCCGAGAAACCTAGGGAAACTTATAGAAAACACAACCTGATTCTAAGTCTGTTTCATAATATACATATAGAGACTATAGAGAAGAAAAAATGTTCCTTTTTCAAAGAAAGAGGAAATGAACTACAGGTTGACATCACATTGAAGTTAATAAGGGATACAAATGCCTTGAGGGGAATAGCTTCTTGGGAAATGGGTGCCAGAAACAAAGACTGCATTCACCACTCTGCTTGGTTAAACTGGACTAGTACTTCTCTGATTAAAAAGGGTCTTGTTATCAGCACTTACAGATGCATTGATTGAGCGAATAAATGAATGACTTGTGGTACATGGTTGCCCACACATCTACACAGGCAGGCAGGATGATCAAGTGGGAGAAACCAGACTTTTGGAGTTAGAATAAAACAGCATTTCCATGTTCTGTGACCGTAAGCCTGTCTCACTTCTGGTTTCCATATCTATTAAGAGGAGACCACAGTCTTGGTGCCATAAAAAGTTTTTAAGTAGTAAATGAGCAATTATATGTCAAAATCCTATCCCAGCAGATGGTAGCTGTTTCCTTTCTCCTTCTCTCCAGCAGAGGCTGTGCCCTCCTTGGCCTAAGGCAGTAGTTCTCAACCTCCTAATGCCGTGACCCTTTAATACAGTTCCTCATGTTGTGGTGACCCAACCATAAAATTACTTTCGTTGCTACTTCATAACTGTAATGTTGCCACTGTTATGAATCGTAATGTAAATATCTGATAGGCAGGATGTATTTTCATTGTTACAAATTGAACATAATTAAAGCATAGTGATTAACCACAAAAACAATGTGTAATTATATATGTGTTTTCCGATGGTCTTCGGCGACCCCTGTGAAAGGGTCGTTTGCCCGCGAAAGGGGTCGTGACCCACAGGTTGAGAACCGCTGGCCTAAGGGACGCTGTATTGGCTAGTCCACGAAGGGAGGGGCCAATCAGTCAGAGGCTGCATTGTAGCAGCCCCAGGAGATTTTGCACCGATGTAAACAGGAAACAAAGCAGAAAGCACAAATTAGTCCTAGGAATTACTTGCCATTATATACATATAAATTGATTTCAGAGAGGAATGGAGAGAGAGATAGAAACATCAGTGATGAGAGAGAATTATTGCTTGCCTGCTCTTGCATGCCCCCTACTGGGGGTTGAGCCTGCAATGTGCCCTGACTGGGAATGTGAACCCTGACCTCCTGGTTCATAGATCACCGCTCAACTCCTGAGCCATGCCGGCTGGGTTTTACTCAACATTTTAAAGGTCTGTTACAAGGAGGAAGATACAGTGTCTATAAATACACTTATTTAATGTATGCCAAGAATTCTGTCATAGAATCCTAGACCTAGAAATGACTTTAGAATCATCTTGTGCAACTTCCTCATGACAGATGAGAAAACCAATGCCGCCAAATGATTTCCCAGAGTCAAAAAATTAGCTATTTGCTGAGCTGAATCCCGAACTTTTATGATATAGAGTCCAGCTAAGTTCTCCTTCTCTTACCCCATTTTGGGGTTAGGGGCCACTTTGAGAAATCCACTCACACCCATATACATAACCACAAACACATGACACTTTGCCTGTAATCTCAGGAAGTCCACGGTTCAGTCCCAAAGTTAAGAACTCCCATGTGTTATCTGCCTTGTGAGTGGCACACATGAGAGCTGCAGGGAGTGCTGAGAGTCAGGTGCTAAGCAAGCACAGGGGAGAAATGGAGGCAGGCCTGAACCCAACCCTGCCCTGGGAAATCAGCTGAGTCAGGTTCTGCGATAAGAACAAAAATGATAACTGTTATTTATTGAGCACTATCACTTTCCAGGTTCTGTGCTAAGCCTTCTCCATTATCTTATGTGACCTTTACGCACCACCCTAGCGAAGGCATCCTTTTATCAGCGAGGGGGCCAAGGTTAGGAAGATTAACAACTTCTCTCCCCCCATGGGAGCAATGAGTGGGGCAGAGGTTAAGTTCTCAGGAGCAAGAACCCATCATATCAGTCTTTGTTTAGAACATGTCAGTGACTTCCCAGTTCACTCAGAGTAAACGTTCTTATAGCCTCCAAGGTCCTTGCTAATGCCCTGGCATCGTCTTCCATTCCATACCCCCACACACTCCATTCCTATCCGCCCCTCCACAATTGCTTCTGGATGGAACATTCCAGCTAAATTCTACGTCAAGGCCTCGGATCTGTCTCTTTCTTCTGCCTGGGCCTTTTTCAGGCCCTTTCTGACCGAGGTCTTTCCTGATCCTATTTTAGCCCTATTTAAAATTAGAAACGTCAACACTCTTCCTCTTCCTTGCTTTACTTTTCACTGTAGCAGCCACCTCTTGTACCCACTAATGGCGCCAGCCCTGCTGCTGGTGCTGGCCCCAATCGCTCTGTGCTGTCAGCAGGTGCGAGCAGGACTGGTATGATCAGCACGTGGGAGTGGCGGTGGGAGGGGGACTGCCAGCAGGCAGGGGACCCAGGGCCATGGCAGGAGGGCTGGGCAGGAGCATGGAGGAGGGGCTGAGACCTGCCCCTGTGCCCACCGCAGCCTCAAGGCCCACAGTTCCTTTCAAGGTGCACGAATTCATGCACTGAGCCCTAGTCCATTATAAAGAGGAAAATAGCAACTGTATAGTGGATGGTCCTGGCAGACACTATCTTAACCAAGTGTAACATCACACATAATGGGGTAAATGGATGTCATGTGCTTCCTGATACAATGTCTGGCAAACACAGCACAGCTTCTGTGGAGTTTCTGCCAAAAGTGTACAACCTAATTATGGGAAAACATTTGACAAACCAAGCTGAGGGAGTCTACTGATCTATGTTCCTTTTAAAAAAAAAGAAGAAGAAGAAGAACAAAGAAAGACTGAGAAACTGTTTTTTATTGTATGAGGCTACAGAGGTGTGACAACTGAATGCAATGTGTGATCCCAGAATGCTTTTATTTTCATCTAAAGGATGGTGTTGGGATAATTGGTGAAGTTCAAATAAGATCCACAGATTAGCTACTAGTATTGTATCAATGTTAAATTCCTGATTTTGATCATTGTTTTATGGTTATATAAGAAAATGTCCTTGTTTTTAAGAAATAAAACTGAAAAAGATGTAATAGTGCATCAAGTTTGTAACCTACCCTCAAATGACTCAGGGGAAAAAAATAGATAAGGTAAAGAGAAAAATAAAACAAGTGTGGCAAATTTTTACTGCTTGGGGAATCTGGGCAAAGGGTATTCAGGAAGTCTTTGTACCATTTCTGCAACTTTTCATTAAGTCTGAAATTATGTTGAAAGGGCTTAAAAAAATAAAAGAACGTAAACTCCATGAAGACAAGGATTTTGATTTCCTTTGTTCACTGAAATGTCTCTAGCATCTGCAACAGTAGTTGGCATGTTCTATGGACTCAGTAAGTCCCCACTGAACAATGAACATCAGCCTATGATTTAACAAGGTTCTGGGTGGTCAGTGGTCCCTTTTTCATGAATGAATGCTCCCTTACGAGTTACCAATGAGGCAAGCGGGACAGCGTGGAGAGGAGGCCCTGAGCTCTCCTTACCCAAGGCTCGGTGAGAAACCGTCACCTGCCCTGCAGCCTGCAGGGCCCGGGTGACTCTGGGTAAAGCCAGGAGAGGCTAAGGCTCCCGTGCTGGCCTCTGCCCCTCACCTACTCCCCACCAGCAACTTTTTCACACATCTACTGGATCAATAAAATATTTTATTATAAATATATCCCAAAGTATAGATAGCCACACTGCCCCTGTAAATCACTTTAGAGGTTAGGATGGTGATGGAGAAAAGACTAGGTCAAGGCAGGAAGGTGAGGAGGGCAATCATGGGCTAAAGGGAAGCCCTCGGTGTCTGGGCTAAAACCACCTCCCGTGGGCCCTGGGGTGACTCACCGGGATGCCGTATCGAGTCCGATACATGGTCCTCATGGCGACAGATGCTCCACATAAGCAGCATTCGTCCATGTCAGAGGCGATCTGACACGAAAGGCACAGAGGGAAGAAAGTCCCGCAGATGCCTGAGTGGGAGTAAAACCACACAGGGGAGTTAGTGCAAGTCGCCGTGGTTTCCACCGGATCACCCGCTCGCGAATAGGTGCTTGCGCGGGAACAGGCCTTCAGACCCCCTGAGAACACAGTGTGGTCCCTGGCTCCTTATGTACTGCTTCTGGGCCCGACTGTCCGGGGACTGGGAAAATGTGCCTGTCAGAGCATCAGGTCAGATTTGATTGTAAAGGCTTCTGCCTTGTCAAGCTGAGCATGTGAAACTGACCTCTCTTCCCGGCCCTCGTTTACGTTGGGGCCATGTGTGTGTAGGACGTTTGTGGTGTCCGGAGGTCTGAAAAGCCCTCTGAAAACCTGGGAGGGTGTTTAGGGTCAGAAAGGGGAGAGTGGAGAAGTCCTTTAGTGCCAAAATGAGAAAAGCAAGGAGGAATAGGTTTTAGATGGTCATGCAGGCAAAGAGCAGAGCCCTGTTAGCGACAGGAGGACGGAAGCAAGCAGAAGTTAAGGGATATTAGCATGGAAAGCTTAAAGAGCTTACTGCAATCTCACTTTAAGGAATCTGCATAAGACCAAAAGTGGGCCTAAGGAAATGGCAACAAACAGGAAAGGTTCTCAAACATGCTCTGAGTGAAAGTCTATTTTGGAAAGCTCTGAGGTGGGTTTTAAAAATATATATATTTTTATTGGTTTCAGAGAGGAAGGAAGCGGGAGAGAGAGAAATAGAAACATCAATGATGAGAGAGAATCACTGATCGGCTGCCTCCTGCACACCCCACTTTGGGTACCGAGCCCACAACCCTGTCATGTGCCCGTGACCAAAATTGAACCTGGGACCCTTCAGTCTGCAGGCTGACGTATCCACTGAGCCAAACTGGCTAGAGCTGTTCATTTTCCTATAGATTAGAGCTTGAAATTTTTAGCA
>NW_006383007.1:4854265-4858903 GCF_000327345.1 Myotis davidii
TGAAAACCTGGGAGGGTGTTTAGGGTCAGAAAGGGGAGAGTGGAGAAGTCCTTTAGTGCCAAAATGAGAAAAGCAAGGAGGAATAGGTTTTAGATGGTCATGCAGGCAAAGGGCAGAGCCCTGTTAGCGACAGGAGGACGGAAGCAAGCAGAAGTTAAGGGATATTAGCATGGAAAGCTTAAAGAGCTTACTGCAATCTCACTTTAAGGAATCTGCATAAGACCAAAAGTGGGCCTAAGGAAATGGCAACAAACAGGAAAGGTTCTCAAACATGCTCTGAGTGAAAGTCTATTTTGGAAAGCTCTGAGGTGGGTTTTAAAAAAATATACATTTTTATTGGTTTCAGAGAGGAAGGAAGCGGGAGAGAGAGAAATAGAAACATCAATGATGAGAGAGAATCACTGATCGGCTGCCTCCTGCACACCCCACTTTGGGTACCGAGCCCACAACCCTGTCATGTGCCCGTGACCAAAATTGAACCTGGGACCCTTCAGTCTGCAGGCTGACGCTCTATCCACTGAGCCAAACCAGCTAGGGCTGAGGTGGAGTTTGGATAATGCTGTACCCCAAGTAAGATAAGAAAGTCCTGGGGTTTTTTTTTTTTTGATTGATTTACACAAAAGGCTATCTCTAATGAACTTGGAACCCCCATCATGTACCAAAATATAAAAATAAAAATAATTTAAAAATAAGGAGGCTGTTTCTCAAAGACACTGGAAAGATGCTCCACACAGAGCATCTGCAGCTCATATGGCAATAGACTCTGAAATAAGGACAATTTTCTCATGCAAAAGCGTGGTTGGTTGTGCAAAATAATTACGTCAGTAAAATAAAAATTCTACACTGCTTGCTGAAACGGGACAGCTACAAGAGTATCACTGCAAGCTGGAAAGTATAGTCAGCTTCTTAGGAAAGGAAGAGGTAAATAGAAACCTGGAGAAGCATGTCAAGAACATGGTGAGCCCGGCTGGTGTGGCTCAGCAGTTGAGTGTCGACCTATGAACCAGGAGATCACGGTCCGATCCCCAGTCAGGGCACATGCCCGGGTTGCAGGTTCGATCCCCAGTGTGGGGCGTGCAGGAGGCAGTCAATCAATGATTCTCTCTCGTCATTGATGTTTCTCTCTCTCTCTCTCCCTCTCCCTTCCCCTCTGAAATCAATAAAAAAAATATTTTAAAAAAAGAACATGGTGATACTACAGAGGTGAGACATTTAAAAAGAGGTGATTGATCTAAACAAGGACCACACACTCAAGGCCAGGCAGGTAAAATAAATGAGTGAGGTAGGTTGGAAAACCCCCAGAATAGTGGATGGTGAACATAAATATGGCAAACTGCAGAGCGAGAATCCCATTTTAAGGGCTTTCGCAGCTGACGGACCTCTGCCACGTGAGAATGGGAACTCATCTTTCCAGATTTTCCACATTTTCAAGAGAAGCTGGACATCTAGATCGAAAAGCTGGATTTTTGTGTGAAATCTGATTTTTCGATGTTTGCTACTATATTAAAATTAGTACATCAAGAAGGCGCAACATGTACAGGACAAACAAAACACACCTGGTGGCTAAATCCACCCAGGGCTTGTGACTTCTGAGTTAGAGAGTGACACATGGAAGGATAAATAAACACAGTTTTTGTTATGCTAATAGCTGCATAGTTACTAGCAGTCAAGGAGAAAGCAACGGCTGTGTGCACTTACAAATCCCCACGTCCGCGCAGCAGTCAAACGCGCCGGTTTGCCAGTCGCTGACCGTGGCGCCTCCTGCACCATACCTTGGCTGCGTGACAACGGGGTTCATTTTTTAGGATCACTGCAAAGGTCACTGCCTGTAAAACAAAACCCCAAAAGCATTAGTTCCATATAATATCGATACCAGCTGAGAAGGCCTTTCATCACCTCTCTCTTGTGGAAGGAGGCTCACATGCTCCCAACGTCACCTAACATTTCCAGGCTGCTATGGATATCTGGGAGTTAAAATTGTAAAGTTAAGGGGACGAAGGCTTCTCTCTCAGGTTTTCACTCCCCCTTTCACTGATCAGCAAGATTATTTTGTTGTTGTAGTTGCTTTTTTCAAGGCAACCACCCTGAACAATGTCTATTTTGCATTTGAAGTGTTTCTATTGAATAGCAATTACAATCAGTTTTTACAGAGGTATTCCACAGGCATTATCTCAGTTGTTCCTTAAGAGAACTCTGAGATAGAGTTCTTTACTTTTCCATAAGATTGTTATTAAAACAGATGCTTCCACCCAACGTCAGCGTTCCTGTGTATCTATTAGTGATATCCGGATAGCTAAAGTTTTAATAGGAGGCCCCTGTTACTTAGAAAAAAACAACATTCAGTTTCCTGAAGATGTCAGGTCAGAATCTGAAAATAAAACGAGGCTTCAAGGTCCCGCAGAAAAACCCACTGGCTGCAAAACTACCAGGAAACAGTGTCTCAAACAAAGTGGTGCCTGTACTTTTTATATTTCACTCTGCGATCAGGGGAAGTCTCCGAAGCTCAGTCAGTACTCTCAAAAGAGAACACGTGTTTGTTTTCACAATTAGCAACGTTCAAACTCGCTGCTTTACTATTTCAAATCTGACCATACTACTGTGCTCTGTAGTCTTGGTCCCCGCTCACTTCTAACACTTCCCTTGACCAGTTGCAAGGGAATCCCATTGCCCCCCATTGTCCTTGGGCTTTGCTGCCTTCAGTTTTCCGCCACTGTGACAACCCCAGTTAACAATTCTATCAACACGCTTCCCTGTCCGGGCTGCACACTTAGGTTCATCCTTAGGGCTTGGTTAAAAAGACAGATTCTTGCTTCTGATTGAGTAGCCTGGGGTGGACCCTGGGAGTGTAAATTTTTTAAGAGGCGATTCTGATGCAGCCACTCTGGTGGCTATGGGGACGTGTCATTTCACTCTTTCTCGGTCCTTCCTAATGCATTTTCTTAGCTTTTCACCATGCCCTGCTCCTCTTCCGGGGTGATTCTGTCTACTCAGGTCTGTGGCTGTTATTAACTGATTTCCAACAACAGCTGAGTCCTTTAAAAAAGGGACCAAAGTTCTCTCGAATAATAAAGACAAAGGCACTTTGACCTGCCCTAGAAAGGTGTCTCTAATACTTGTTACCAAGAACTTGGTGACCCAAAGGGGACACCAGCCAGCTTGAGGCTATATAATTACAGTTAAAGCCTTCCCAGAATCAGTTTTGAAACTGCAAGGTATATGTAAATATTTAACTAGAATCCAAAGGTCTTTCAAAGGGTAATGATATCTTTCTTGATAATGCAGGAAAGCATTCAGCTATGTGGTAGAGCAGAGACTATTAACCAACAGGAAAAAGTAGCAAAGGGTTGACCAGGGAATCCTATCCATGTGCAGTATTGTGGAGAGAATGAATTAGCGGAGACATGATGGTTAAAAGTCCTAAGAATGGACAGTATTGCCTTGTCTAATCAAGTGAATTTTTTAAAAAAAATATTTTACTGATTTTTTACAGAGAGGAAGGGAGAGAGAGATAGAGAGTTAGAAACATCGATGGAGAGAAACATCGATCAGCTGCCTCCTGTTCATCTCCTACTGGGGATGTGCCCGCCACCCAGGTACATGCTCCTGACTGGAATCGAACCTGGGACCCTTCAGTCAGCAGGCCAACGCTCTATCCACTGAGCCAAACTGGTTTTGGCATCTAATCAAGTGAATTTAAAGTTGCACAGAGTAAGGCACAAAGTTTTAAGTTTTTGTATAGGAGTATTTTGTAGTTCTGGTTGTAACTGGGTTTTATTAATTAAAATGCTCTACATAGCAGATATTTTCTACTGGTTTCTGTCTACAGACATTTTGTCTTAGAACACTACTGTCATATTGCAAGCTAACGTGTATTATAACTGAGGAGCTTGTTAAGAATGACACATCCACCCTGACCAGTTTGGCTCAGTGGACAGAGCATCGGCCTGCGGACTGAAGGATCCCAGGGTTGATTCCAGTCAAGGGCATGCACCTTGGTTGCAGGCACATCCCCAGTAGGGGGTGTGCAGGAGGCAGCTGATCAATGTTTCTCTCTCATTGATATTTCTAACTCTTTCTCTCCCTTCCTCTCTGTAAAAAAATCAATAAAAATATATTTTAAAAAAAGAATGATACATCCCTAGAAATTTAGGTTTAATAGGCCTGGAAAGGGATTGAGGAATCTGTATCTATATACATAAAAGCCTAAGTGACCATTATGACCGAACAACTGGAATGATCAGAATGATCTGTTGACCAATCCTATGACACATATTGACCAACACAGGAGCTGCCCCCTGGTGGTCAGTGCGCTCCCACAGCCAACCTCCGACAGCCCCCACACCCCTGCCGGCCAGCCCTCCCATAGGCCTTGATTACCGACCAGGCCAAGGGACCCCACCTGTGCATAAATTCATGCACCGGGCCTCTAGTGTTTAATAAGTGCCCAAGTGCCTCTTAAGGGAGGAGTTGATACAAAAAGTGAGAGTAATGATGGGGACCCTGATAGTAACATTGCCTAATCTGACAGCTTTTAAATTTAAATTTCATTTTTCCAACTCTCTTCCTCTTTTCATATGATTCCTCTCAGAACCATATTAAAAGAGGAGAAAAAGAGAAAGGCACAATTCATTCAAACTC
>NW_006383007.1:4863727-4866051 GCF_000327345.1 Myotis davidii
ATTTGGTGCACGGATGACTCCCAACCAACTGAGCCACACTGTCCAGGGCTAATTCATTCATTCTTATTGCCATATAATACCCTATTATATAGATATACCACAATTTTTTTATCCACTCTACCATTGTATTCCTTTCAGTTTGGACTATTACAAATAGCATAGTGCTGCTATGGATATTCATGTACATATCTGCAAGTGGACTATGTATGTATTTGTTATGTCTATACCCAGGGGTAGACTGCTGGGTCCTAGGCTTAGTTGATAGTGCTAAACAGTATTCTGAAGTAGTGGTACCAATTTCCACTTCCCTCAGTAATGTATGAGAGTTCTAGTTGCTGCACATCTTGCTAATACTTTGTAATGCCAACATCTTTTTTCTACCCATAGGTTGCTAAAGAACCTGGGAAACAGGAGCCTACGTTTAAGACTGAGAAAAACAGAAATTATGGTCAAATGATTAAATAGACTTGCCATATGTAGAAAAAAGAAAAACAGCATATCCAGTTAAATTTGAATAAGCATGTCTCATGAAAAATTTTAGACATACTTACATTTAAAAATTATTTGTTCTTTACTTGACATTCAAATTTCTCTGGGCATCTGTTTTTTATCTGGAGGGTTGGGAGAATGACTGTAGTATTAGTTACCAACGTGGGAGCAGAGAATAACTGCTCCCCATAGTTACAGGAATGGGAAGTGGTGGGGAGAAGCCAAAAACAATGCAGCCTCCTTAGCTTGTACAGGAAGCACTCTCTCACTCCTCCAATAGTGATCAGAGGCCAAAGAACCCAAATATTGGCAATGATTGCTTTCTTTCTTTTTTTAAAAAAAATATGTTTTTATGTTTAATAAGTGCCCAAGTGCCTCTTAAGGGAGGAGTTGATACAAAAAGTGAGAGTAATGATGGGGACCCTGATAGTAACATTGCCTAATCTGACAGCTTTTAAATTTAAATTTCATTTTTCCAACTCTCTTCCTCTTTTCATATGATTCCTCTCAGAACCATATTAAAAGAGGAGAAAAAGAGAAAGGCACAATTCATTCAAAATCTTAATATCCAGCAAGACTGGCTTCATTTTGGTATAGGGTATAGTTACAAAACCAGAGGTACCGTAACAGAAATTTGAATGAGAAGAAATGGAAAACTCATTAGGTGGGGATTTCCAGTGGTAAAATGAAAGTCCTAAAACTGCAGAGACATTTGCACAGCCCTGAGAGGACAGGTGTAACCCAAAGGGGAAATGGCAATATTTAATTTCAATCAAAACAAGTCTGTACTGAGAATCTCCATGGGTCCCTGGGACGTGTAAGGGGAGCATCTGATCCAAGGTCCTGAGCGGGAGAAGTTGAAGCATATGTTCTAGGAACAAGTCTGTGTGTGTGTGTATGTGTGTGTGTATGTTCTTTATTTTTTTGTTTTCCAAACTAGCAGAACTAGAATTATCAGCCAATTCTGGAGAAGCTGGAAGTCTGATAGAAAGTCATGGATTCTTGTCTGGGCACAGAAAGTAGAACATTCTTGGTGTGGGAATAGTGGGGGGAAATGCTTAGGGGAAAGAGACTGGAAAAACATGATAACAGTAGAGACATGAGTTTTTTTGGAGCAGGAGGGAGGGTTGCAGTGTAGCCAGCTGCACATCAATGGCTCATTCGTACACCCACAGGAGACATTGCTAATTGATCCCAGAATGTGGAATCTATTTCCACTGGATGTATCTTAGAATCCTAGACAATTGCTATTCCTGGTTGGTGGACGTCAATGGAAAGAAGAATGAAGAAATTTTAAAAAGATCATGCTTAGTTGAAGGTATGGCATTTTCTAATTTAAGTGAAATGATTTCTATAAACAAAATGGTACTCCTAAAACATTTCCCCTCATGTTACCAATTGTGCTCATTCTTGATAATGCTTACATGAGAAGCTCTCTCAGTAGTATTTGTGTTTTTGAAACTGCAAGACTGCGAATTTTTCTGACACAGGAAAGTCCAGTAACCCTCCTTTCATCAAGAAAGTAAAGGGTACTTGGTTCACTAAAATGTTTAATGAGGGCCAAAGATGGAGTTAAACACATGATAAATTGGGTCCTTCCATCTCTCCATTGCCATTCTACTATTGCTAATCTCTCTGGTGACCTAATTCATTAGGCTTCTCTACTTTTATCTTATAACTAGAGGCCCGGTGCATGAATTCATGCACTGGTGGGGTCCCTTGGCTGGAACCAGTTCTCTAACATCCCCCAAGGGGTCCTGGATTGTGAGAGTGCGGTGCTCGGGTGATGCACCCTGGAATTGGGCTCCCTCCTTTCTGGTTCTGGGTGCGTCACC
>NW_006383007.1:4870429-4871373 GCF_000327345.1 Myotis davidii
CTAGGAATCAAACCATGACCTCCTGGTTCATAGGTCGATGCTCAACCACTGAGCCACACCAGCTGGGCAGCAATGATTGATTTCTATCTAACTCATTGTAAGAGTATTTCCTTTAGGAACACACAATTGTTTATTCCTGGATAAAGGAAGGAAAACTCAAGGAGCTATTTAAGCCTGAATTCTAAGCCAGCTCTGAGAGTTAGTCATTTCTGGAGGTATCTATAAGAGATGTATGTGTTAATAAGTTTGTTTGTGTTTTCTCTTGTTAATCTGTCTTTGGTTACAGGGAACCAGCCAAGATCTTAGAATGGTAGAGGGAAAATTATTTTCCTCTCCTACAATGTCATTTCTGAAATTTTGTCAAAACAATGAAAACTCTGTTATAAAGAAATTTTAAAAAGATCATGCTTAGTTGAAGGTATGGCATTTTCTAATTTAAGTGAAATGATTTCTATAAACAAAATGGTACTCCTAAAACATTTCCCCTCATGTTACCAATTGTGCTCATTCTTGATAATGCTTACATGAGAAGCTCTCTCAGTAGTATTTGCGTTTTTGAAACTGCAAGATTGCGAATTTTTCTGACACAGGAAAGTCCAGTAACCCTCCTTTCATCAAGAAAGTAAAGGGTACTTGGTTCACTAAAATGTTTAATGAGGGCCAAAGATGGAGTTAAACACATGATAAATTGGGTCCTTCCATCTCTCCATTGCCATTCTACTATTGCTAATCTCTCTGGTGACCTAATTCATTAGGCTTCTCTACTTTTATCTTATAACTAGAGGCCCGGTGCATGAATTCATGCACTGGTGGGGTCCCTTGGCTGGAACCAGTTCTCTAACATCCCCCGAGGGGTCCTGGATTTTGAGAGGGTGCAGGCCAGGCCAAGGGACCCCACCAATGTAAGATTGGGGCCAGGAAGAGATGCGGGAGGGTGGCCAGCC
>NW_006383007.1:4872245-4874165 GCF_000327345.1 Myotis davidii
CTTAGAATCCAGACAATTGCTATTCCTGGTTGGTGGACGTCAATGGAAAGAAGAATGAAGGCTTTGGTGTTCCATAGAACTGAAGTCATGGCCCTCCCACTCTGTCGCTTTGGACAAGCGCCTCACTTTCTGACAGTGTACAGCATGCTGCTACCATTTGATCAGAGTTGGCACATGATGTGAACTCAAACTACTACCTGAGAAATAGTTGCAGATAAGAATAAATTGTACAGGCAATGAGTTGTCCAAGTCTGACTGCTATACTGCCAACCTCAAGTCTGAATTATTCATTACCTTTAAAAAATATACTGGGAAAATCAGTACAGTCAAAATATACAGAGTTGCAGCTGCTGTGTGTGTGTGTGTGTGTACCATTAAAGAAAGAAAAACATACCAGCAAGGCTATATTCTTAAAAGAAAATTATTTCTTTAATAAAAACAATGCTTTAGGGAAAAAAATCAGTAGAACTAGTCACAGTCAGTTTAGCCAATATATCAAAATGGAAAACCAAGCTCAAGTACTTTTCAAGAACCCCCAGAGCTAAAAATTACTTTAGGGCAAAGTGTTTTAAATATCCTTCCAGTCCTTCATACCTTCCATAACTGTCTGTACAGTACTGGACACATTTTTGTTGTGTTGACTAGTTTGGAGTAAGAATAAAATTTTGCTGGTTTGATGTAAACAAACAAATTAATGAGTAAGTTTCGAGAATAAGAAGTTCTGATATAAATCCAGGAATGGGCCTATGCTGCAATTGCTATATGTGCAAATCACATCTATCCTAGTACATGCTGTGTATCTGTTAACTCAATGAATTCAAATCCTGATCTAACACAGGGGGGACTCATGCCACATGCTTATAAATCGCTAAATTCCCATTCTTAAAGTAAAATGTTTAGAAGTATATTATAGACACAGTCTAATGTTTGTGTGTGTGTGTGTGGATGTGTTTATTGATAGATTTTGTACTCCTATATATCATGGATAGATCTATACTGAGACACAGTTGAGATCAGTGGTTCTTCAATTATAATGTGCTCAGGACTTACCTAGGTATCCTTTTATTTTATTTTTTTTAAATATATTTTTATTGATTTCATGCCCTAACCGGTTTGGCTCAGTGGATAGAGCGTCGGCCTGTGGACTCAAGGGTCTCAGGTTTGATTCCGGTCAAGGGCATGTGCCTTGGTTGTGGGCACATCCCCAAGTGAGAGACATGCAGGAGGGGGCCACTCCACGATTCTCTGTCATCAGTGATGTTTCTATCTCTCTTTCTCTCGCCCTTCCTCTCTGAAATCAATAAAATATTTTTTAAAGTAAAATGATAGACACATACTTTTTTTTTTTTTAAGATGTATTTTTATTGATTTCAGAGAGGAAGGGAGAGGGAGGGAGGGAGGGAGAGAGATAGAAACATCATCCATGAGAGAGAATTATGGATTGGCCAGCTCCTGCATGCCCCCTAGTGGGGCTCGAGCCTATCACCTGGGCAGGCATGAGCCCTTGACCTGAATCGAACTCTCCCTGCTCGCCTTGCCTTTTCAATGACAGCACCCACCTCCTTACTGTCATGGAGACTTCTCAGGATCCCTGAGAGGAAGAAAATATCCCCTGTTGCTGAACCCTGGCTTTTCACACTGCAGATGACCCCCTTGGACAGATGCGGGAACTCTCTCACTCCCAGTCCAAGAGAGGGTGTTTTGACCCTTGATCTCTTTCTTGGTTTGTTTTCTTTCAATGGTGGTAAACACAGCCCTCCTTTGAACCTTTGATAAGCCTACCGTTTACATTCACACTCCTTTAGCTTGATTTTTAGTACAACTCCCGGGGTCAGGATCACGACTTTAGAGTCACGGCTGGTTCGCCCAATGAGAGGACACTTGTGTGTGTGGGGGGGTTAATTTTATATCATGTTCTTA
>NW_006383007.1:4878081-4883711 GCF_000327345.1 Myotis davidii
TGGGAATTGTCACTCTTAACTGTATTGTACCATGTTTTGCATAAAAAGCCTGGCACATAGGACGGCTCCCTGTCATTCCACTTTCTCAACTTTACTAGAGGTCTGGAGACCTGCTTTCTCATTTCATCACTGACCCTAACTGACTTTGTGACCTTGGGCAAGTCAGTTCTTTATACCATAACTAGAGGCCCGGTGCATGAATTCATGCACTGGTGGGGTCCCTTGGCTGGAACCAGTTCTCTAACATCCCCCGAGGGGTCCTGGATTTTGAGAGGGTGAAGGCCAGGCCACGGGACCCCCACTGGTGCACGATCGGGCTGAGGAGGGACGCAGAAGGTTGGCCAACTGGGTGGAGGGGGGGACCACAGGAGTGCTCTAGGGAGTGTCCGGCCGGTCTCACTCAGTCCCAATCGGCCGGACCCCAGCAGCAAGCTAACCTACCAGTCAGAGTGTCTGCCCCCTGGTGGTCAGTGCGCATCAAAGCAACTGGCCAAATGGTTGAATGAACGGTCAGACACTTAGCATATTGGGCTTTTATTATATAGGATGTGCTGATCTGGTGTCAGGCACCTATGGTTCTCGGGAAAGACTACACTTTCACACCCAAACCCTCAGGCTTGGCCTCTGTTTTTTCAGTCCTTTGATTACCATTTTTTTTATTATTGGTCAGACCAGATTCCTCACCACTCTATACTGTTTCTGCTGTGAGTTCTTCCCTCCTGTTTCCCTCTTTACCTGTTCACATCTCATCTCAAATGCCACCTTCTCCATGAAGCCATTTCTAATCCTCCAAGTTGGATTTGCCTCTCTCCCTCCTCCGAACTTGCTCATTATTTTTATGATGTGGTGGAAAGCCTACTGAGCTTGGGGTTAGGACACGGGCTCTAACCATAGCAGTGATATGTGGCTACTTCTGTACCTTTTCTCTAAATGACAATGGCAGTATCTTACCTTCCTTCTTCCAGGTTGCTGAGAAAGCTACAGGAAGCTGTACAGTCATGTGCTGCTTAATGATGGGGATACATGCTGAGAAATGCATCATTAGGAGGTTCATTGAACATCACAGAGTGCACTTACACAAACCTAGTGAGACAGCCTACTGTACACCTACGCTCCACAGTATGGCCTACTGCTCCTAGGCTACAAACCTATACAGCATGTAACTGTACAAAAACAGCATGCGGTTAAATCAAGCACAAGATAAGTCAATGCAATTAAGAGAAACACTTGGATGCATATTCTTTGACAATCCTCCATGAATAATGTTTTCACCAGCTGGGGTTTGATAAGAATTGGACAGCGGTGAGGCTGAATTAGAAGTCTTTGGCAAGAACCTGAGTTCGCCTTTTAGAATGTAGATCCTGCAATGACTGTGGTGATAAGAGGACCAATGGAGTAGGAATCATTGATAATATTTAGGAGGCTATTGCTAGTATTTGGGAGGCTCAAATAAGATCATGTATGCGAAGACACATTGAAAACTGCAAATCACCATATACACGAGAGAATGTCTAAGTGCCAGTGAAAGTGGATGGGAAAAATCTGCGCATGATGTGTTGCCAGGATGACAGTGGCTTACCCTTGCATAGAGCACTATACTCTTCAAAGCATTTTCATGTTTGATCCCCAGTTAACATTGATCTCTATTTAATATTCCCAGCAGACCAGAACCCTCAGGGAATTAAGGCTTATCAGACGTCTTTTACTGTAGACAAGAGGTTAAATGCCAAGAGTAAGGAGAGATCATTATCACCAGTGCAACCTCTTTACTATCTAGGTGAGAAATGAGGCTTGTCTCAAAGACTAAGTGTGGCCCCTTGTCTTCTTCGTAATCGCTTCTCTGTGCCTCAGTTTCCATATCTGTGAAATAGGATATTGACAGAACCTAGAGTCCTTCTGAAGTTGTCAGAAGGACTAAATGAGTTAATATTTGAAAAGCCCTTTGAGTGATAGCTGGCATAATGTAAGTGCTTTGTGAATATTATTAAATAAAAAATAAAGCGGAAACGCAATACTATCCCTCTGCCTACTCGTACTTCCTTTACAGCCTTAGCTATTGTAAGATGTGGGTCATTCTTCTGCAAGGCTATGAAGAAAGGGAAAAAAACCCCAAAACATATCACATGTCTAAAGTGACAGAGAGGCAGGGCTGGGGCTTGAATTTAGTTCTGGGGAGCTCCACAGCCTTTATTCTTCTTTCCACTGAATCCACCAATGAGGAATTACAATTCTTAGCCAGTTGAAATGAGCAAGCCCTGCTCAAAAATAAAAGGTAAGGGCCTTCCTAGAATGTCCCTTCTCAGGTAAATTTTGGGAGCTAGACAGTTTGTGACTAACTTTGCTTTCTTTTTATGTAGTTACTTACGTGTTTACGTATATATACATATTATTTTTAATATCCTGAAAGCAGTCACTCAAAAACTTGCCCTAGAGTTCCACAATACAGGTTTAGACGATTGGTTCTCAACCAGAGACAATTGTAACTTCCAGGAGACATATGGAAATATCTAGAGACATTTTGGTGTCATAACTGGGGGTGAGGTGTTATTTGACCTAGTGGGTAGAGACCAGGGATGTTACTAAACAAACTGCAAAGCACAGAACAACCTCCACAACAAAGAGTTTTCTAGTCCCAAATGTCAACAGTGCTGAGGTGAGAAACCGTGGTGTAGAGAGCATCAACTTCTAGGATGGAGCCTAAAGGTTGTCTAGTTTCCCAGCAGATGCATAAGTCGCGTCTACAATAGGCCTGAAAAGCAGTCCCTGTGAGGAATGAAAACTAACACTTCACTTCTTAGTTCAGAAATGTTCAAAATGCAAACACTGGAACTCAGGAGTCATTCTGTGACTCCGGGATCCCCCACGGATTCATTCACATCCTGCTCTGAAATTCCTCTCCTGTGTGACAAGTCCTGTGGCTAGTCCCACCACCATGCTTGCCTCTTTTACTTATGCTTACTGTTCCCGTCAACAGTTTAACCTATCCAGTTCTACCATTTTTTTTCTCTTTAAGTAAACTTTTAATTGAAGAGCAATATACAGGTAGGGCAAAAGTAGGTCTACAGTTGTGAGTACACAAATACAATAATAAATAATACAAGGGTTAGCTCTGTGTTTCACTTACGCGTATAACATTTTTAATGCTTCCCTGGAGATTCCAGGGTGCAAGGAGGGTAGAGAATCACTGTATTGAAGGAAGTCTATCTAAAATGAGGATTTGAGTATTGAAGATGTGGAGCTTAAGTCTTTTATACAAAAATAGTTTCACCCCAAACATGTATAACTTTAAAAATTTAGTCAAAATAACATGGTTAATGAAGACAATCTAAAAAAAAATCCACAAAAATATCAGAAGAAAAAAATCTCTAGTAAATCCACCGTACAAACCAAACCACTATTGACACTTTGATGTACATCCTTCCATTTAGTTTGTGTGCGGGACCGTATTTTCATGAGGATACTCCCCAATGTGGCAGTAAAACCATTTCTCCTACAGTGCAGAGAAGGCTGCTTCTCTTGCTATTTGTTAGATTGGGATGCAAGTACTCATCTCTCTTAAAAAGTAGAGTATCCAATCATTGTGCTTTAGCTTAGAATTATTATCTGATTAGTTGATACCCCTACCACGACTCTTGAGTTGGTGTAAAGGAGAGAGATTATTTTTTTTCTAAGAAAGTTTAATTTGCACTCTTCTAGCTCATCATACAATTTATTTCTATTTGTATAATTAATAGTTAAAATACTATTGGTTGAGTGAATGAATATTTTGAGTTACCTTAAAAGTCCCAATTTATATGCAAGTATCCTGAAAACCCTCAACTAAAATCAGATTGCTCATTTAAGCAATTATTTATTACCCCAGACTCAAGTCTTGTCTTTATTCTGTTTCTCTCTTCATATCTTTCTTGAAACTCTTTGTCTCCAACAGGAGCTCAGCAGAGAGGGACCCCAAAAGTATCACCAACTCCTGAACTTGGAGAGGGCTTGGCTCTACCCCATGCTTAGCATATCTAGTAGCAGGTTGTATCCACAGCATAGCAGGCCTACAAATGTCTCAGATGTAATATCTTGGCTAAAAGAACCAGAAGACCTATGAAGTACAGCACCATATTTTAAATCTTTCTGTAACTCAAATTTGAATGGGAAGTGCCTGGACTTTGAATTATGCGGGATGAAGAGCACTTACCTGGTGATTCAATACAGCTAATGGCTGCCTCTATTTGGTACAAAACATCTCAAAGGGGCTTGATTTTTATTACTATTATTTTTAATAAGCAGTCAAGTTTGTTTGATTTTAAAGTTTGTTTTATTGTGGGTGTGTGTGTGTGTGTGTGGGGGGGGATCTCCTCTACTCACGTCCCCCAAATTGTACTCGCGGGTTTTCCCTCAGCTTGGCCTGCACCCTCTCCAATATGAGACCTCTCAGGGGATGTCTGACTGCTGGTTTTGTCCCTGCGGGATCGGGCCTAAACTGGCAGTTGGACATCCCTCTTGCAATCCAGGACCACTGGCTCCTAACTACTCACCTGCCTGCCTGATTGCCCCTAACCACCTCTGCCTGCCTGCCTGGTCACCTTTAACAGCCCTCCCCTGCTGGCATGATTTTGCCCCCAACTGCCCTCCCTTGCTGGCCTGGTCACCCCTAACCTCGTCCCCTATCAGTCTGGTCACCCCCAACTGCCCTCCACTGCCAGCCTGATCTCACCCCGAACTGTTCTCCCTTGCTGGCCTGGTCGACCCTAACTGCCTCTGCCTTGGCCATCACCACCGTGGCTTTGTCTGGAAGGAAGTCAGACATCTGGAAGATGGCTGGTCAACCCAATCTAATTAGCATATTACCCTTTTATTAGTATAGATAGTATTACTTATTTGTGTTATAACTGTAGACCTACTCTGCCCACCCCTGTGTATACAGTAAAGTGCAGAAGTCATAAACATGATTGATGAGCTTCTATAAAGTGAACAATTCTTGTAATCACAACCTGACTCAAGGACTAGGCCATTTCCAGAACCCCAGGAGCCCTCCTTACCCTCCTAGGGAGCCTTATGCTCTGCCCAAAGGCAACCTCTGTCCTCGAACACCAGAGGCTCATTTTGCCTGTGTTTACCTAGTTATATACATTATTTATTTTTCTGTGTCTGGCTTCTTTTGCTCAATATTATGATTGTGAGATTCAACCATGTTAGATGTAGCAATAATTCATTCATTCTTTTTTAAAAAATTGACTTTTAGAGAGAGAGGAAGGGAGAGGGAGAGACAGAAACATCAATGTGAGAGTGAAACATCGATGGGCTGCCTCTTGCACTCCCCCTACCAGGGATCGAGCCCGCAACCTGGGCATGTGCCCTGACTGGGAATGGAACCAGCAACTCCTGGTTCATAGGTCAATGTTCAACCACTGAGCCACATTTGCCAGGCTCTAACTTTAACACTTTTAAACTCTTTCATGATATTTCTGAGCCCTCTTGAGGTAATAAAAGCTATTTATATGAAGGTTGCTAAGATTTAGTTCTAAAATACATTTATTCCCCATAATATGTATATCACTAATGAAAGATTTAACTTTTTTACTTTAAAAAAGCCTGTAATACAGCTTCAAAAAATAAAAATCCCACAATATAAAATTCAC
>NW_006383007.1:4887664-4890699 GCF_000327345.1 Myotis davidii
AAAGAACCATATTTTAAATCTTTCTGTAACTCAAATTTGAATGGGAAGTGCCTGGACTTTGAATTATGCGGGATGAAGAACACTTACCTGGTGATTCAATACAGCTAATGGCTGCCTCTATTTGGTACAAATCTTCTCAAAGGGGCTTGATTTTTATTATTATTATTTTTAATAAGCAGTCAAGTTTGTTAAATGATTTTAAAGTTTGTTTTATTGTGTGTGTGTGTGGGGGGGGGAATCTCCTCTACTCACGTCCCCCAAATTGTACTCATGATTGAGTAAAGAGGGTAAGATAGTGCTGGTCTGTAACCATAAAATCAATGATTGAATCTTCCAGAATATTGCATTTGAGTAGTGTCTGTAATCTTTAACTTAACAAATACCATCTAATATTTCATAAGAAGATAACAAAACCATTGGTGAGTGCTCTAGTTGGTATACTATAGATGAATCTCAAAACATCAATGAAAATACTTTTTTTTCTAAGAATGGCCAGAAAACACTTAAAAGATGGCCAATTTAATTCAGGAAAAAGGCAGCAGCCTTTTCAAACACTTGCTTATAAAATATTTCTTTTCCCCCAAAGCTTCCAGATGTATTTTTCCAGAACAGGGTCTATGCAGTAAGAGGGGCAGCCAGTAAATTCATACACATTTGTCTCCATTTTCACTCCCCCAAGTAAAGCCCAAGTGAGTTTCAATGCACCGTTTAAGTGCTAATTTTTCAATGAAACTGAAGGCCAACCCTGGTTTCCTCTGCATTTCGTTAACACATTCACATGCTCTTAGGGCTGGTCACCTCTCAGGAGGTAAACTGAGCACAGCCTTAGGGCACTGTTAAAGCTGGCACAAGAAAGTAAAATGAAGGAGAGAAAAATTTGGACAGATATTTAGTTTCCCTCTCCAAATAAATGTAATCCTTGGGAGAGATAAGCACAGTGGTATTGGCCTTATTTATTTATGGAGAGATGTGGACCAGTAGCACCCACATGCATGTATTAGTAAGGCCTCTAAAGGTTCCAGCCTGGTGCTGGTTATAATGAACGGTCAGCTGTTTTCAGGTCCCTTGCTTCTGAGCTCCGAAGGGTGCTGGTCATTCATCTATCCTAACACAGTGCCTGCTCAATAGGTGTTAAAAAACACACACAAACAAACCCAAAGAATTAACAAGTGTATGAATAAAGCAACTATAAGTACCATAACACAATTTTGGAGTCACTAGACTAGACATCCAAGACATCAGAGATACCACCTCTCACCCCATCTCCCTTTTATGTACCGTCTTTATCAAATGTATTTGCTGTAGGGACCTGGAAGTTAAAAGGAGAAAAACAAAGCTTCTTCCCCTCCTTTCTTTAAACCGTGCAAGTGAGAGAAGCTAATTATTCCCTCAACAGTGAAAGCGCTGAGATCTGCCTTGGGAATACTGCCGATGATAACAGGCTACACACCAGGAAAGATAATACGTGGCCAGATCAAGATGATTTCAAAACATTGGTTTTGTTATATAAAAACAAAGACATTTAGAATTAACTTCTGACAATAAAACAGTAATAAACCTTAAAATGACTGAAACTGAAATTGTGCCCCTCCCTCAGCAAAACCAATTCCAACAGCAAATCTTAAAACCCATTACAAAATAAGAGAGAAGCCAGTCAGAGAAAGACAAGTATCACATGATCTCACTTATATATGGAATCTAATGAACAAAATAATCTGACAAACAAAACAGATCCAGAGACATGGAAGCATGAACAGACTGAGGATTCTCAGAGGGAAGGGACTGAGGGAAGAGAAGAGATCAACCAAAGAACTTACATGCATATAGACATAACACATGGACACAGGCAATAGTGGGGTGGGGAGGAAAGGGGACATCTGTAATACTTTCAACAATAACGATAAATAAAAAACAACAACAACAAAAGTGAAAAAAAAAGAGAGAGAGAGAAACTTCCTAGAAGGAATTTAGATAATTCTGTTTAAACACTCCAGTCTTAATGGTGTTACAATGATTTCTTCTTCAATGATTAAAAACATTATTTTTTCTTCTTAAAGAAAGGGTCTTCTAGTGGCACATTTTAAAGAAAAAGTCACGATATTCACAGACTTAAGAATCACTCCTTCCAAATTGAATTTAAAAGACACCTGTATGGTGCAGACATATGGGTTTTTAAGATTACCCTAGAGTTTACTCCTACTATTCAATTCTCCCTTAGCTTATGCTAATTACATGGTAAGATTTTATTTGTTCTATATTTTTTTATTAATTTTTTTTCTTTTCAAAGAGGATAGGAGAAAAGACAAAAGATTTGCAAAATGGAAAAGCAACCTGTATTGCAAAAATACTTACCACACAAAGGTTAACTGCAAGAACAGCAGCCAGGTCAACCACTGGAAGGCTGAGGAGCACTGAACTAGCTGCTCTGTTGCTTCGGCCTGGGGTTATAATTACCAAGGGTGGAGTTAGGGGTGGGGAAAGTCAAGAGGTGGGCCTGCAGGAAAGGAATCTTGCCAAAATGGTTTTTATTGCCTAAATGGGGCCAATGCTTCTGTATTTAAGAATGTTGACGCTGCATTTTGTCTAATTGCATTTATTTTATGTGACCTTTGGCTGATAACATCTCTCCCAAAGACAGCAAAATTTATTCAGGATTGGGCAAAAACACATTTTATGAGGGTCCAAAGCCTGTATATTTATTTAGGATTTCTATAATTCATTTACTAGGCTTTATTTTTTAAAGTAATTTTACATTTACAGAAAACTTAAGATAGTACAGAGCTGTCATGTACCTGGCATCAGTTTCACCAATTACTAACATCCTACAGTGGTATGGTGTATTTGTTACATCTCATAAACCAATATTAATACATTACCATTAACTAAAATCTGTATTTGCATTTTAATTACAATTACATAAAGTCAAAACAAAACTACTTAATTTGCTAGAAACCTACAAATTCAAACATATGCTGAAAATACATCAGAGTAATTGCCCATGCAGCTATGAGATAGGAAGTAAGAAATGTGACTAT
>NW_006383007.1:4891605-4907141 GCF_000327345.1 Myotis davidii
ATCCAATGCTTTGGAGCTGCTACACGCTTCAGGTGCTTCTTGGGACCACGAGCCATGGCTGTGCTAGGCACGGAAAGAGGACTCTCTTCTTGCTAGTAAAAACGAAATGAAGTTTAAGAAAGTAGTCACCGGCCGCGCCTCGGTCTCCGTCGTAATGGTGTCTCGCGCAATGGTGTCTGACGCCCTGACCCCACGCTCTCTTCAAGGATTTCTATAATTCATTTACTTCATAAGGTGTTTAAGGTTCTTGAAACATGCCTTTTTTAAAATAAATTTTATTGATTTTTTACAGAGAGGAAGGGAGAGCGCTAGTTAGAAACATCAATGAGAGAGAAACATCGATCAGCTGCCTCCTGCACACTCCCCACTGGGGATGTGCTCGCAACCAAGGTACACACCCCTGACTGGAATCGAACCCAGGACGCTTGAGTCCGCAGGCCGACGCTCTATCCACTGAGCCAAACTGGTTAGGGCGAAACATGCCTTTTGTTGTTTGTTTTTTGTTAATCCTCACCAGAGGATATTTTTCCATTGATTATTTATTTAAAGAGAGAATGGAAGGGAGGGATAGAGAAACACATCAATTGGGTGCCTCCCACTTCCACCCGGACCAACCTGGGCTGGGGATACAATTGGTTGACTTCCTTCTACGCACACCCAGACTGGGGCTAGGGATTGAACCTGCAACTCTTTGGTGCCTGGGCTGACGCTCCAACCACAGAGAACACTGGCCAGGACTTGAAACATGTTTTAAAGTAAGAACTGGGCAGCTGGTCTTAGTTAAGTCTTAACAATGCTAAAGAGATATCCAACCTTCCTCTTGCCAGGTTACTGGGGCTTTTGTTCAAAGCTGATGGGGTGAACAAGGGAAGATATTGAAGGGTTAGGGGAAGAGCAGGGACATGGCCACTAGCATTTTGGAGCCACTTGTCTGGTGCCAGTGTGGAGCCTGAATTCTAAAAGGCCAGACTGACATCGGGGAGCTCCCTCCAGGGGTAACTCCATAGATCAGTGATGGTGAACCTTTCGAGCTCGGCGTGTCAGCATTTTGAAAAACCCTAACTTAACTCTGGTGCCGTGTCACATATAGAAATTTTTTGATATTTGCAACCATAGTAAAACAAAGATGTATATTTTTGATATTTATTTTATATATTTAAATGCCATTTAACAAAGAAAAATCAACCAAAAAAATGAGTTCAAGTGTCACCTCTGACACGCGTGTCATAGGTTCGCCATCACTGCCATAGAGAGTGCAGGATGAAGAGGGCTGGGCAGGGATGGAAAGGAGAGAATGGATTTAACAGAGAAATAGGAAATGGCAGTTCTTAAGAAATGGGCAGAGGGATGGAGAGGGAATGAATCACTTAATGGATCATTAGATAGGCACATAGTCATGCACGACTGTATATAAAAACCTTAATTGTTTCTGGTTGTGGACAAAACAATGTGTTAATTTAGCTGAGGTTAAAATGTCCTTTGTTCCTCAGTGTGATTCTAATGAGTTGTATTTTCTTTCATGTGTTTGAACATAAAATTCGAATGACTCACATCACTGAAACTTTGTTTTATCTTCTTCCTGGTTAGACATGTGTGCAGAGGGTGTTGTTCCTGGAGGAGGAAGATAGTGGAAAGGGATCCTGGGTGCTTATCTCAAAGGGGTATTTGCCTAGTCTACTAACATTCACACATGCCATGCAGCAGAACACTCAATTTCTGCATAATAAGTGCTGTCTTATTTCAAGAGACTAGTGTGTGAGAAATAACCACTCACTAGTTTGTATAGGTCACTAGACCAAGGAGGTAGGCAGCATCGTCCCTGTCCTAGAAGAGCTCACATGTGGCAAGTGCAGCCTGTATAGAAAATAAGCTTGGGATCTCCTGGAGCAAGAGGTCATCAAATTCTAGGCCACACTATGAGGATCTTGGGCAAATGTCTTCACTTTGAAAAGCTGTGATTTATTGTGTGCCTACTATGTGCCAAGCACAAAATCATTTTATTTTGTGAATATATCAAGATACATCTTCACCACTTGATATTCATAGGAACTCTAGTTATCATCCCCAGAATAAAGATGAGGAAACTTAAGTAACTGGCCCAAGGACCCTGTAGGACAGTGATGGCGAACCTATGACACGTGTGTCAGAGGTGACACTTGAACTCATTTTTTTGGTTGATTTTTCTTTGTTAAATGGCATTTAAATATATAAAATAAATAGCAAAAATATACATCTTTGTTTTACTGTGGTTGCAAATATCAAAAAATTTCTATATGTGACACGGCACCAGAGTTAAGTTAGGGTTTTTCAAAATGCTGATACGCCGAGCTCTAAAGGTTCGCCATCACTGCTATAGTAGATAATGTGGTCTGTGTCAAGAGTCACACCTACCCGTTCTGGCCACTTTTCTCTGGAAATTGGTCATCAGCCACTAAATCTACCCATTTCTCAGCCCCAAAGCTGAGATTTGGCCATTAAAGGAGATTAATAATGTGCCACCAAGCCTACGTATCGCAGAAGTTCATGGTTTTCTGTTACACTCATGTGCTGCTTCACAATGGGGATAGCTTCTGAGAAATGCATCACTAGGCAGATTTCTTCATTGTGCCAGCATCACAGAGTGCACACACACAAGCCTAGGGGGATAGCCCACTGCAGCCCGAGGCTCTCTGGTAGAGCCTATTGTTCCTGGGCTACAAACCTGCACAGCATGTGACTGTAACGAATACTGTAGGCAATTGTAAGGTGTTGCAATGTGAATTTACCACAGCTAATATGTCTCTAGGGCCTAGAGTCTAGGCCATAGAAAATGTTCAGTTTTGCCCAGTTGGGTGTAGCTCAGCAGTTGAGCTTTGACCCAGGAACCAAGAGGTCACTGGTTCGATTCCCGGTCAGGACATATGCCCAGATTGCAGGCTCAAACCCCAGTGGAGGGCGTGCAGGAGGCGGCCAATCAATGATTCTCTCTCATCATTGATGTTTCTATCTCTCTGTCCCTTTCCCTTCCTCTCTGAAATCAATAATATATATAAAGAAAATGTCAGTGGATAGAGCATCATCCTGTGCACCGAAGGGTCACAGGTTCGCTTCCCGGTCAAGGGCATGTACCTGGGTTGCAGGTTTGATCCCTGGCCCCAGTTGGGGTGCATGCAGGAGGTAACCAATCCATGTGTCTCTCACATAAATCTCTCTCTCTCTCCCCTCGCCCCCCCTCTCCCTTCCACTCTCTCTAAAAATCAATAGGAAAAATATCCACAGTGAAAAAAAAAAAAGTGTACAGTTCTATTATAATCTTATGGGATCACTGTGGTTTATGCAGTGGGCCCTTGACTGAAACATCATTATGTTGTGCCTGACTGTGCTCTTAATAACAAAATAGTGATAAAATCATCAACACCACAGGACTGTGGTGAGCATTAATTGAGATAATAGGAGAGAGAACCTGGATCCATGGGAGATGTGCAATAGAGAGTTGTGTTTCAACACTCCTCTGTCATCCCTGCTCTTCCTCAGGACAAGGCTCTGTTTCTTTGTTCTTCCAGAGTCCCTTGTGTCCCCCTCTCCTCCACAGTACATCTCACTTGCCTTGCTCCACAGCTGGACACTGAGCCCTTGGAAGAAGTGTAGGGCTTTTTCACGAGCATGACTTCAAAGTTGGGGCCAAGCCAGACAAAGGCATAAGAAAGAGTTCAGGATCACATGAGATAACATTAAATGTCTTTAGAGTCATGGTCTAAGACAGCCACACAAGAATAGGAAAAGAATGTAGAAGTAATTCAGGGATCAACTGAATTGTATGGAAAGGAGAAGGATTCAAGGTTTGGGGATTTTACCCATTTATACCAATCAAGCAGTTTGAAAGGGGCCCACCAGGTCATCTGTGATGGGGTACAATCAGCCCTCCAAGTCCTATGTTCTAATGTCTGTTTCTTTTTTCATTCATTAAAGAAATACAGGGGGCCCCCAAAATGTACACATACTTTACTAGCTGATAATTCAGTTTTGAAAATGAAATGTATTTGAATAGTCATGACCTTTATAATGATTCACAGTGCGTGTATACATATTTTTGAGACATTCTATACACATTGAGCACTTGCTACACTCAGGCCTCTGTGAGCTACTGGGGATACAGCAGAAACAAACAGGTTTCCTGCTCTCAAGATGCCCATTCAGTTTCCTTCTAATAAAGGAGAAAGAGAAAAACACATACAAACACAAACAAAACCCAAGTAAACATACAAGCGAATAAAATAGTTGCACGTTGTTCTCAGAGTTGCAAAGAAAACCATCAAGGAAGGGCCTGAGATTCTGAATAAGAGGTGCCGACCTTAGACAGGGTGGGCAGGAAGGGTGTCCTTAAAGCAGAGACCCAAAGGAGGAGCAGGCGCTGGCAGTGTGCGGAGGGCTGGCAGGAGCTTCCCAGGAGAGGGCCGAAGTCTCAGCTTGACCTCAGCAGATTTGAGGAACAGAAAGGGGGCACCTATAGGGCAAGCCGTACTCATGGACAATGTGAGGGCCCCAGCAATGGCGGTGGAAGTCCTTTTACAGGACTGTTCAGAGAGGACTCCGTTTTTGAGAGGACAGATGGACGGATGCATCATGTGCCCAGGCATGCGTGCCCATGTGTGTGCGAATTCATGCTGAGGAAATCGCCAGGTCATTTGTTTGTCTTTATATGATTAAAGGATAGGACATGGCCACAACTTACCTAGTGTTACTCCTCTCTTTGCAAACAGGCTCAGCAAGCTTTGGGGCTGAGAAAGGGGGAGCTTTCGTGGTTGATGACCAGAGAAAAGTGGGCCGGGACAGGTAGGTGTGACTCTTGACACAGACCGGAATGCTTTAGGGTCATTGCCCTTTTCAAAAAGGACCAAGTAGCCCCCAGCCTGTGCCAAGTGGGGTGCCTCCTGGAACAAGTTCTGTAGGAATCCTTCCTGAGGCTGTTCATTCCACAAACGTTTTTTGTTGTGTTGTTTTTGGTTTTGCCCCTCATCGAGTGAACCTTTATTTATTTGTTTTTAATTGCAGTTGACTTACAATATCACATTTGCTTCTGGTGTCCGGGCCCGGGATTAGACATTTACACACATTACTAAGTGATCACCCCAATGAGCCTAGTCACCATCTATCACCGCCCTCGGCAAGTGTTTATCAACACAGTGTGGACTCTGGAGTTGGAATTGCCGCTGGCTCACTGTGGGACCGTGGCCTGAGAAGTCACTTCAGGTTCCTCAGCGGATGGTTGTCAAGATTAAGAAGTGAATGGGTCCTAGTGCAGTCGGCCAGTACATGACCAGTACTCAGCAGATGTTGGTTTTCTTTTTTCTCCCCGGAGTTAGAGAAGTAAAAAGAAATTGAGGAAGCAGAATGTGCAGCTTGCCACAGAGGCTGTTGACAGTGAGGGAGAGGGAAGAATTGAAACGGTTCCCACATTTCTAGCCCGGACGTTGCTTAACATTGCATATCATTCAAGACTCTTTCTGACTCAAGTCTATATTAAGCAAAAAAGGGTTTTATTGCCTAATGTCTGAAAAATCCTGGGTGCAACCAGCTTTAGGGCCCATCTGCTCCAGGGATCAACCCTGTGATCAGGGCCCAGGTATCTCCTCTTGACTTCACTCTCCTTTATGTTGAGGTTGTTCCTTCTCAGTCTTCACCTGCCCTGTGGCGTTTGCCAACAGCTCCAGGCTTGTCCTCCCAGATCCTGGGGCAAGAGAAAGTAGTAACAGTAGTTAGCGCCTGTAATTGCTTACTATTATTCTAACTTTTTATACTGGTGATTTTCATAAGGTAGGTAGGAAAACTGAGGCAGATTAAATTACTAGCCTAGCCCTGGCCGGTGTGGCTCAGTTGGTTGGAGTATCATCCTGTACACCAAAAGGTCTCAGGTTCGATTCCCAGTCAGGGTACATACACAGGTTGCAGGTTCGATTCCGGCCCTGGTCAGGCATATGCGGGAGGCAAACAATCAACATGGTCTCTCTCACATCGATGTTTCTCTCTTCCCTCCTTCCCTCCCTTTCACTCTCTAAAAATCAATGGAAAAATATCCTTGGGTGAGGATTAACAACAACAACAATTTATATATATTGAATTATAATGATAGATGTCAAAATACCTTTCTCATAATTAGCCAGTATTACCAGTTTTTTTTTAAAAAAAAATCATTCATTGTACTGTACACTTTAAACTGATACACTGCTGTATGTCAATAAAACTGGGGGGAATCTTTCAGACCAACAAAATAATACAATGTTATACCCATCAAAACATTATTCAGTGGAACTGAATAACATAATGAAATAACTTGATATAGTATACATATAAGGGCTTCTTATAACCTACAAATAAAGAAAGTATTTTTTCATGAAAATAAAAAATTGTAAATCATGATTAAAGGTGACCTAAACCCCATAAATAGTTACAAATTAAGAAACCAATTTCTACTCTTGGATCAAAGAAGCAGTAAAAGGGAACTATAAAGCTCTAGAAACCAAAGAAAAGGAAACCATTTTCTATTGAGACCTATGGGGATTCGAAAGCAGTACTAAGAGGGACATTTAGAGCTCTAAAACACACTCACACTTTAAAAGTAAAACCAAAAAATAAAGGAACTAAATAGTCTTTGTAAAACACTTTAAAAAAGAAATCAGGAAATTGAAATCAATAAAGGTAAAAGTTGAAAGTAATAACATAGAAAAAATAACAGAAAGGACAAAAATAGTAAGACAAATAAATGAATCAAAACCTAATAAAAATAACTCCAAAAGTTTACTGAGAAGATTAATAAACTATATATCTATATAAAATAGATAAATGATTTGCAAGGTTGAAGAGGGAAAAGATAGATTAGGAATGAGAAAAGAGTCATAACCCCAGTCACACAAGAAATTAAAAGATTTAAGAGATTCACTATAGGCAACCCTACAGCAATGAATACGAAAACCTACAGGACATGCATGCTTTTCTGGCAAATTACAAACTATTAAAACAGACCCAAGAAGAGATGGGAGCCGAAACCGGTTTGGCTCAGTGGATAGAGCGTCGGCTTGCGGACTGAAGGGTCCCAGGTTCGATTCCGGTCAGGGGCATGTACCTGGGTTGCGGACACATCCCCAGTAGGAGATGTGCAGGAGGCAGCTGATCGATGTTTCTCTCTCATCGATGTTTCTAACTCTCTACCTCTCTCCTTTCCTCTCTGTAAAAAATCAATAAAATATATTAAAAAAAAAAAAAAAAAAAAAAAGAAGAGATGGGAAACATGAATAGACCAATGAAGACAATGGGATGTTAATAATGAGAAGACCCTAGGGCAGTGGTCGGCAAACTCATTAGCCTGCACGTGATATTTTGTGGAAGAGCCACACTCAAGGGGCCAAAGAGCCCCACGTAGCTCGAGAGCCGCGGTTTGCCGACCACTGCCCTAGGGCCAAACGGATCAGAGCTGAATTTTAGTTTACCTCTGAAGGTTTGATATTCCCAATGTTAAGTTATTTAAACCCCTGCTACTCTCAGCGTGTCCACAGACTGGCAGCGTCAGCATCACCTGGGAGCTGGTTAGAAATGCGGGTTTAGCTGCTACAAGCCATAGAAAAATCGTTCAAATTCATGTTTTCAAGCCAATATAATTTTAATGCAAAAAAGGAAAAAATTGTTCAGATGATTTATACTTTTTAATTACAATTATAATTGTAAATTAATTTCACTTAAGATTTAGAGAGTAAAATTATAAACAAAATATTAGCTTATAGAAACCTTCATTATATCAAAACAATTATAAACAATAAGCAAGGTTTATTTCAATACTGTAAGAGTGGTTCAACATTAACATAAGCCATTACATTGATAAACCAAATGGCGCTAAAATTCAGCAGTTATTCATTCCTAATAAATATTCTAAGTATAGAAGCAAATTATTTAACTATGCAAAAGGCTATTTACCAAACACCAATAGCAAATATTATCTTAAGAGAATGTGATAAGGTGGATGGATGTTAGGTAAATATACAGAAACCCATAGCTTTTTTCCTGTTCTAATAAAAGCCAACTAAAAATAAAAGCAAGAACATATTTTTCCATGTTCAATTGTGACAAAAACTATAAATTATTTAGGAATAATTCTAACAAAAAATAACATAAAGTGTAGGGGAAGATCTCTTGCTATCTTGTTAAAACATCAAGATTTCAATAGCAAAGGCCTTCCATATTTTTGGAAGGGAAATCTTATATCACAAAAAAGTCAGTTCTCTTAAAATTGATTTCATGCAGTTTCCACCAGAATGAAAAGGTGTGTTTTTTTTACCCCTTGGAATTGAACAAAATAATCATACAGTTCATTGGGAAAAATAAATGTCCAATATTAGGTTAAGAAAACTATGAAAAAGAAAAACAGTAAGGGGAAGATTTGCCTGCCCAGATAATCTCAGACCTAAAGTCACCGTAATCCAAGATTTTGGCAGAACAATATTATTAGGATTAATGTGGAAACTTTAAGAGTAAAACCAGTGTTTGCAGGAGTGCTATTTCATTTTGTTAATCCATTGATTTTTAGAGAGAATGGAAGGGAGGGGGAGAGACACAGAGAGAGAAACGTTGATGTGACAGAGGCACATGGATTGGTTGCCTCCTGCACGTGTCCCTACTGAGTTGGGGATCAAGTCTGCAACTGAGGTACATGCCCTTGACTGGAATCGAACCTGAGACCCTTTAGTCCACAGGCTGATGCTCTAACCACTGAGCAACCGGCTAGGGAAGAAGTGCTATTTTATTTAGGTGACATTATTGGGATGCCTATGTGGAAATATCCAGCAGCTAAAGTGAAACATGCAGCCCTGGTTGGCGTGGCTTCTTCATGTTTCCCTTTGTTTGATTTCGTGTCATCTTTGATGTGCTTCCTGATCGCTTCTTTTGTGAAGCTGGTTTCCTGCAAATGATGGTTCATGACAATATCAACACCAGTGATGACTGTGCTTTGGGTACCTTCGCCCTTGGGGCCTTCGGTGGAGGCATTTCCACCAATGACTGTCATCAGTGTTACCCTCTAATCTACTGACCATCTCCTCCACCTTCAGGCACAGCTTATCTCTGATGACCCAGATCTGGCAGATATCCGAGAATGTCTCATCAGGACTGAAGAGGTCCCAGTAGATGACTTGATGGCAGCTGGAAGGAAATGATAGAGGCATTGGCTTACAGGAGCAAGAGCTCTGAGTCAGCCCGGCGCAGGGGGAGCAACACGGAGGGGATGGGAGAGCAGGTGGAAAAAAGCTGTTTTACCCATTTTTAAGGGCACAGTAGTGTTTAATATATTCACATTTTATGCAACCATCTCCAGTACATTTTCATCTTGCAAAATGAAAACTTTATACCCATTAAACAACAACTCCCCATTTCCCCTCCTCCCAGCCCCTGGCCACCACCTGAGGGTAACTTCTTTTCTTGGGTCAGTTTCCTAGAAGTTCTGCCTGGGTGAGTGTCCTTAACACATCCCTGAAGAGTCAGAACCTGTAGGTACCCTTGGAAATGAGGGTGTCATTTGGCTAATCCAGAGAATTAGTGATTAGATATGATCCCATGCCAGGAGGAAACAAAATTCAGGGGTGGAGTCATAAGAAAGTGCTGGAAGATGGACAGAATTTGGATACAGGTAAAGCAACTTAATTCCCAGGCATCAGTACAGGCCTTATGCGTGAAGGAGGGAGTGGGTGCAACAGCTGGAGGAAATGTGATGATCATTGAGGTCAGGTAGTCATTCATTCAGTAAATATATTTTGAATATGCCCAGGCCCAACCCTGACCTAGGGTTTGGCACTCAGTGATGAATAATCCAGGATCCAGGATCTCAAGGAACTTGCAGTCAAATAGTCTGGACAAGCCCTGACCAGTGTGGCTCAATGGTTGAGAGTAGACCTATGAACCAGGAGGTCATGGTTTGATTCCAGTCAGGGTACATGCTCGAGCTGTGGGCTCAATCCCCAGTGTGGGGTGTGCAGGAGGCAGCTGATCAATGATTCTCTCTCATCATTGATGTTTCTATCTTTCTATCCTTTCTTCTCTGAGATCAATAAAAAGATATTTTGAAAAAATAGTCTGGCCCTAGCTGGTTTGGCTCAATGGATAGAGCGTTGGCCTGCGGACTGAAAGGTCCCAGTTTCGATTCTGGTCAAGGGCACATGCCTGGGTTGCAGGCTCGATCCCAGGTGGGGGGTGTGCAGGAGGCAGCTGATCAGTGATTCTCTCTCATCATTAATGTTTCTATCTCTCTCTCCCTTTCCTTTCCTCTCTGAAATCAATAAAAATATATTTTAAAAAAATAGTCTGGGCAAGGTAAGGCAGAAAATAAATGTGTTTATTTGCTGCCACTTCTACAAGTTCCTCCATGCTATGGATATACTTTTTACCGCAAATAAACTGACTACACATGGCAAAGATACAGATGATCATATCCTCCATTTTTAAGTTACCGATCTTATTTTCCACCATAAAATGTTTTTTATTGCATCAACGTTAAAAATGTTTACCACGTAACTGACTCTGGCTAATGTGCACTAAGCACTGAGAAGTCCATAATCACATTTGCTCCTGGGAATTGCTCTGAAGGAGGAGGATAATATTACTATCATCCTTATTTTGCAGATGAGGAAATAGAAGCTCAGAAAGTCTGGGTGACTTTCCCAGAGTCACAAAGCTAGAAAAGGTAGAGTCAGCATGGAACTCAGATAGATGCTCAGTTAAAGGCTATGTTCTTCTTGACTTCCCCCCTAAGTTAATCACAGGGAGAAGGCTGTCAGTCCGTCGTCAATACATATATCTACGGGTCACTTAACCGCGCCAGGCATCTGGGATACTGTAATGAATGTGATCTGTCCCTTCCTGAGCTGAAAGAGGTAATTACACCCACAAATGCTAAGCATTGCAAGGGATTGTTTTTGGAGAATAAAACACAAGGAACCCCTCCTAGACTGAAGTTGGGTTGGAAGCAGGGGGAGGGTGACGGTGCGGGGATGGCTGTGATGGTGTCATAGATAAGAATTTAACTTGTGAAAATAAAGCTTCCGGACCCTGCCCTTTATTGCTGTTAGCTGTGGTCAAAGACATTCAGGCTTGTTTTATTTTGTGGGATGATTCAGTTATCACACCCATGGGTTCAATTGAATAGTGGGTAGAAAGTCTCATCCCCGCCCAGACTAGCTAAACCAGTGTCAGTAGTTTCACAGCCTGTGAAATACAGACTCCGTAAAGAAATACACTCAATTTGGAGTAAAATTTAGAACTAGCCCCTGGGTAGAGAAGTCACACCGGACCCAGCTCCTGTTCGGTTAGTGCTGCTTTAAGCAAGAGAAGGACATGTCTTTGTGGGGAAAAGTGCTGTTGGACTTGATGCAACTCTTGAAAAACCGACTTCTACATTGGTCTCTTCCCCCGATTGACACAATCAGAAAAAGTTGACAGGAAAGTGCTAACAAGACACCATTGCAAAAGTTAACAGAAGAGCTCCCTTGAAGGTCTCTGCATTCAACTGGAAGATGAAGAAAGGGGGTGAAAGATTGCACATGGAAGCTTTTTATGAACCTGGTTAGAAGTAGCACTCTTCAGTTCTGCTCACATTCCATTGGCCACAACTCACTCACATGGCCTCAGCCTCACTGCAAGGGGAGACTGGGAAATGTAGTCTCACTGAGTGGCCTGGAAAAAAGGAAATTGACCACAGCCAAACTGCTACTTCCAACCAGCAAACATGAATTTGTGGTCTTAGACAATAATTTGCAGGAGAGTGACAAAAATGAAGTCCTGATGCATCTCTTTATAACCAAGGGACCAGCACAGTGATCTATCCAGCGTGTTGAGGCTGGCATGTGCAAAAACTGAAGGACCTTGTTCCCTTCCAGTTGAATGCAGAGAACCTCAAGGGAAGGTGGAGCCATGAGATGAAAGGAGCTTGTTTTCTTTGTTTTTATTTTTTAATCTTCATCTGAGGATATGTTTTTAGTGCTAGAGAGAGAGAGAGAGAGAGAGAGAGAGAGAGAGAGAGAGATGGATGTTGCTTCTTGCAGGTGCCTTGACTGGAACAGAACCCGCAACCTTTTGGTGTACTGGACGATGCTCTGACCAGCTGAGACACACAGCTTGGAGAGGAGTCTTGGGGTTTTAAATGACAACATGGAACCCCTCCTGAAGACCAAGAACTGTCCCTTGAAATTCACAGTAAGCTTCTGTTGTGGAAGGCCCTGAGAATTAGGCAGTGTTTCAAAAGTCTTAAATTTAGGGTTGAAGGTGGTATGACCCTCATGTGGAAGACTACACAGTCTATTAAGGGAGACAGATTTGTAAGTGATGGCAATGCAGTCCTCTAATACAGGCCTTGAGAGGTCTGCAACTCAGAGAAAGCAGTTCTAAACACTACCTAGGAAAGTGGAGGTCACCCCTGTCTGGTGATATCTGAATAGATGATGAAGGGTGCATAGGAGTTTGGGATTAGGAGGCATGGGGAATAGCAGTAACGTCATTTCAGTGACAGCTTGTGCTAAGGTATGAAAAGGCAGAGGAGTCTGGGAAGAATGAGATGGTCTGTCACCCAGCTTATCTCATTTCATGCTAACTCTGCTTTCCTTCCGCACACCTCTAATTCTGCACACCTTCCATTCTCTGACCTGAAGAAGCAGCATATTCCAGTGGCTAGATGTGGGAAAGAAAAGTTTATTCTGATGCTTGTTAAATGGTAAGGAGGACTTAATTCAGGACTATTGCAAAGGTGTTAAGACTATTACAATAGGGATGAGAGATGGGACTCAACTTTGAATACAGCAAAGACATCTGGGGATTTACAGCCAGTGAGCACACTGAGGAGGTCAGTGGATGGAAACATGCTAAGAGAAGAAGTTAAGTGTAGGAGGATTCTTGCTAAACCAATTTAATGGGAATCTTAATTTAGATAGGACAAGATGAAGAGATACCAAGGGTTGGGGATGAGAAATTTGATCTTCATCAAGGGTAGGGGATTCTATCAAGATTCTTATTACAATTGGACTCAGCAAGGAACCAAGGGGAGGAACCAAGGCTAAGGCTGAGTTGGGAAGAGGACGCAGAGGACCCTGACGAAGTTTGGTGAAGGAGCAAGTGTCTATCAGGTATGTGGCTTCTTGAACTGAAATGACTAGATCTGGATTCTCGTTCTTATCATGAGCTAGTTGCTCGATTTCTCTGTGCTAGTTAAGTATGGATCATAACAATACCTGCCTCAAAAGAATACTGTGAGAAATAAGTGAGTTGGCCCTGGCTGGCTTGGCTCAGTGGATAGAGTGTTGGCCTGAGAACCAAAGGGTCCCGCGTTCCATTCTGGTCAAGGGCACATACCTTGGTTACAGGCTCCTCCCCTGTCAGGACTTTCAGGGTGCATGCAGGAGGCAACCAATTGATGTGTTTCTCTCACATTGATGTTTCTCTCTGTCTTTTTCTCTCTCTTCCACTCTCTCTAAAATATCAATGGGAAAATATTCTCGGGTGAGGATTAAAAAAATAAAACAAACAGAAGAAGAAGAAGGAGGAGGAGGAGGAAGAGGAGGAGGAGGAGAAGGAGGAGGAGGTGAAGGAGGAAAGAAATAAGTGGGTTAAATATACAGAGCACTTAGAACAAGGTCTGACACAAGGTGAGTCCTCAATAAATGTTAGTTGCTGCTGCTTCTTCTTACTATTATCATTAATGTCTTTAATCATAGAACACATTTTCAGAAGGTAAAGGAGTGAAGGTCAGTCAAAAGGCCTTATTTGAGTCTCAGAAGGGCCATTAACTTGGGTTAAGTAAAGGAACTTGCCTGACCTGGGTGAGTCTTTGGTTTTCCCATTTTTTGAGAAACATCGATCAGCTGCCTCCTGCACATCTCCCACTGGGGATGTGCCCGCAACCCAGGTACATGCCCTTGACCGGAATCGAACCTGGGACCTTTCAGTCCGCAGGCTGACGCTCCATCCACTGAGCCAAACCGGTTTCGGCTGGTTTTCCCATTTTTAAGTGAGACCTTTGACTTCTAATACTCATGCCCTCTTGAAGGGTTCCTGTGAGAGTCAATGAAAACAACTTTTGTAAAGTGGTAAAGCTCTATTTGAGTGGAAGAGATTCTAAAAGCCACCACACCTACCTACTCTTACTTCACTTCCTGCCCCGGCCCATGTTCCACAGGCCTCTCAGCAACCTCTCACCAGCATCCCTTTCCCCTCAACCTCTGGCTTTGCTGGAATCTACCTCGATACTCACTTTACTAGGCCTCACTTTACCGTCTCTCCTATTCCTAGCTGCTGCCCACATGCCCATCAGCCACAACCCAATCTACACATCAGGCTTCCCCGATCTCTGTCCTTTTTTTTTTAAATATCCTTATTGATTTCAGAGAGGAAGGGAGAGGGAGAAAGAGATAGAAACATCAATGATGAGAGAGAAATATTGATCAGCTGCCTCCTGCTTGACCTGGGATCGAGCTCGCAACCCGGGCACATGCCCTGACCAGGAATCGAACCGTGATCTCTTGGTTCATAGGTCGATGCTCAACCACTGTGGCTGAGCTGATCTCTGTCCTCTCTTGTTACCTTAGGAATCTGAGAAACTTAGACTGAAAGGGCCCATTGGTAGCATTGACAGATAAAATATAAAATGCCTAGTTAAATATGAATTCGAGGTAAACAATGAATGCATTTTTAGTACAAGTATGTCTCAAATATTGCATGAGATATACTTATACTGAAATTTATTGTTTATCTGACATTTCAATTTAACTGAGCATCATGGATTTTTATTTGCTAAATCTGGCAACTCTATACTCAAAATGGGGACAGATAGAATATATAGGAGGAAGTGGAATTGGGAGGGTGAGTGGACTGAGGGACAGGAACAGAGAGTGAGAGAGTTATGTGAAAATCCCTGGACTCATTATTCTCATCTTAAAAAAATCCAAGGTCCATTGGCCCACCATGGTGCATTTTTCTTTCAGCTACTCCAAGGAAAAGGGTATGAGAACATAAACTCTACATTGCCCTGAGTAGTCTTTTTATAACAAAAATTTGATCACATCCGTGATTTAATTACTTCCTTTAATTTTGGAGAGGTCTATAAACTCTGGCTGCCTTCTTGTTTTCATAAATTAAGTTTTATTAGATCACAGCCATACCTATTTGTTTACATTTTCTGCATCTGCTTTTGTACTACAGTAGCAGAGTTTAGTAGCTGAACAGAGATTGCCTGGCCTGTAAAGCCTAAAATATTTACCATCTGGAATTTTATTTAAAAATCTCCCAAGCCTAGCCTGTGTGGCTCAGTTGGCTGGAGCATCATCCTGTACACTGAAAGGCCACAGGTTTGATTCCCTGAGCAGGGCACATACCCAGGTTGCTGGTTTGATCCCTGGTTAGGGCATCTATGGAAGGCAACCTGTTGATGTTTCTCTCTCACATCTCTGTCTCTCTCTCTCTCCCTGCCTCTCTCTCTAAAATCACACACACACACACACACACACACACACACACACACACACACACACACACAC
>NW_006383007.1:4907276-4909362 GCF_000327345.1 Myotis davidii
AGTTTGGTAACTATCTCCTCTACTAGCAGTGGTTTCCTTGGGTGACAGGAGCCATATCTGTTGTTTTTGCTGAACCCCTACCATAATGTGATCATGTAGTGTTTGTTGAATAAATGGGAGAGGTAGTTATAATGGGAAGAGTCTGGGTATTAGATCCAGAAAGACTTACTTTGAGGTCTAATCTCTTCCTCTTACTGTCTACTATTCAACTATTATTGAGCAAGTTACTTAACCATTGTGAGCCTCAGTTCTCTCAACTATAAAATGAGGACAATAATACTTAGTGAGGCTTCGATGGGATAATGCATATAATAGGGCATGTATGGAAGGCAACCTGTTGATGTTTCTCTCTCACATCTCTGTCTCTCTCTCTCTCCCTGCCTCTCTCTCTAAAATCACACACACACACACACACACACACACACACACACACACACACACACACACAACTTCCAAACATCCTTCTTTTTTTTTTTTTGCCTTAAATGTGAGATGTCTTTTTACTTAAAATTAGAATTCATGCTTCTCTGTGTTCCCATAGTATTGACATCTCTGTAGCACTTAAAAAAATCTGTTATATTTCCAAGTTTGGTAACTATCTCCGCTACTAGCAGTGGTTTCCTTGGGTGACAGGAGCCATATCTGTTGTTGTTGCTGTTTTTGCTGAGCCCCTACCATAATGTGAGCACGTAGTGTTTGTTGAATAAATGGGAGAGGTAGTTATAATGGGAAGAGTCTGGGTATTAGACCCAGAAAGACTTATTTTGAGGTCTAATCTCTTCCTTTTACTGTCTACTTATTCAACTATTATTGAGCAAGTTACTTAACGATTGTGAGCCTCAGTTCTCTCAACTATAAAATGAGGACAATAATACTTAGTGAGGCTTCGATGGGATAATGCATATAAAGCACATGGTATATTATTCACTCTTTTTCTTCTCCCTTTAATGAAGAAAGAGAGTGGAGAGGAGAAAGGAGAGCCAGAGTTTTAGTTTGAGAAGATGAAAAAGTTCTAAAGATGGATGTTGACAATGGGTGCAGAACAATGTGTATGTACTTAATGACACTCAACTCTGCACTTAAAAATGGTTAAGATGCCCAGCCAGCATGGCTCAGTGGTTGAGCCTAAGGAAGAAGTAGGTAAAGGAAGTGATACGGAGACCAGATGGACAATTTACCACCAGCATTAGAAACCTTGAAGCCTGTGAGTTGTCTGGTGGGCCTCTCTCCACACTGTCTCTCTGCCTGTGGCTTGCTCTCCCTGAGCATGAGAACAAGATACAGGTGTGCTGTGCTCTGGGGATAGTCACTGCACCACAAACCAAAGCTCTGTCTGGACAGAACCACAAATACCCACTGAGCCTCAAAAGAGAGAGTCATCACGACACTCAACAAGCCCCTTGGTCCCCACAGCTGGTGTTTTGATGATCCATCTCCAGACTGTGGGCATCTCATAATCGGGCCTTCAAAGTCTGTGCTGTGCATGAGAGCTGTGCATGCTTTGCATCTGGTCTTTAGCCTCAGTTAGATAGAAACCCACCCCCCCCAAAAAAAAACCCTAACAAACAAAACACACACATTCACACACACACACACACACACACACACACACACATGCCAAAAAATCCTAGAAAGTTAGCTCTTGAATCAATGGGTCAAAGAGTAAATCACAAGGGAAATTAGAAAATATCTTGAGACAAAGGAAAACAAAATATAAACATACCAAAACTTATGGGATGCAGCAAAACATCTCAGACAGAAGTTTTATATTGGAAACTACCTATATTAAAAAAGAAGAAAGATCTCAAATCAACAAACTAACTACATCTCAAGAAACTATCAAAATGCCAGTGGCATGTTTTTTAGAAATATAAAATCCATCCCAAAATTCATATGAAATCTCAAAGCACCCCGAATAGCCAAAATAATCTTGAGAAAGAAAAACAAGGGTGTAGGCCTTACACTTTCTGATTTAATAACATATTAGAAAGCTATAGTAATCAAAACAATATGGTACTAGTATATAGACAGATATATAGGCTAATAGAACAAGGTACCAATACAAAAATAAACTCTCACATATATG
>NW_006383007.1:4914430-4927144 GCF_000327345.1 Myotis davidii
TTGCGGGCTCAATCCCCAGAATGGGGCATGCAGGGGGCAGCCAATCAATGATTCTCTCTCATACTTGATGTTTCTCTGTCTCCCTCTCTGAAATCAATAAAAATATATTTTTAAAAAATGGTTAAGATGGTGACCTTCATATTATGTATATTTTATTCCCATATACACATTCAAAAATACAAAAATAGGTATCCCTGAATGTCATTCCCAGAAATCCTGGTTCTGTAAACCCAGGGCCCAGGAATCTGCATTGTGAACATGCACCTGAGATGATTTTGATAGGAATAAATAGGCAGGTAGAGCTACAGGGAGATAAACTCCTCCTCACGATCTGAAGACGCTTTCAGGAAGGTGAGCCGCCAGGAGCTCTGGAGGACTGGGACACTCTCTGCTGGACTACTCATTTTTCACTTTGCTGATGAATTGCAGTTGAACACCACCTGTGTGTGAAAAGGGTGGTGCTGAGATATGGATGGGAGGTGTGAAATCTGCTTTTCTTCTCAGGGGAGGTGGTCAGACACAACGAAATACAGAACTGAAAAACTCAAACTAACACTTCTACTCCCTTTCCACTTCTGGGCATCGCTGCCCAGCTCACAGAATTGTTCTGAAAACAAAATGAGATAAAAGAAGTGAAAGTATTTTTAAAAAAAATTTTTTAATCAATTATTCAGTGTTTACTTTTAGGGTGAGTGCTTGAATCTTGACTCCGTAAAGTGTCAGGGCAGAAGTTCTGGATCCTGAGTACAATTGAACATTACCTGAGGAGTTTTTTTAACAATAGAACAGGGTACCAATGCAAAAATAAACTCTCACATAAATGGTCAAATTATTTTCAATATGGGTTCCAAGACATCACAATGGGAAAAAGTTAGTCTCTTCAATAAGTGATGTTGAGAAAATTAGATATTCACATGCAAAAAAATGAAGTTAGACCCTTACCTTATGCCGTATACAAAAAATTCAAAATGGATTAAAGACCTAAAGCAAGACCTGAAACTATAAAACTTTTAGAAGAAAACATAATGTCAAACATTATGACATTGTATTTGGTAATGATTTCCTGTTATAATGCCAAAAGCATAGGCAACAAAAAGTAAAAATAGACAGTTGTGAATATATCAAACTTTAAAACTTCTGTGCAGCAAATGGAACAATCAACAGAATAAAAAGGAAACATATGGAATTGGGAGAAAATATTTGCAGATCATAATCTGATAAGGGGTTAATATCTAGAGTATATAAAGAACTCCTACAACTCAATAACAAAAAACAAACAACCTGATTAAGACTGGGCAAAGAGTTTTTTTAAAAAAAACCCACCCTGACCCCCTTCCCTCTGAGATTCTCAATCCGTTGGTTTGGGGATGGGGGAGACACTGAACTTGGGGTTTTAAAAAAACCCACCCTGACCCCCTTCCAATCCGTTGGTTTGGGGATGGGGGAGACACTGAACTTGGGGTTTTTATTGTTGTTGTTAATCCTCATCTGAGGATATTTTTTCCATTACTTTTCAGAGAGAGAGAGAGAGAGAGTGGAAGGGAGGGAGGGAGAGGGAGAAAGAGAGAGTATCATCCATGTGAGAGAGACGTATAGATGGGATGGCCTTGACCAGGAATCAAACCTGGGACCTGTGGTGTGAAGGCTGACACTCTAACCACTGAGAACACCGGCCAGGGCCTGAGCCTGGGCTCTCAGGTTTTTCAGCTAAGAACCATTGGTCTGTGGGACACACAGGAGAGGATGAATTCTGACTGGGAAATGCTCATAGACAAGGTGATGTTTGTGCTGGACCGTCAAAGGATGTGTAAGATCTGGGGAGTGATATTTTTGGACTAGGTAATATGTACACACAATATAAAATCCCAAAGTCCAATAGGGTCTGTGGTGAAGGGTGTGTCTTCCTCTTTGTCTGGGGTGCAGCCCTGCTCCCCTCTCTGGAGCAAACAGTTCTCAGCAATAAGCTAAATGAGATATCACCTCACATCTACCAGGATGGCTACTATAAAAATGAAAGAAAGGAAGAGAGAAAGAAAGAAAGAAAGAAAGAAAGAAAGAAAGAAAGAAAGAAAGAAAGAAAGAAAGAAAGAAAGGAAATTACAAGTGCTGACACAAGAAATGGAGGTGGAGAAATCAGAACCTTGCTTATTGTTGGTGTGAATGTAAGATGAATGGTTCAGCCGCCATGAAAAACAGTATAGAGGTTCCTCAAAAAAATAAAAATAGAATTACCAATGATCCAGTAATCCTACTTTTTGATATACATATTTTTCAAAATTGAAATCAGGATTTCAAAAAGCTATTTGCACATCCATGTTTATTGTAGATTATTGACAATAGTCAGAAAGTGGAAGCAACCTAGATGTTCTTCAATGGATGAATGCATAAGCCAGCGGTTCTCAACCTGTGGGTCGCGACCCCCACGGGGGTCAAAGGACGCTTTCACAGGGGTCGCCTAAGACCATGTGCTGAGATATGGATGGGAGGTATGAATACAGAACTTTTCAGTTCTGTATTTCTTTGTCTTAAACTGCTTCCCTCTCTGGAGCAAACAGTTCTCAGCAGTTTTTATTTATACTGCCAGATATATATATATGTATGTCACTTTGGTACAGGGAAGCAGAAGGCAGAAACAGGTGTCATTTTCTGTTTCTTGACCTTCCACTTGGCACCAAAGGGTATCTATATGTAGGTAGAGCTTGACTGAGGAAGTTGGTCAAACCTGAAAGTTGATTTTCAAGGTGGGGCTTTTGTGTGGAGGAGTAGGGGTTATTTCTTTCTTCCAGTCACAGTACATTCTGAATAGCCTGATTTTTTTCAATTACACTTTCTTTATGAGATCATTGTAGATTTATGCGCTGTTGTAAGAAATAATACAGAGGTCTCATGTACCCTTTGCCTGAGTGGCTTAATTTTCATTCCAGTGCTAATCAAGATACTTCAAATCAACTTCTCTGGTGTGGTTTTGAAGAGTGTACCTGGGACTGGAGAATTCAGGGGAGGTGTAGGGAGTGGATAGGAGCAAAGTGGTTTTGGGTTCCTGTCGTAGTATCTGGGAAATCAAACCAACATGCTCAGGTGCTTACGTCTCTGTGGCTGGTGACAGATGCTGCTTCTCTTTGTAACCTGCTCGGTGTGCGTGCCGGGGAATCATGGTTACCCCAGGCAAGGGACCCCAGCTGGTGAGGCTGAGCCAGCCATTTCTACCTATGTCCAGGCTCCAGGTCAGAAGGCACAAGAGGTTGGGCCTGTCTCTTCCACATCCCATCTTCCTGGTCTTCACATTCACAGAAACAGACAAACGGAGGCAGCAAGCAGGCCTCCACCTTGTGTCTGATTTTGATACCCCAGGGTCTTGTCCTACAAAGTTTGAAGAATAAAACCCGTGGACCAAAGATTTTAAGCAAAAGCGTGGAAATTTATTGCAAGTGTAAACAGACTCCCTCCTGGGGCAGGGTCCCCACAATGGGGAAACCCAGTGCGTCTTTCTGTCTAAGGGTTTGTAAATGCTGGCAGCTTCTTTGTCTGTACATGCTACTTTCTAATGGAACCCTTCCTCATTTTATGCCCCCATGTTTTTTCTTAATTGGCCAATTTCCCCCTTTCCCCTGCCTTGTATCAATCTCAAAGTTTCAAAGCCGACCTGGCACTCCCTCCTTCTCTTGTAACGTTCTGCTGCTTTCTGTCCTTGTACGATAAACATTCTAGCAGTTTGGAGCTGGCTCCAACTGTCACGTAAGCAATCCTTTCCCATGGACCCTACCCTAATGCCTTTCTTATCTCTAAACTAGAGGCCCAGTGCACAAGAATTCGTGCACCTGGGGTGGGGTGGGGGGTCCCTCAGCCTGGCCTGCACCCTCTCGCAGTCTGGGATCCCTCGGGGGATGTCCACCTGCTGGCTTAGGCCTGCTCCCTAGGGGATGGGGCCTAAGCTGGCAGTCAGACATCCCTCTGGCAGTCCAGGAGCCCTTGGGGAAGTCTGACTGAGGAGGAGGTAGAAGAGGCTCCCGCCACCACCACTGTGCTCACAGCCATCAGCCCGGCTTGTGGTTGAGCAGAGCTCCCCCTGTGGGAGTGCACTGACCAGCAGGGGGCAGCTCCTGCATTGAGTGTCTGCCCCCTGGTGGTCAGGGTGCATCATAGCGACTGGTCATTCCCCATTGTGCCACTGTTAGGGTCAATTTGCATGTTACCCTTTTATTATATAAGATTCTTTCAGTTTGTTACTGGATTCCTGAATACTGCATCTCTCTGTGAAGAGAGTTTCACAGATTACACAAAAACAGGGTGGCTGTGGTCCCTCCCCTGCCTCCCACCTTTTAAACTGCATTGGCAGAAAGGAACACCTAGTGCAAAATTTCTTTGAAGTTACATACTTGATTTTAGAAATGTGAGCATTTCCTATTTTAGTCTGCTAGTTGTCTACGGATGTTTCAGTTCAAAAACATTTTTATATTGTGTCCCATAATGTAAATCATTCCTGTAAGATCTGACCTGTCCTGTGAACTTTGCCCACTGTAGCCTTTTACAGCATGTCCCTGGAGATATAGTTACCCTAGTTGGAGAAGCAGGACCTTGAATTATGTATAATAAAGTAGAGATGTATACATTTAGAAATTCTCAATAAATCCTTTTGTTATTCATGAAAAAATAAAAAATTCTCCCAGGAATTATCTATATATGTGTGTATATATACTGTTAACATAAAAACATTGTTATTTTCCTCTTGGGGTTCCCTTAAATTCATCATTTTCCCTTTTGTTCAGTAACAGTTTCATTTAGTTCTAAATACATATTAGACTTCTGGGAAAAAAAAGTGTGGGCATCACTGATTTTAAAATCTCTATCAGGTGAATTGGGACCAAATTGATCAGTAAAATATGTTGTCCCTTAACATGCCCTAATTGAAAGGGGACAAGTTCTCATTTTAAAGCACCCATTGGTTGCTTAGACACCACTATCATTTGTACAGAAACTTTACTCTGAGGGAGAGGGAAACTTAGATGTGTAGGGTTAATCACAGATAAAAAAGCCGCAGTATCTACAATGGCCTTAGGAACTTCCCCTTTTAAGATAATTTCAATTTATCCTAAAATATTAGTAAGGCGAAGGGGAATATAACCTCTCACTTCAGGTTTTCTTTTTAAACAGTCTGTCTTATGGTGACCTGGCTTTTTACAGCAAGACTCCTCTGCAGTTTCACAGCAGCCTTATTTAGTAGTTCTGTTGCCTTGTTCGTAGAAACCAGTAGGTGTATTAATCAGAATAGATCAGAATAGCCAGGATTACATGTTCTAAGAGTTAAATTTTTGTGAATCCACCAGGGTCCCAGATAAAGTAGGGAACAATCGCTGGTTCCTCTCTAGCTGAGACCAGCTTTTTTCCAAAGGGAGCTGTTAGAATTCCTGTTCTCATTTTCCTTCAAGTCAGTGGTAGTAGAGGAGACAGAAGGGGAAGAGGAGAGGGGAAAGGGCAAGTCCTGACAAGGAAACTCAGAAAAGAAGGCGTGTAGGCGTTTGTTAACTTCAGAATAGTTCTGAGACAGTCTCTAAAATTTCTTATTCATTTCCATCCCCCCCCTTTTTTAAAGAATATTTTTTTCTATGCTATTCCTTAGAAGCTTCTAATTTCCAAATCAAAATATGATTCCCATATTGTGATTCAGTTTAATTTCAGAGCTGGCATTTTTCTAATTTCTACATGCAAAATATTAATGTAGGTACCCCAAAACAACTGCATTTTGGCCATTTCTAAGTTGATATTTTCTAGTTAAATCTTCACATTTCTGTAAAGCACTTGCAAGTAAAGGCTTCCTCTCAGGAGTATTAAATGAGGGCTGGGGTTTAGGAGCTTCTGGCCTTGGAGGCACAACTTCCCATGTTAATTTTTTTTTTTTTGGGTGGGGGGCAGATATCTGTAGTCTGAGCAAATTTTCTAGACATGGTATGCAGTGGGTCAGTTTCTCTCCTGGCTGTCTAAAACCACAGGAAAGGTTCAGGGCCCAGGCAGACCAAGCCTATGGTGGCCCCCAAGACGAGCCATTTAGTTAATTACAGTTGAGTTGGGGCTTCTCTAGGGGGCTCCTGCACGTCTGACACCTCCACAAAGATTCTTAGTCACCTAAGAACACCCGAGAATGGGACTGGAGGGAAGATGTGCCCTTTATTTTCACAGCTGAATGAGCTCAGCTCATTTATATGGTGTTATGCCCAGATTTCAAGATCCCCAAAATACCACACCAGGGAGCCAACTAGTCCGATGCAAAAGCAGAGGGTCCATTATTGAGCTAGCTTCACTCCCCCTCCTGGCTGACGCAGCAACCGGAAGCAGAGTGAGACCCGTGAGAAAAACAGGGTTTTAATAGGGGGTGGAGTGAGGGGAGGGGAGCTGACTGTGGGCCCTGCCGATTGGCCAGGCACAAGTCGGGTCTTGTTACACAGGATGTGGTCATCTCTATGGCGCGCATGTCCCTTGATTGTCATTGGTTAGTTTAAAGAAATCCCAGCTTCCGGGAAGAAGGTACTTTCCTGAGCACATGGCGATTGCCCCAACATGGAGGGTACGGGGCAAGATGGAGGGCATAGCCCTCGTCCTTTCATACGGCATAGATTTTTGTTTCCAGGGGTGGGCAAACTTTTTGACTCGAAATCAAAACCAGCCACCCATTTTTTTCCTCCAGTCCCGCCTTAGCCTGGGTTCTGTCAACCCTGGTTCCACCTGGAGAATTTTAAAACACAGCTCAAATAAAGTCAGGCCCTCTACCAAAGCAAGGTCCTGGATGCAAGAGACAGCTCACCCAACTTCACCCAATGGGTGGGGAACCCGCGGGCTCAGTGGGCCCCTTGCTGGATCCTGGCACTGGGTCCGAGTCCTCTGAATAGTCCTGGGCGAGCTTCTTTGGAATCCTGCTGACTATGCCAAGTAATGGGAATGAAAAACAGTGAAACCTGTAGAGACTTTTTGTGAGTTTATTTGAGTGAAATTGTAGACAATTGCAGGGAAGCAGTATCTCAGCGTAATGGGATAATGCTCCGGAGAATGGCGGGGTACATCTATTTTTATACATTGCAATCCAAGGAGGGGACATAGATGTGTTACATGAAATCCATTGGTGATAGACTAGAGAGGTGGGAGAAAGCAAAGTGGGAAAACCCCTGGGATCGGATAAAAACTAAAATGATAGACACATACTTAGGTGGGTGCAGGATAGTCAACAGTCAACAATTAACATGATAACTATAACAATGAAGGAACTCAAGGTGTCCGGAAAAAGGGAGGTTACAAGTTACCCAGACATTTCAAGGGTATGTTATCATAGATGCAAAAAGACAGATAGGCCCCGTTAAGGTAAAGGTTGACCTTGTCAGTGAGGATACTGGCTTAGGATGTAACTACCCACCATAACTGCTTTTAATTTCAGACCATCCTTTGTGGTTACTTTAGGTCTCTGAGTTTTCAAGACTGCCATGCAGGCCTTCCCTGAGCTTGTCAGGTTAGCATATGGCCCCTTTCGTCCACAATACACATATTTATATTATATTTTATAAATGCTATAAATATAACATAAATATTATATATACATATATCTATTTCTTTTTATTTCAAACACCTCAGCCTCAAGACCTTAGATGTCTCATATAACAAGTGAAGGGGGTCATTACTGACCTCTAATTTCATTTCTGTCTAAAAATACCATGCTCTAGGGCCCAGCAATTCTTTTTTTTTTAATATATTTTATTGAGTTTTTTTTACAGAGAGGAAAGGAGAGAGTTAGAGAGTTAGAAACATCGATGAGAGAGAAACATCGACCAGCTGCCTCCTGCACACTCCCTACTGGGATGTGCCCGCCACCAAGGTACATGCCCTTGACTGGAATCGAACCTGGGACCTTTCGGTCCGCAGGCCGATGCTCTATCCACTGAGCCAAACCGGTTTCGGCCCCAGCAATTCTTTTAAGTGGGCATTTTCTCAGAACGTGGAGGAAGTAAGCTCCAAATGCTGGACACAAGAAGGAACTGGTTAGAGAAGTGAAAGTGGCGTGAACTCGTGGGAAAAACATGCTGAGTTTCTTAGGGTTCATGACAGTCAGGGAGAGTTGGGTGTGATTAGGTATATGTCCTAGACTTCAGTAAATCAGATACAAAAATGTTGATAAATGGAAGGACTCCCTCGACAGGGACTCCAAAGAGAAGGTGACAAGTGTTTGGGAGAAGTGCTTCAAAATGAATTCTGGATCTTGCAGACAAGGATGATGTTGGGTAGGAGGAAAAAGGAGTTATCTCAAGAGACACATTTGGCAGCCTAGTAAATACTCGAATAAACTCAGATATCAAAGACAGGCACAAAAGATGGAAGACGATTAAATTTCAAGTGTGGCTCTGAATTGAAAGGCAATTGTCAGGAAGTTTAATCCTTAGAATGATGTGATACTTATGAAAAATTTCTAAGGTCTTAAAGAAAACAAAACCAAATTGATTGAGATATACTGTAGATATGATGAAACACATATAGTTAAGTAAACAGTTTGATGAGTTTTGACAAATGTATCTACCTGCTAAGATACAGAATATTTTCGACAACCTTGAAAGTTCCCTGTGCCCCATTGCAGCCAGTCCTGCCCAGCCAGTCCCAGGAGACCTGATTTCTATCACTTGACAAGTTTTGCCGATTCTAGAACTTCATATACATAGAATCATGCAATTTGCATACCTCCCTTTGTCTTCTCAGCATAATGCAATGAAAAGAACTAGGAGCAGGAAGGAGTAGAGTTTGATCCTTAGAGCCAATCAATAATGAGTTAATCAATAATGAGTAAATGTGGAATTTCTCTATGCTGGGCTAGCATGCTATTAGATAAGAAGGAGGACTTTTGGGACATAGACCTTAAAATTGATGTGCTCAGCTTCATAGAATGTTATCAGCCTATGGCTTCTGTTCCACAACCTTCACCATTTTCCCACTGATAAGGGGGAGGGAGTGACAGTAAGTTATTAAAAAAAACTGTGGATGTACCAAGACCAGCAGCTGAAGGTAATTTCAGAGCTTTGCCTACAGACATTGTGTAAGGAAGACGGCTGCCTCAAATCTATTAGATTTCAAGAAGAGCTAACTTGTTCTATCTGTTTACACTATTTGACAAAATCAATTACAATTGAATGTGGACATGTTTTGCTATGAGTGTTGTTAACGTGAAAAACATTCAAGCTTGTAAAGAATTTTGTGAGTTTATTTGAGCCAAATTATGGTCAATTGCCAGGAAGCAGAACCTCAAGGGATTAAGATAACACCCCAAAGAATGGCAGGTTTTCATCTGTCCTGCAATAGAACAAAAATCAGAGAAGATCTGAGCAATTCATCTCTCTGTTTTTCTGTACTCGTAGGCAATGCAGCTGCCAGAATGGCGGCTGGATTCCTGGATTATGGGGGTTCTGGTTTGCCCAGCATTTTTCTAGTTGTAGCACAGACAGTCCCAATACCTAGGAAATGACTCAGTCCTGAGCAAACAGGATGCTTGGTCACCTAGAATGCAATGTGCACTCCTTAACCCCCACACAAATCCTGGTGAGCTTCAGCTGGATTCATGCCATTCAGACCAGGGTTGAGGGTGCCCTGCAGGGAGATAAACGATAATAATGACTAAGAGTAGGGGGCTGGACCGCAGATCCTTGTCTGGCCCTTAGTAGGTATGGTGGCCCAGAATTCCTCTCTCTGTGTGGCTCTGATTAGGGTGGGCCATGAGAGACACTTTCATTCAAGGACCTCTGAGTCTAAATTCACTTGGGTAGAGAAGCTGAGTTAAAGGCAGTGACTTGCCACTAGGACAACCCAAGCCAGGTTTTTGGCTACCAGACCTAGAGTTCTCCCTGTCATATAGATCAAGCCATCGGGCAGGCTACCCATCTGTTTTGATCAGTTAGCTACTGCCAAAGAGCTTTGTGAGCCGAAGCATTCTGCTTACTGATGTCCTTGCCGCCCTTTACGCCAGCTGTGCCCACACACCTTGTCTTTGGTGGTTTAATGATGCCACTTGGCCTCTGCTACTCTGGGATCCCATGATCCCCATGGAAATGAGCAGGCTTCTCTTGGTGAACACATCCCATCCCCTACAGTCACACTTAGCCTATAAAAGAGAGCAAACACAGAGCTTTCCAGGAAGGTGGGTGCCTTCAGGACAGGAGTGCTTTCTGACCTTTGCCTGGAATTTTGTTGGGAGGTGGACACACAGGTTACACATGTGCAGCCCAGTCCAATGTTCCTCTCTCTCTAAGCCTTGGGTTTCCTCCTCCACATGATGCCCAGAAAGCTCTCCAGGAAGAGAACTCATCTCGATGAATTTGGCCTGACCTAGTGCACATTCCACTCTTCTTGTTCTAACATCTTTAGGATGAACTCCTACACGTCCCCCAGGTTTCTGATGACACATGCTAGAACATGGTGGCAGTTTTCTTAGTGTGTAGATTGTATCTTCCTGGGTCACAGTGTGTGCCTGTCCTGTTGGAATATGCTGAGATTTAACCTTGGTTATGTGTCTAGTCATATGGGGGCTGATTGGATTGGGACTTGAACAGAATGAAAGGCCCTTTCTTTCTTTTTAATCCTCTCCTGAGGATATTTTTCCATTGATTTTTAGAGAGCATGGAAGGGAGAGGGAGAGACAGAGAGAGAGAAACATAGATGTGAGAGAGACAGCAATTGGTTGTCTCCCACACACGCCTGACTGGGCCAGGGACCAAGCCCTCAACAGGGCATGTGCCCGCCACTAGAATCCAGCCCATGACGCTTCAGTCTGGGAACTGACGCTCCAATCACAGAGCCAAACAGGCCAGAGCTGAAAGACCCCTTTCAAGATGTCTGCCCCAAATGTGGTTTCCACGAGTATTCACATAAAGCAAGCATGTCAAACTCAAGGCCCGCGGGCCGCATGTGGCCCACAACGAATATTTTTGTGGCCCAGACAATATAACGGTATGTAAGAAATGTTTTAATAACAATTTTGTAACTTAATTTTTACAATATCTTGTTATACATAATTATTAATAACTAACTACAGTGTTCACTAATGACTGATTACTGTAATCATGTTGCATTTCCCTTATGCGCCTTATGCGCAGGTGCATCATTTCTCTCAAATACACTAGCAGCAAATATTTTAGCAGCTGATTGCTACATCATTAGTCTTGTGCTGACTTGTTTGGTGTGCGCAACTCGAAATAAACCTACGTTTCTATGAGAATTGAAGCTTTTGGTTTTGTGCGGCCACATAAACTTAAACCTCGTTTATTTGGCCCGTGTTAGCCTTTGAGTTTGACATGCTTGATGTAAAGGAAGGCTAGTTTGCAGGCTGCTTCCTCAGGAAAGAGAGACTAAGAAACTAAATCCAACCATTGTTTTCACTCAGCAACCCATACAATTAAATTTTATGTTTAAGTTCCAGCAATACCAGCCCTCTGGGTAAACAGAAAAGATTCTTTTAGGGCTGTCATGAAGCTTTTTGCTTCTCCAACTGTGACTTGAGCTGAGAGTCAAAGGTTTGAGGTTGTCATTTTCTTTCTATATGTACTCAAAGGCACTCAGAAAAAGCAGTCTCACACCACCTTCCTTATGGTCATCACTGACTTCCATAAAGTCAAGTACAACCACTTGGGCTCCTAAGACATTTGCTTCAGTTTACACTTCATTACAGTCAAACACAGGCGATTGATTGTGATGTGCCAGTGGCAAGGGGGCAAATAGCTCCCCATTTCCCATTGGCAAGGGGCACAGCACTGTGCGAAACATCCAAGGGCATGATAAACCCAACCCCAAATTTCATCTTTACAAGTCTACCTCTTAGGGTTGCTCCCGGTACCAGTTCTGTACCAGTCTGACTGTACCAGAGAGAACACTGACACATTTGTTTTCCATTTTTTCTTTTGCCAGCAGTTGTGCCTGACTGCACTTTCAAGTTATCATTTTGGTATAAATAGACCAAATTTCCCCCAGTGTTTTATAATTTTGATAAGTATAGATTACAATCATCTGAATTTACAATGTGGCATGGTTATGGACCATGGAAACAAGGCCAGAAAAATAGCTTTCAGTTGGCTGTTCATAGCTTCTTGATTCATCCCTGTTTCAAGGCTGATACTCTTGTGGTCCCTTCTTCCTAGAACATTCTTGCTCCTGTTCAACTGTCACTCAGAAATTCTTCCCTGGCACACTATCAAAAATAACTTCCCTTCCCTGTAGCTCTCTTTTCCTTTACCAAACTTTATTTTTCTTCATAATAATTTACCACTATCTCAAATTACGCCATTTTTAGTAATACATTTATTTATTACATTTATTCTATGCATTTATTTACTCATTTATTTGTTATTAAAATGCAACCTCCATTGGAGAAAAGAAAATCTCTTCAAAAAATGGTGCTGGGAAAATTGGAAAGCCACATGCAAAAAAATGAAACTAGATTACAGTTTATTCCCTGTATACAAAAAATAATTCAAAATGAATCAAAGACCTAAATATAAGACCTGAAATAATAAATTATACAGAAGAAAATATAGGTACTAAACTTATGGACCTTGGTTGTAGAGAACATTTTATGAATTTGACCTCAAAAGGCAAGGGAAAAACAAAAACAAATGAATGTCACTAATCATCAGAGAGATGCAAATTAAAGTGTGTATTGCTATATATCAAAAATATAATGCTAGAAAAACTAAGATGGCGGCA
>NW_006383007.1:4927409-4951389 GCF_000327345.1 Myotis davidii
AATATATATATATATAATGCTAGCCACTAAAGTAATTTTTTAAAAATTTAGTAGCCACATTTAAAAAGTAAAAAGAAATAGGTAAAATTAGTTTTAATAATATATTGTATTTAACTCAATATACAAAAATTTGATTTTAGCTTAAAATCAATAAACAAATTACTAATGAGATATTTTGCATTTTTTCATATGAGGTCTTTGAACCTGGTGTGTATTTTATACTTATAGGACATCTAGATTCATACCAGCCACATTTCACACGCTTAATCGCCTCATGTAGCTGGGGTCTACCATAATGGACAGCATACCTCAATATGGCAGATTGTGAGCTTATCTAATTCATTTTTGTGTCTGCAGCAACTAGCCCATGTCCAGGATATGAGATGCTCAACAAATGTTTGATGCTTGAATAGTACACATTAATGAGAACAACTACAAACATGTTAAACATGTTACCTTCTCCATGGAAAAGAGAGTTCTGTCTAAACCAGCGGTTCTCAACCTGTGGGTCGCGACCCCTTTGGGGGTCGAACGACCCTTTCATAGGGGTCACCTAAGACCACCGGAAAACACATATATAATTACATATTGTTTTTGTAATTAATCACTATGCTTTAATTATCTTCAATTTGTAACAATGAAATTGGGGGTCACCACAACATGAGGAACTGTATTAAAGGGTCGCAGCATTAGGAAGGTTGAGAACCACTGGTCCAAACCAAGAAATCAAAAATCCCTTTACTAATAAAATGATGATGTTGTAAAATGAGAACACAGTCCAAGTTTGTCAAATATTACATTTGGGGGATATGATCAACAAGGCAGCATGTATTAATCGCAACAACCCAATGGGCAATACACGGGCAATTTACAAAGAAGAAATACAAATGTCTTATAAACATTTTGAAAAATACTTGTCTACACTAGTAACCACAGAAATGTAAGCAGGATAATGTATTATTCTTGCCTGTGTAATTGGCAAGAATTAAAAAATGATGTCTTAGTGTTGGCTAGAATCTGCAAGTGAAAATATAGGACTTTCTGGAGGTAATTTGAGAAAATATATCCAAAATCTTAAAAATGTGCACATCATCACACCCAACCCTTTACCCCCACTCTACAATCCCTGGTAATGTGCACATAGAGACATTCTGCTTCCAGGAGTTTATCCTATGAAATAATCGCAGGTGTGCCCAATGATATGAATCTAATCATAATGCTCAATGTTTGTGAGGGAGGGGAAAAGATAAAAGCCTATGTGTTCAGTAATATGATTAGTTAAATAATAGCACATGCACATGATTAAAAACCTAGGAAACCAATAAACACTCACGTTTTGAAAGATTTAATGTCATGGGAAAACATTAAGTGAAAAAAGTAGATTTTGAAAAGGAGGTACAGTGTGGCTCTAATTTTATGAAAAATATGTTTATATGCCTATTAAAAGTCTAGATGACTAGCAGTGTGCTAATAGTGCATATCTTTTTGGATAATGATGCTAAAAATGAATTTTATTTTCCCCTTTGGATTTTTTTTTTTGTATTTCTGGACTTCCCACAATGTACATATGTTACCTTAGGAAAAATGCAGTATATATTACTTTTAAAAGAGAGAAGAAAAGAAAACTGGGTTTAATTTCATGCCCTTTATCAGTTATTTCTGAGGACAAACAAGGTGGCATTACTCTCCCAGGTCATATGTTTCTGATAATGAGAGAAGGTGTGGCAACTTATTGCCCAATGTTACAGGAGGGCTTTGGACATCACTGGTTAAGAAACTAACATTACCAGAAGCTTTTGGACATCATTAGTTAAGAAATTATGTTGGTTTAATAGGAAAATGGAAATATGACTGTTTTATAGTATGACTTCCTGGTAGCCTAGCGGATGTCTCAATGTCAGTGTTCTGTTGGGGTTGGCTTTCTTTCTTAGGACTAATTTTTTTCAGACAAGGATTGGGCAAGGATTGTCACTTAAAGGAAGACATGGAAGTCTGAGGCTGCAGCTACAAGCCTTCCTTTAGTACTCAATCCTTTCTTTTGGAAAGAACTTATTAAATAATAATAATCTTTGTTTTTATAAGGGCTACAAAAAGTTACCTTGAAGTCTATTTTTTTAAATGTAAATATTAAAAGGTAAAAATAACACTGGAATAGGTAATATTCATAGATTATATTCATAGATTTGCTTAAAACATGAAATTTAGAACCATTGGCCATTTAATTTTATTATAAAGCTATGTTACAATAACCTAGTACCCATGACCTATCTTTCTATTTTTGTTTTTTAGTCTTCACTATACATATTTTTACATGGTTTTAATCGTGTACATGAAAAAAATCTATATTTTTATTATGGCGCCTCATATTGTGAATTTTTATACGTTGTTGAATGACATTAATAATTTCTAATTATTGAACCTAACACCACGTCTGGCAAGTACTTAATATTAGCTCACTGATAGACAATAAATCACAAACATTTATTGAGTACCTACAATATCATATATTGGGGTTATTTTAATGAATAAGACAAAGTCCCAGTTATCATGGAATCTTCATTCTAGTAGCTGGAGACATGATTTTTAAATCCAGGAGAAGGGTACTATTTTTTTTTAGCTTCATTTGAGAAACTGAACCAGGTAACTGGCCCAAGATCATCCAAGTAACAGGTGTTCAAGCAGAGAGTCAAGCAAGCTGTTTTCAGGACTTGCAACTCCTCGGCTGTTACCAACCAAGCGCTCTGGTCAATCAGAACTTGAATAGTTGTGTTAGTTTACTTGTTTCTGCTATAACAAATTACCACAAATTTAGTGGCTTAAAAGAAGACACATTTCTGATCTTAAAATTCTGGAGGTCAGAAGTCCCAGTTCAGTTTCACTGGGCTAAAATCAAGGTGTCAGCAGGGCTAGTTCTCTGAGTAGAGAAAATGTGTCGTTTTTCTCAGCTTCTAAAGGCTACTTGCATCCCTTGGCTCATGACCCCTTCCTTGTATCACTCTAACTTCCTGCTTCCATTGTCACATCTCCGACTAGCGACTTTGACCTTCTAGCCTCCCTCTTATAAAGGCCCCTTGTGATTCCTTTGCACCCTGGATAAACCCGACTCCCGTCCCTACCTCAAATCCTTCTCAATCACATCTGCAGTGCCCTCTCACCATAGAAGGTAAGGTAGTTACTGGTTCTGGGGACTAGGGCATGGACATCTTTGGAGGGTTTTGTTCAGCCTGCCTGCTGTCAGGGATAAAACTTGTGCTACTTTAGGAAAGAAAGGTAGGATTGGTGTGGAAAAGTGAGAACTTCCTAGTGAACTCCACTTGTAATCTTGTGTGTGCTAGGTTTAGTACTAGGACTTCATATTTGTATTGAGCCCGCCAGGGCCGCTGTAACAAAGCACCATGGACTGGGTGGCTTAAACAACAGGTTATTTATTTCCTCACAGTCCTTGAGGCCGGAAATCTGAGATCAAGGTGTTGGCAGGGTTGGTTTCTAGATTGTAAAGGCTTCCAGTCAGGCCACACCCTATCAGGGCTGCAGATGGCCTTCTCCCTCTGCGTTCAGTCCTCTGTGTGTGTGTGCAAGTGTGTAATGTCTCTCTGTGTGTCCAGATTTCCTCTTATAAGGACACCAGTTATAATGGATTAGGGCTCACTCTAATGACATTTAAACTTAATAACCTCCTTAAAGACCTTATCACCAAGTAGTTACATTCTGAGTTACTGGGGGATTAAGACTTCAATACGTGAATCTGGGGGCAATACAATTCAGCCCATAACATGTGGTAGCCTCTTTTAATCCTCACAACACAGCCCAAGTTCGGCAGGTGAAAGAGAAGGTGGTGATCGAGGGTGGTTTGTCACTTGCCTGAGGTCCGCAGCTGAGAGGGACGATGCAGATGCACACGCAGGCGTGTCTGCTCCAAGTCAGGCCCTCACCATCCTTCCTAGTGGCTGTCAGGCGTTGTGCTGACAGAGCGGGGTAGAGGGGTGTGGCCAGGGGCAGTGAAGGGACCAGCCCAAGGGCAAGAGTGCATGTTGATTTGGGGGAAATAGTAGGGTGTGGCCTGGCTCTGGAGGCCTTTACAATCTAGAACCAAAGAGCAATTTAGCAAAGAAAACCACGTAGAGGGAGAGGCAGTATGTGTCACAATTTTCCGACTCCAGCCAGATTTTCTGTGGCCCCACCCAACCTCCATCCCCACCATAACCTTACAACCTCAGGACGACTCTGCCACAGAAGACTGGGCAGGGGCTCTCTTCATGGAGCGAATCTCCCAGGAGATGACTGGTGTCACCTACCTTAAGTTACAATACCCCTCATGACTGTGTGGTGGACAGTCCTGATACTAGATTGATGATGGCTGCACTTTGCAGCCCTGAATTGTTTTATGTCCATGATTTTAGAGGCTAATATGTACTTCATCTCCCCCCACCACACCCCCCTGCCACCTGCCACTTACCCATTTTACTTTTTCAGCCTTTGTACTTAGGAGAAATTAAAAGGAACTAAAATAATTCAACAAAATTTAAGTAGCTTTTTGACAGCAAGCAAATCTATGAATTTTTAATTATATTCTCCTGTCCCCATTTATCACAAATGGCTGTGGGGGTTTTATCAATTCTAATATTTGTTCCATATCAACTTCCGTCAACTTACTTAGAAAAATGAAATAAAATTGAAACATATTGCATTTTACCTCCTCTAATTGGAATCAGTGCTAATAGGTTAACATTTTATTTTTAAAAAAATATATTTTATTGATTTTTTACAGAGAGGAAGGGAGAGGGATAGAGAGTTAGAAACATCGATCAGAGAGAAACATTGATCAGCTGCCTCCTGCACACCCGCTATTGGGAATGTGTTCGCAACTAAGGTACATGCCCTTGACCAGAATCGAACCTGGGACCCTTCAGTCCGCAGGCCGACACTCTATCCATTGAGCCAAGCCAGCCAGGGCAATAGGTTAACATTTTAAAATATAGGCTGATCTGAAAATTATGTAGCTAACCTGAACAGATTACATAGATTTTTGGCAAATTCTGTAGCCAGTCCTCACTAGAATCATTGTTCTTTTTGAGGAGGAAACTGGTCTTGCAGAACTTGTTATCTAAATGCAGAGGCCATGGAACTGTGAACAATGCACTGCCTTGGGAGGGAGGGTTGTTATGCTGGTGCCAGGATGGACCATCGGATGTGGACTGACACCTGGGGGCCTTCCTGCAGGGCCATGAAGGGGGTAGGGGGCATATCTGCAAGACAAAGACCCCAGCGGGATATATATAGACAGGCCCTCTGCACGTTTCTTCACTCTGATTTGGAAATTATTCCCGGAGTCCACTAGTGTTAATAAACGGGGTCCCTCCCTTTCTCTAAAGGTATGTTCCTATTTTCCCTCTTCAATGCATTGCTGCTATTACAGTTGCTCTGTCACAGGAAGTTTTTAGGACGCAGCTTAGATGATACCCAGGGATCTGGTAGATCTGTCTACATGGAGGAACCATTTGGGATGCATTAAGGACTTCCCATTGCAGGCTAGCCACTCTCTCAGTGTTTGCTTTATAAACAGTTCACTACATTTCCCTCTGCCCATTTATCAGTGTCTGATGAGTGCTCTGTGTCAGCTGTATCGTCATCATGCACTTCAGCTTTTATTGCTGCCCACAACTAACATACAAAAATGACTGCGTCCCCATATCCCCCATTGTCCATGAGAGCCACTTAAATAAGTGGTGATTGCGTCTGCCCATTCTGATCACTATGGCTGCACACAGAGACCTGATCTAAATGAACACTAAGTTTTTATTAACAACAGCTGTATGTATGGATATAGCAGGAAAAAACAAATTATTTACTGAAATTCTCCTAAAATATAAAAAATAGAATGGTTTTTAGAATTACAGCTTTTGACAGTGAGGAAAGGTCAAAATAAAGAACAATAAGCCCCAACTTTCCGTGGCAGTTTTAATTTTCCCCTTAAAAAAGAGTCCATTTTTCTTACAGACATTTAGATGAGATACATGTCAGGTTTCTTTTAAAGTCCTAAACTCATACAACTCCCATGACCACAGATGAGAATTATAAGGAGCAAAAGAATACGTCAACTTAAATACTCAAGGTCATCTTAAATCCTGATGAGTCCCAGGTTTCTGTGACAGAGGAAGAATTTTGCTGGCAAATAGCTGAACTAAAATCCAGGCAAATATGCTTGAAGTCTTCATCTTCTGATTCTTAATTCTCTAACATATAGTGTAAGACTCTTATTCAAATCTAATTATGCAGCAACAAGACCTGAGTGTTTTGTAAAAGTCTGATTAAAAAATTCCTAGAGAAACTTCAATTGCTAATTTTCTGTTCTACTGTCTGTATTTTTCTTTGTTTCATCTGTCTTCTTTTCTTTCCACAGGTTCCCGAGGACAATCCCTAAAAAAACGATTAGTCCTATTGTTCGGTTGGAGGCAAATTTTTCCCAACAATCCTCAGGTCTGTGGATGTCTAGAGTGTAAATCTGTAAAAGAACACAGTGCTGCATTAGTACCAATATGGGCTTTCTGGCATCACAAACACATCATTGGAGAAAGTATCAGCACTCTGCTACATAATTGTAAGCAATGGGAAGCCCTTAATGCACCCCAAACAGTTCCCCAATGTAGACAGATCTACCATATCACGGGGTATCATCTAAGCTGTGTCCTAAAAACTTCCCCATGATGGTGTGTGAATGCTTTGAGAGGCAACCCATGCTATTGTCAGCTCTACTTAGAAAGCTCTTCCTTCTATCAACTGATCTAAAATCTGCTTCCTATAGCTCCTACCCTCCATTTCTAGTTTTATTCTTTAGAAAAATGTTTCTCAACAGGAGAACAAGTCACATTTGGGCAGGACAACTCTATTGTGTAGGGCTGTCTAGTGCGCTGAAAGATATTTAATATACCTGGTCCTCACCTACTAAATGCCTGTAGTGAGCCTTCCCGTTTATTTATAACAAAAAATACCCCCCATCCCCACAAAGAGAAGGGAATCCTAGTAACCAAGATTTGCAGTTGGTGACCTAAGACAATACTCCTGTTCTCCATGGCAGCCCTGCAGCTGTATCAGCAAAGTCTCATGTGCCTGTCTTACTCTTCCCTTGGCTTACGCATCAGCAACCTCCCAAATCTGGTTACTGTGGCCTGCAGCCTTAAAATCATCGTGATTTCCTTTCTTCTCAAGTACTGGAAGGCTATGTCCATCCTAAAATATTGTGTCAGAGACTGGAGAGAGGACCACAAATGTAATTGAGAATATAAAGTGAGTTCCAAATATTTGTTATAACATTTGTGATTGTCCTCATAATTTTTTGCCTTTCTCCACTGATATCCAGGTGCTTAAATAGTGCTCAATCTCCATTACCCTGACCAGACAATCCTGTGGATTATGACCAAAAGAGGATGCTGGGAAATTCTAAGGAAGAAAACAATGAGATCTGAGAATCCTGGAGAATCACTAATTCGTATGTTTTAGCTTTCCTAGTGAGAAAAACAATGAAGGGGATGCAGAATAGGGTTTCCTTTACAGACATCGGATTTTAGTTTCCTTCACTCCATGTTCTGTAAGTTTTGCTTACCCTGAAAAATAACTTGCAATAATCTATATGAAACAGACCATCTAAATATAGGTTCACTAACTTCTGTTCAAAGAAAATAACAGAAAACACTGGTTGTTAATGGACTGTAATTTTGCATCAATCTATTAATTAAAATTAGATTTAGTTCATTCATTTTACACAAGTCAATAAAATAGATTCACAATATCAGCTTGTAGGGGCAAGACTACTGGGGACATATCCTGAAATGACAGTTTCCTATTATCTAGGCAGAATTCTGACATGTTATAATTTCATGACATATCCAGCCTTGGTCTCTATACCAGGGGATCTAAACCTATGACTAATCAGTTTACTAAGCATCAACAGAAGCCCACATTTTAAAGTGAAGTTGTATTGATTAGTTGCTTTCAGAGTAATTCAATTCAACCCACAACCTTCAGACATTGCTGAAATTTTCCAGAATTAATTCCCGAAAAATCAGAGGGGGAAAGATCTACATTTAGTTTTAGATTATCTCTTTAAAATAATATAACTCTTTCATATGGTAAGATGGGGCAGGGGAGGGGGTTTTTCAAGCCAGTTCAAGGCAGTGCAAGAAGTACCTTGGTAAACACAGAGGCTGTTTCATTTAAATATTTATAATTTATAGCAAGGAAGGATGAGGGGGAAAAATAAGGTGGTCAAACCTGGTGAGTCAGATGGGCTGCGACAGCAGCCAGAGCAGTGTAGTAGGGCACGGTCTGACCAGTGTTCACGCCCACCAGGCTCAGCGCCCCCAGCATCGCTACACTGAAGCCACTAAGCCACTGCTTGGTGTTTTCACGAAACCTCAGTGCTGTGGACTTCACGCCAATCAGAGCATCATCTCTCTTGTCCTAACATCAAAAAGTAATAAGAAATTGTCTGTCTTTTACTGACATACCATAAAATTCACCATTTTGAAGTGTACAATTCAGTGATTTTAGTATATTCACAAGGTTGTGCAATCACTGCTACCTAATTCCAGGGGACACTGCCTTTTAAAGAACAGTTATATCCTATATAATAAAAAGCTAATATGCAAATTGTCCCTTTGGGAGTTTGACCAGGGGGCAGGGTGGGCCAGTGGCCGCCCCACCCCCCCCCCCCCCGCCCCTGATCAGGGCCAGGGCTGGCCAGCCAACCTCCTGTGTCCCCTGTCCCCCCCTCACCCCCCGGCTCGATCGGCCCCGATTGGGGCGGGCCGGCTGGACCCCACCAGTGCACGAATTCATGCACTGGGCCTCTAGTATAATCATAAAATACACTATGAGCTGTGAAAAATGAGTAACTCAGAACATGGCATGATCAGTAATGAATGTGCAGCCAAGTCAAAGTTAAATGTTACTGCTAAAATTCTCTTCCAGATCTATTTCTACATGTCACTGTACTTCTTATAACCCTATTGACTTTTAACTATACTTTTACTACATCAAAAGTAAAACTCAACTCAAATTCTTTATAGAGCTCCTCCTTATTAGAGAGTTCTCAAGTCTTAATAATTTCCTTACATTTTAGTTTCAATCTTGTTGAAATCACAAATGTAAAAAAATGCTCACTTACTACACAACATCCATTCATATTTCACTTCTAACTCAATTTACACCTAGCCTTTCCCATCAAATCCTTTCTGTTTAAGGTGTTGATGAAACACTCCCATCTAGCTGGCTGGTTTTCTCTAGCAAACATATTTGCAAGCATTTCCATATGCTGTTATAATTATGGTCCTGTGATATCAGAGGCTGCACGCTGAACTCTGCAGGCACCTGCAGGCAGACAGCTATTTTTGGAGTCCCAAATACAAATAATAATGAGTGTGGGGTTCCAGTAAAAACTGTATATTTAATTATGTGGACTACCAAAGTGTCAATGAGTATATGGTATTTTACTGAAGAAGTTCACCTAATTGGCGTACAACTATCCTAAGCATTGGTCCCAGATCTTATTGCAAAAAGTACAGGCATCTCCTCTAAACTATTAAGTTTCACTTTAGGAAATCAGGCTGATTATAGATCTGGCAACTTTTTCATGATAATACAAATGTGATGAGGGGAAAGGGTTAATGAAAGAAAGCAGGATGAAATCCAGACTAAAATATTAGAAACAAAATTTCAGTAAATCATGACATATTCTTTAAATAAATGATTGAGAACACAGTCATAAAAATACTGAGAAACACTTTCTTCACAGTTCATAAACATAAAAGGAAAATTAAGAACATAAACCCAGAAAATTTTTAAAAAGGTTTTTTTTATTAAACTTATGAAAAGGCAATACAAAAACTATAATATTTATGTCCTTTAAGTAACACCACTCCTAAAAATTTACCTGAAAAGCTCATAGTCATAAAGACATTAGTAATTAAAATAATACTGTTTATAATTGCAGAAACTCAGAAACAAATGGCCAAAATAGACAAATTGTTTTAAAAAATCATGATGTATTACTATCCAGTTTTAAAGTGTCAATGACAAAAATAGGTAAAAATCTAGGAAAACATTTACTACCTATACTAGGTAAAGAAGCTGCCTGGTGCAATGATTAGAGGCATCAACAGAAGGGCAGGAGAGAGTTGTTTGGGTTTGAATCTCAGCTCTGCCATTCACTAACTATGTGACACAAACAAATTACTTCCCAGGCATGTTTCCTCATCTGCAAAATAAGGATAATAAAAGTGCCTTCCTCTCAGATTATTATGAGAGTTAAATTAGTGTTTACAAAGTATTTAAAATAGTGCCTGGAATATAGTAAATGCTATTTAAATTACTGTAAATAAAATAAATGAGTTGATCTCTTTGGTAAATGTACATGCACATGAAATAGACATATTTTGTTGGTACCATGGAAGTGTGAATGATGTTTTTAGAAAAAAATACTTTCCCTTTAGCTTGGTTCTTAAAGTTTTTTTAAAAAAACAAGTAAGCTAAAAAAAATGATGTTGTTTTTTTACCTGATGGGCATAGATAGTATCATATATTAGAGTCCACATGATTCCAGAAAAATAAAGAGGCAGGCAAACAAATGGATCACAGGAGCCCTTGACAGCAGACCATCCAAGCAGTGCTCCCCAATTAAAAGTGAACCCTACAAGGAGTGAAACAGAAAGAGAGGAAAAGTCTAACTGGACTTCCAAATTCCAAAGGGAGGGGTAGGGGCATCAGCTTGTATTAAGTGCTTCTGTGTAAGCTGTTTTCTAATACGTTTCTTTCTTAAATTCTCTCAGCTCTTTGTGGTAGTTATTAGCTACATTTTCTAAAAAAGAAAACAGTTCAGACAGGCGAATAAACAATTAAGATAACATAGCTAAGAGGAAGAATAATATCCCCCTGATACATAGGTTCCATGAGAACATTTATCCTACCTAGTATGGTGCCTGGCACAGTCAATAAATAATAGATGCTGGGGTCTGGACTTAGACCCGAGTTAAAATCCCGTGACCTTCCCATTATCACTCTACTTCCCCTCTAGGTATAGAAAGAAGAGTATAGACAGGAACCCTTGTTTATGCCACAAGCCCTACGCGCTGAGGATTACATGCTGACGACTCCTGAGTCTCTGTGCAGGCCTTCTCAGTCTCCAGACTAGCCACTGGACTGTCTGCAGGACATCTCCACCTGCAAGTCCCTATGGCACCTCTAACTCAATGGGTCCCAAACGTCTTTTCTCAGAAGCCCCTTTTCTCCTTGTCGCCTTTTTCCACTCGGACTCTCTCAGCTGACGCAGAGCCTCCCCTGTGGGCCCGCAGCCCTCGGTGTGCCAGTATGCTACACTGCAATGCTCTCTTCATCACTGTCTCCTGCTCCGACTCCATCAGGACGGTGAATGTGTTTTAGTCACTTTTATTTTCCTAGTACCTGGTGTGATTGCTGGCACAAAGTAAAAGTTAGGAGTTCAATAAATATCTGAAGTAAATATACCAGCTTTCTTAATATTATCTTATAGATAGGAATTGCTTTTCCTCCTTTTACCAAAGGTGTCCCAGATCAGATGAGAATATAATGCCCTATATATATATTTTAAATAAAAAGAAATACATTGAATGAGAGGATCTTAGAAAAAATTAGTATTCCCCCACAACTTTGCAGTCAGCCTCAAATCAATTTCTGGAGTAGCTTTAGGTTCTTTTTTTTTTACGGGGGAGGGGGGGGGATTCAAAGAACTAAAATAGTTTTAGGATTACTCTAGGAATAAAAGACTAGTAGATATTTTTTGCAAAAGATTTTGACTTACCTACCTCCTATCTACCTCTCTTTCTACTAATAAACATTTATTGAATTCCTGTGATGTGTCAAGTGCTATGTGAGATGCTGAGCCATTCAAATGTAATGAATGCTTTATCCTCTAGGCCTTTACAATTTATTCCTGGGGAGACAGAGGAGGCTCTCAATACCTGAAATGAGTGTCTTGTCAGAGGGCTGTGGGAGCCCAGAGGGCTATAACCCACCCCCCCCAACAGAAGTCTAAGGAAAGCTTCACACAAAGGGATCCCTGAGAAGCGGCTGAGCTGTCACACATATAGTGGGGCCTTGACTTACGAGTGTCCTGACTAACGAGTTTTTTTGAGATACGAGCCATCTCTTGGCTGATTTTTTTGCTTTGAGTTGCAAGCTCAAAAAAATTCGGGTTACGAGCCAGCTTCAGATACCCCACCGCTAGTTGGCGCAGTGAACGTCACAGTGATTTGACATACGAGTAATTTGAGTTATGAGCTCTGTCATGGAACGAATTAAACTCGTAAGTCAAGGCCCCACTGTACTTAAACCCCTCTTCTCCTGTTCGGAGTGTTTTCTATTCCAGTCCCCAAAGTCTTCAGGGCAGCTAGATCAACCACCTAATGAGAGAGGTAGGCTCAAGGCAGCTAATGTTTTCCTTCATGACTACCTAGATTTTTAAAAGAGCATTTCAGAAAATTAAATATTCAAGATTTTTAGCCAACAGAAATGGCTAATTGTCCTTCTTTAAAATATGAAAATCTGCCCTGGCTAGTAGGCTCAGTTGGCTGGAGCATCATCCTATGCACCAGAAGGTCGCAGGTTCGATTCCTGGTCAGTGCACATACTTAGGTTGCAGGTTCTATCCCCAGTCAGGGTGCATACGGGAAGCAACCTATCAATGTTTCTCTCTCTCCCCCTTCCTCTCTTTCTTGAAAAAAAAAAAAAAAGAAAAACTATTCTTGTTTTGGAAAATTTCATGACTGACCTGACATCTTATCTGCCATATTGTACATGTATGTATGCATGTATAATATTATATCTAAAAGTATAGTTTGGGGTATCACAGGAAATAGTTATAGTTAATTCAAGCTCACCCAAGACTAACTGAGGCCAGTACGTAATTCTTTTCATTAGTGGATAGGTGATGACAAGAAGTAGGGATGCTGCTCCAAGAGCTATACTGAAATCAAAAAAACCATTAGAAAGATTAACATCACCATCTCTTACAAATCACTAAATAAGATGAGAGTAACACTAATTGGGAAAATAAATTATCTTAAAAATTATATTGTTTGTTATGTAAAATTCTCTTCCTGGACTTTGATACGGATAAAGTATGATTAAAAATATTTTAAGTGTTACAAAATAACCAAAAAATAACAACAGCTAACACATGTAGTGCTTTCATGTATTAGGCACTGCTCTAACTGCTTTACATATATTAACTCATTATAATCATCACCACAACCTTAAGAGGCAGATAGCTTAATTCCACTTGTTGTTTTGCAGATGAGGAAACTAAAGCTCAAAGAGATTAAGTAACCCTAACTGGTTTTGCTCAGTGGATAGAGAGTCGGCCTTCAGACTGAAGGGTCCCAGGTAGATTCCAGTCAAGGGCACATGCCCAGGTTGTGGGCTTGATCCCCAGTAGGGAACATGCAGAAGGCAGCCGATTAATGATTCTCTCTCATCATTGATGTTTCTGTCTCTCTCTCTCCATCTTGCTTCCTCTCTGAAATCAATTTTATATATATATATATGAGAGAGAGAGATTAAGTAATTGTCATACAGCTAGTCAGTAGTAGGGCTAGAATTCAAACTTAACGCAGTTTGACTCAAAGTCCAACTTACCGTATTTGCCAGCGTATAAGACGACTGGGCGTATAAGACGACCCCCTAACATTTCCACTCAAAATACAGAGTTTGTTATATACTCGCCGTATAAGACTACCCCCTCTTCCGCACACCTTCCACACACCAAATAAAAGGTAAAACAATATCAGATTTGATTTTAACATTTTAATTTATATTCAAATGCTTATGACATGCAGGAAAACTGTCACAAGGCTGTATGTAATCAAACATATACATAAAACAGTGCAAGTTTATTACCGGTAAACATACCGGTAATTCACTAAAGAAAACACACTCTATAGACTGGTACCGTAGATGCTTCTCAGGAACACAGGCAAGCAGCCCACAACCTAGAGGGACTGTCAATGATAGAAGAAAGATAACAAATAGAGGTAGAGAGCAAGTGCCGGGCAAGTCCCTAGCAATGGGACCTCACTAGTGCGCAAGTGCGAGCTCTTCAACATTCTAACAGGCACCATGATAGCGCAAAATCGCGAATCTTCAATGCATATGTAAAGAAATATACGGTAACCCGAATTTACCACACTCGCAAAATCGCACACAGCCAACCATACACCCAGTATGGTATCGCGATTCGTGATTTTGCGCTATCATACTGGGTGTATGGTCGGCTGTGTGCGATTTTGCGAGTGTGGTAAAATCGCATAACAGCAAAATCGCATAACAGCCGAGCATACACCCAGCAGCGCTGCTGATGCCTGAACGGTATGTGGAATGAAGTGGGCGGGCATCGGGAGGCCACTATGGCACGGGGCAAGCACTATGGGCAGTCTATCTGAAGTGTACCTGGCGTATAAGACGACCCCCCACTTGGAGGCATATTTTTCAGGGCCAAAAAATCGTCTTATACGCCGGCAAATACGGTATTACCATATGCTACTGCCTCTCTAAATTTTATATTCAAACATTAAGACAGCTAGAAACAGAAGTCCTAACAGAGAATCAGAGTCAAGATATCCCTCCCTCCACATACAATGGGGTGTTATTTCTCTGGAAGAGGATAAGGTCACAAAGCCCCTATGAAAGGATAATAACGTAAGACATTCATTCTTAGGTACCTCAAGGGGCACCTAACACCACCCCTCCAGGAATAATCTTCCAAAGTTTTCATGTGAGTGATGCTAGCAGGGCAACATATATATAATTAAGTCTAGTCTTTATAAAATAGTGTTTGTTTGGTGACCTCTTTTTTCTCTTATTGAAGCACTTTGTAAACAGCCATCTAATGCACTGAAGTTTAATTCTGTCTGTGTTTGAGATACAGAAATGAGTCCTTCCACTTTTTTCATATTATGGATTAGGAACCTAACTCTGGGAAAGACCATTTCCTCTTTTTGCATAATGAGTATAACCACTTCTGCTTCTATCTACTTCAGAGACACTGAATTATAACCACTTCTGCTTCTATTGACTTCAGAGACACTGAAATAAAATAATGCAGAGGTGGGCAAAAGTAGGTTTACAATTGTGAGTACATGGAAGTTTATTCTTGTATTATTATTTATTAATTATTGTAGTATTTCTCGTGTGAACAACTCTAAACCTACTTTTGCTCTCCCTGTATAAATGAGTATATACACACACACGCAGGCATCTAGAAAACCTATAAAGTGTCTTGTGAACCTTAGGAACATGCAGTGTAAGTACTAAAGGTGGTTCGGGATAAATTAAATGCTGATCTCTTACCTTAATTCCTTTGGATGAAAACATACTTGATTTGACAATGCGGTGATTTATTTATACTTGCTAACTTACAGATGCTCAACAGGTAGCCAATAAACAGCTTTATGATAAAGATATTTCAATTTTATTTTACTTCTATTTCCTCCATTTCAAAGGAGAGATTTCATACATGATTATGAAAAACACATTTACTATACCTGTAGTAATTCAGACACAGAAGAACTCCCAGTGCCAGCGTCAGCTGTCCCCCGAGAAAAATGAAGGACTGAAAAGTCGAAATGTCTCCGGCAGCTATTGGGCGGGTTGCTGTTCTTGTAACCTTAGTGCATAAAAATAGATAACTTAGCCTCACACAATGGCTCAATCATTTATTTAAACATTTCATCAAGAGACTGGTCCATGGTAAGCACTTAGGCAGAAATATGAATAAAAGGTGAAATCAACATTGGAAATACTGCCAAGAATCAAATGTTGGTATTTTAAAGTAGCTTTGAAAAGAACAAAAATTTCCCACCACTCATTCTCCTTTCTATTTCCCATCCCCACCCCTAAGCAAACAAAATAAAACAACTTCCCTATCTAGTAATTAACAAGGGTATGTTCAATTTCCATAGAGAAAAGAGGAACAATAATAATATGAATTTTCAGGGGGAAAAATTGCAGCGCATGTTAAATAAGACTAATATTATGTGGGAAGCACGGCAATCAGAAGTCAGAAGTGAAGAAAAAAGACAGATAATCTGGGTTTGAAAGTTGGAGTGTTTTTGCCAGGTTATTTAGGACGGGTCTGTAATCTTATATTAGCTGCACCCAAATATAAAGGGCAAATCCACTGTGAAAGAAGAAAGAGAAATTATGTGAACAAATAATATATATTAACTTGCTCTTTTCTTTCCAAAAGATCATGAATGTGATTATTTTAAATTGAACCACAAATAAAAAACATATTCAAAAATTTCAACATTGCTAAAAGAACTCAGGATCTGAGATCAGAGAGCCCAGCATTTGAATCCAATTCCATCACTTACTGGCTGTATGAATTTTGATAAATTACTTAATCTCTCTTGGGCTTAAGTTAAAGGAAAAACAGAAAGAGGGAGAAGGGAGAGAAGTAATTAATAGCACCTACCTCACAGAGTAAATGCAGTGTTTGAGGCATATAAGTATGCAATAACTGTTAACTATTATTAATATAACATATTTTTATATGATTTATATCAAGGGTTAGCAATTCCAAATCCAGCCTACTGTTTGTTTTTAGATGGACCATGAACTAAGGCTGGTTTTTACCTTTTTAGGTGGTTGAAAATAAATTTTAAAAAAGAGTAATGAATTGTGACAATGGAAATAAGAAATTCAAATTTCAGTGCTCACAAATAGTTTTATTGAGAGAAACATACCCATTTGTTTACATATTGTGCATGATTGCTTTTATGCTCCAACAGAGTAGTTGCAACAGACAGTATGGCCCAGAAAGCCTAAAATATTTACTATCTTATTCTTTACAGAAAAAACTTGCAGAGCCAATTTACAGCATGTTTCACTCTGCAATAAACAGTTTATCAAACTGTAATGACTTGTCTTGGTTAAAGTGCCAGAACTTGTTTTGGGCCCTATGGTTTCAGTTGGAAATAATATTTATGTTCTCTATTTGTTTCAGGATATGATGATTCTCCCAGCAAGTATCTGAGTATTGACAATGTGCCACTATTCTAAGAGCTACATGTGCATCACTTCACTGAATCCTGTTTTAGCCACTCACAAGGTCTTGCCATTTCTAAATTTGAGGAAACTGAAGCAGAGGCTCAGTAACTTTCCAAAGTCACAGGTAACACAGTAACACAGTCAGTCCACTCCCACTGACCACACTAACCGCATGATGACACTGGCCCTTTAGTAGTTATAATTACCTACCTACATTTGAAAGATGAAGGTCAGCACTCAGTGACAAGACTGAAAATTATGTAACACGATGATCAAAACCTGTTGTGTGTGGTTTTTATGAAACCAGAGAGCTCACAGCTGATAAAACCAAATCAATAGAGTACTTCAATGTTTATCGACCTTATGCTGATAAATATATTATTTACATCAATAACCAGATAACCTAATGGCAATTCACTTAAAATCCGGAGCCATAAACATATCCTTAATGATATACAGCCTTTAAGAAACTGTGAAGTAAGCATTACAATGTGGCCAAGTTTTTTAACTCATCCTTTAAAAGAGATGCATGTAACATTTTAAAATCCGTGTTAGCAAAACCACCTCAATAGCTGCAAGACACTCACTTAAGCACTTTGCTGCATGTCAATACAGAATCTGGATTCTTTTAAATCAGAGGAAAATAGCATGGAGAGATGTAGGATACCTAATCAGCTCCCTTTTATCTCGGGGGAAAGCAAAAATGTTCATATTTTCTTCATTTAAAAAATGGAGCCCTAACCTGTTTGGCTCAGTGGATAGATCGTCGGCCTGCGGACTGAAAGGTCCCAGGTTCGATTCCGGTCAAGGGCATGTACCTTGGTTGCAGGCACATCCCCAGTAGGGGGTGTGCAGGAGGCAGCTGATCGATGTTTCTCTCTCATCGATGTTTCTAACTCTCTATCCTTCTCCCTCCTCTCTGTAAAAAAATCAATAAAATATATATTTTTTAAAAAATGGAAAAAGTTGGTTTAAATATATTATTTTTCTATTTCTTTTGTTGTAATTGTAGATTCACATGCAGTTTTTTGAAAAACAAATCTCTTTATTTTAAAAAGTATAGAGATCCCATGTACCCTTATCACGTTCCCCCAAAGATAACATCTTACAAAACTTTCAGTCCAACATCAAAACCATTACATGCTGTAAATTGGTTCTGAAAGTTTTTGGATACTAGCTGCTCTAAACATGGTCAAGAATTATTCTGAAGTGACATATTGCAGATGCCTCATTCATATGGGTATGCAGAATGAAAACTGACCAGGACATGAACCCACAAATCAAATGCATCTCCTGGCACGGATCAAGGCATCTGTGGGGCATTGAGTGGCCATTACTCTGCAGTTCCTGCCACTATCATATTCTCCAGCCACACACAAACCCCATGATTGCAGTTGTCAAGCATAATGTACTTTATCTCACTGCCATGCTGTATCCACTGTTCCCTCTGCCTGGAGTGACTCACCCTGCAGCCCACCCTTTTTTTTGCCATCTTATTGTGACACAGCTCAAAGGTTACTCCCTGAACATTCTCTCTGACCTCCCTTCTCTCTTAGGCCGAGGTAGTAAGTTCACTTGTAGACACCATTCTCATGATAGTGCTGCTGTATTATAGCTGTTAGCCTGGGAGATCAGGAGTGTTGTCTTTCAACCATGCCATCCTAGAAGCTGTCACTGTGTCTCACACACACCAAGTACTCATTAATGTTTTATGAATTAAAAAAATATATTGTCATACTGTTGTATTAAACTAAAAATCATTCTAGGTGTGCCTTTAGGAAAATTCAGACTTATATGAAAGGCAAACTAGAGGTGACTATTCACTTTATATCAGTGTATACATAAGATTATTTACTTTATACAATTCATCATTGGTTTCTTTTACAATGAAAGTTTACTTGACTATTTACTTGAGCATTTAATGATCTTGTGCTTGTTATATCATGGCTGCTAGAATAAAAGGCAAACAGGATGGGCCTTTCCCTTGAGAAAGTAATGATCTGTTAAAAAAACAAGAAATAATTCTATTCATGTGAAAGATTATGCAGAGAAATTAATCCAGATTAATATAATGTATCCAACTTTAATTGAAGTTTTCTCTGGGGTGTTGGGGGAGGAGAGAAGGAGGATTTGTATTTCCTATCCTTTCTATTTCTGTACTGTATGGATTTTTCAGAATAAACATATTATTTTTCTGAGGAGAAAAAAGAATAAAATCAGTTTTTAAAAGAAGTATTACAGCAAATGCTAACAAGGCTGCCTATGTTCATTTAAATTAAGATTTGGTTTACATAGGAATTATTATTGCTCTGACAGATATTACAAAGGAAGGGATGACAGTTCTTTGACAGAAAAGGTTCGAACAGATTTTTCTTTTAGAGAAAAGGTTCGGAAAGATTTTTCACTTCACTCCTAACATCTTTACCCTAGCCTTCTAAATCCTAATTCATTTTTTAAAAATGAAGTACACACCTTGTCTCCATGGCCGCTCTTGTGCTAAGAAAGGACATATACTGCACTTGTAATACCAGCTATTCATTCAACTGGTATCAGCACTTCTTACGCTGATTTCAGTGAGGACACTAAATGATCCTGTTGCTTTATGTGCCATTCAAAACTGATGCCACCGTGTTACTCTGCAGATTTTAGAGACGGCTCTCTGTTCCTTTCGAGGACAAAACTACCTTTTTATCGTAGTCCCGGTCCCACATGTCATTAATAGTACAGCCTGCTCCACGCATCAGAACAGCTCCAGTGCCAAAGAGGGATAACATGTACCAATCCGGAAAACTGCCCGGTTCTGCCGCCAACCCAATGCTCCAGGTACATGGCAGATACAACAGCCATGTTCCTAAGCAAAAATAAAAAGATAAACAAGGTACAAATTCAAGTTGGTTAATTGTTTTCATTTTTTTAAACACCACATCCCAAAGTAAAAAGCACAAACTCAAAAACATGACAAAACTGGGACAATAGCCCTGGCTGGTGTGGCTCAGTTGGTTGGGGCATCCAAAAGGTTGCTGGTCTAATTTCTGGTCAGTGCACATGCCCTGGTTGTCGGCTTGATCCCCAGTGGGGTGTGTGCAATAGATGGTATGCTCTCACATAGATGTTTCTCTCGCTCTCCTCTCCCTTCTCTCTGAAAATCAATAAAAACTTTTTAAAAAATAGAGGAGGGATATAATTTGCAACTTATATCATAAAGGACTATTCAGAAAGAAATACAAATGGCTCTTATACATATGAAAAGATAATGAACTTTGAGAAATATATATTCAAATTACATTGATGTAACATTTTTCACCCATCAGAATGGCAAAACCCAAAGTGTGATAATATACCTGGAGAGTCAAATACTCTCATGTATTACTGATGAGGTTACAAAATGGCCAACCCTTATGGACAACCTGAAAATTTTTAATATGTGTGTGTATATACATGCACACACACATATAAAACAAATACATACATTTGAATGTTAGTATGTTCATAGACCATGTCAGGAAGGGTATATTAGAAACTTGTCTTTGGGGAGGGAACTGGTTGGCTGAGAGACTTAGTTTTCACTCTACACTTTTGTACCTTCAGAATTTTGTATCATATGCATGCATTACCAGCAACCCTTTGGTACACAGGACAGTGCCCAACCAACTGATCCACACTGGCCAGGGTTGGAATTTTCTATTTGATATTTTCAGACCACAGTTGACCATGGATAACTGAAACTGCAGAAAGTTAAACCATAAATAAGGGGTTATATGAATAAGAGATTTTACACATGAACTTTAATAATTATCTTACTTTCAAAAGAAAGTCTTTTAACAAATGTTTAGATATGTACTTTGAAGACAAATTGAGCTTTCCTTCCATATTTAGCAATATAAGAGAAACAAGACATGTGATTAAAGAAAGATCAGATCCTGCCAGCTGGCGTGGCTCAGGGGTTGAGGGTACACCTATGAACTAGGAGGTCATGGTTTGATTCCCAGTCAGGGCACATGCCCGGTTGTGGTCTCGATCCCCAGTAGGGGCCTGGGGGAGGCAGCCGATCAATGATTCTCTCTCAATGTTGATGTTTCTATCTCTCTCTCCCTTACTCTCTAAAATCAATAAAAATACATTTTTTTAAAAGAGCCTTTACAGAAATGATCAAATGATAGAGTCCTTATAATCGTGTTTAAGCTTCATTAAGTTTTATTCGTTTGCAAATCTTTATAAAGCATGTATTTCGTGCCAGGGCTATGCTAGGAACTGGAAATACAATGGTGACTGAGAGCTGGTTTCTGCCTTTTCACAGCTTATAAATCAGATTCTTTATTTCTCTTTACACTGTAAACGGTTACTTAGAAGTATTGCACTTAGAAGATTACTAAGCCTGGCTGGTGTGCTCAGGGGGTTGAGCATACACCTATGAACTAGGAGGTCACGGTTTGATTCCCAGTCAGGGCACATGCCCAGTTGTGGTCTCGATCCCCAGTAGGGGCCTGGGGGAGGCAGCCGATCAATGATTTTCTCTCATTGTTGATGTTTCTATCTCTCTCTCCCTTACACTCTACAATCAATAAAAATACATTTTTTTTTAAAAAAAGAGCCTATACAGAAATGATCAAATGATAGTCCTTATAATCGTGTTTAAGCTTCATTAAGTTTTATTCGTTTGCAAATCTTTATAAAGCATGTATTTCGTGCCAGGGCTATGCTAGGAACTGGAAATACAATGGTGACTGAGAGCTGGTTTCTGCCTTTTCACAGCTTATAAATCCAAAGGAAGAAACACAGTTAAACAATCATAAAACAGAACAATTCAACAACAGGGCAAGCACAGGGTCCTACAAAGGCATAAAACAGCGCCACCCAAGTTAACTGGGGAGAGAATAGGGAGAACTCAGAGAGGCTTTTCCAAAAGGGGCTTAAACTCACACAGCAGAAAAGGCAAGCAAAGCCTAAAGTGAGAAATGGCCAGTCCAGAAGTGAATAACGATAGCTACTGTGGAGGAGGAATAAAGTTTCCTCTACTCTTCCAGGTTCTCTTGGCTAGTCTAATAATTAAATCTACATGGGACAGATTAACAAGAGAAAATAACCAAATTTAATTACATACGTATATACAGGAACTCCACATACATGAAAGAGTCAGAGACTCCCACATACATGAGAGGTTCAGAGACAGATGGTAAAATGAAGTATATATGCCATCCTGAGCTAAGGAATGAGGTAAGAGCTCTGGGGCTTTCAAAAGAACTCTAGAAGGGGTTAATTCACAGATTGATGAGAAGAGCAGATGTTCAGTAGTTAGATGTTTGCCCTGCCCTCTAAATAGGTCATAAAAAGTTATTCTTGTTTTATTACAGACAAGGCCCTCAATTTAAAATTTAAGGGAAAGGTAAAAGCTTCTCTGGACCTTGCGAAGTCTCGATTACCTTCAGCTTAAAATACTGTAATCCCCATACCACTCTTTCTGAGCCCCCCACTAACCTTTACTGAATGTTCGTGAAATGCCCGGCAGTGTTCTAAATGCTTTATATGTAGCCCTACCTGGTTAGGCTCATTGGCTAGAGCATCGGCCTGCAGACTAAAGAGCCCCAGGTTTGATTCCAGTCAAGGGCACATGCCCAAGTTTCGGGCTCAATTCCCAGTAGGGGACCTGCAGGAGGCAGCCAATCAATGATTCTCTCTCATCATTGACGTTCTATCTCTCTCTACTTCTTCCTTCCTCTCTGAAATCAATAAAAACACATTTAAAAAAATGATTTATATGTATAAACTCACTTAATCCTCAAAAATATAAAATATGCACTATTATAATTATTCCTATTTTACATACGAGGCAACAGATGTGCAGAGGTTAAAACAATGGGATTAACATCTTCCTTATAACTCCAAGAGACAGAGGAGTAGCTACCTGATCTTGCCCAAATAGGAAAGAAAAACCACAGGCATTATTTTCCTGGTGCAATTAGAACTGAAGGTTCCACTTAAAAAAAAAAAGGTTCCTATAATGAAGGAGAAAGTCAGACCTCCTGTTTCATGTCTGCCACTAGTAAGTGAAATGACACTGGATACTACAGTATATTAAACTTCAAGGTCCATTCTTTGTCATCTATAATGAGAGTAAAGATATCTACCTTTCAGCATTGTTATGAGAAGACGATATTGGTGATGAAAACCCAAACAATATTACAAAATAAATAGTGCTTACTATGTGCCAGGTGCTGTCATATAATACTTGATTCTCACAACAAACCTATGACCTAGGTACTATTTTTATTATACCCAGGTACATTTCAGAAAAAAAAATGTTTACTGTAGAAAAAGGAAAACCTCTCTGGGAGGTTAAATAAAATGATCAAGTTTTGGAAATTGTTATGAGAAGATGATATTGGTGATGAAAACACAAACAATATTACAAAATATATAGTGCTTACTATGTGCCAGGTGCTGTCATAAAGTACTTGATTCTCACAACAAACCTATGAGCTAGGTACTATTTTTATTATACCCTGGTACATTTCAGAAAAAAAATATTTACTGTAGAAAAAGGAAAACCTGTCTGGGAGGTTAAATAAAATGATCAAGTTTTGGCAGGCGATGGAAATACAAAAGAGCCTAATGGAGTCTAACAAGAGTCATTCACGAATTACACCTTATCTTTAAGACAACATAATCACCCATAAATGCAGTAAAAAATTACACCACCAATTTAATTGGAAGAGTGCCACCTGCTGAAACCTCCTGAAATAACATAGTTTGTGACCCATTTGAAAGAAGTTTTAATCCATTCTGAAAAACAATAAAACACATTTTGATTTATGAAGAGTAACAAGATTAAGCTTCAACAAAGTAAAACAATGAACATAAAATTACCCCACAAAAGAATTTCAATAAAGAAATATCAAACCTGGAA
>NW_006383007.1:4952859-4954769 GCF_000327345.1 Myotis davidii
ATCTTTCTTCTATCATTGACAGTCCCTCTAGGTTGTGGGCTGCTTGCCTGTGTTCCTGAGAAGCATCTACGGTACCAGTCTATAGAGTGTGTTTTCTTTAGTGAATTACCGGTATGTTTACCGGTAATAAACTTGCACTGTTTTATGTATATGTTTGATTACATACAGCCTTGTGACAGTTTTCCTGCATGTCATAAGCATTTGAATATAAATTAAAATGTTAAAATCAAATCTGATATTGTTTTACCTTTTATTTGGTGTGTGGAAGGTGTGCGGAAGAGGGGGTAGTCTTATACGGCGAGTATATAACAAACTCTGTATTTTGAGTGGAAATGTTAGGGGGTCGTCTTATACGCCCAGTCGTCTTATACGCCGGCAAATACGGTAGGTAGTGCACAAACCTAGAATACCAAAAACAAGGCCTAACTTGGGGGTGGTGGCTGGGCGAAGGTGGAAAAAATATAGCTACAGCTTTGTTTTTTGTTTTTTTTTAATATATTTTATTGCAAAGAACAGAATTATAATGAGGCTTCAGATTAGGAATGGGCTTGGAAATTTATGCCTATCAACTTGTATCTGGCCCCAATATGCAAGGGGTCATGATGGCAGGGCTATGCCTATCATCTATTTTGCCTGGATACTTTAATTGCTGATTGCTAGAAACTCTTAGTACTGTGATTCCAAATAGGTAGTGCACAAATCTAGAATACCAAAAACAAGGCCTAACTTGGGGTCGTGGCTGGACGAAGGTGGAAAAAATGTAGCTACACATTTGAATGTATTTCTATGCACTGCAATGGCAATGCCATCATCTAGATTCTAGATTACCTGGATTTCAGCCTCTATCCTGCTCTCACCAGTATTCATCCTTTTTCAGTCCAGCTCTTCACCAACCTGCACTCCCACTGTTTTCTACACCCATGTAGGGTTCCAGGTCAGCTTATATTGTTAGTGTGCCAACAACATTCTATCTTGGGGATTTTGCAAAAATATTTCCCCCACCAAGAGCTCTACCCTCCTCTGCAAAAACTACCTGTCCTCAGAATTACACTTTCTTCTTGACTTTTTCCAGCAATGAAGATTCACAGTAATTACTGGCCTTTCCCGATGTACTTACTTATACCAGCTTTTTCTACTAGACTAGGAGTTCCCTGAGAGCAAGGAGTTTCCATAGCTCTTTCTGTCTCTAAAGCTAGGTGATATTGTAGGAATTTATTAATTCATTCAATGCTACTGCCAAGCTCTGTTCTAGGAACTAGATTTTTAAAATCCCATTTATGTGGAGCTTACATTGTATTGGAGAAGTCAATAAACCAATAAATGCATAAGGTCTGTTAATGGAGAATACTACAAAAACAAAAAATGGGGTGAAGGGGTAGAGTGAGGCAGTGGGTGGTATTTTAAGCAGGAAGGGCAGGGAAATCCTCAGAGGCGATTGTTAGCTAATTGGCAGTTCATTCCTAAGTGCAGTACGCACTGCATTCAGATGAATTAAATCTTTTTTTAAAAAACATTTTTAAAAATTGATTTTAGAAAGAGAGGGATAGAGAGATAGAAACATCGATGAGAATCATCTGTCAGCTGCTTCCTGCACGCCCCCTCCTCCTCCCACCAGATCGAACCCACAACCTGGGCATGTGCCCTGAGAGGGAATCAAACCAGTGACCTCTTGGTTCATGGGTGTGGCTCAACCACTGAGCCACACCAGCGGGCACACATGAGTTAAATCTGTGTCAAGGTGGTGTGGGGCAAAGAGCTAGAACCCCAGCATCAAAGCATTCCCTTCATCTGTCCTGGTCACCATCTTCAATGGCTTATTGGCTTTGGGACCCTTAGCAGTGGTTCTCAACCTTCCTAATGCCGCGACCCTTTAATACAGTTCCTCATGTTGTGGTGACCCCCAACCATAA
>NW_006383007.1:4955465-4956761 GCF_000327345.1 Myotis davidii
TTGGCATGCGTGGTGACGTCAGCGGCAGGCCTTCGGGGCCGTCCCGTCTGGGCAGGGGCGGGGCCCGAGCCTTTGAGTGACGTGAAATAAGCGTTATGTTGTCACTTTAACCGGCAAGGGGGTCGGTCCTCTAGGTTCTCAGCATAAAAGGAATTCCTGTTATCAGCTTTCTCAGTGAATACGAAAGGACATGTTTACTCGTTCGGAACGGTTATAGCAAAACAAACAAAGCACACGCATCAAACCCACGGAACTCCAAATGTTGATTTGAAGACAGGGGTTTCCTTTTTTAAAGCTAAAAGGATCCCTAGCAGCCAAATCCAAGAATGTAAGTTAAAACCGTACTCAAAGTTAAGGAGCGTTCCTTACAAAGTCATAGGTAACAGGTCAGTTCAAAGGAGTTGGTATGACTGAGAGGCAGGGAGTGTGTGGGAGCTAAGAGCCTCAGCTAGAACATCCGCTCTCACTTCTCATCATAGCCAACAATCAGACAGCTCTGTGTGTCAGGCACTGTTGCAGGCGCTTCGCAAGTATTATCCCATTTAACCACTTCCTGCGTGACCATGGGCCAGTCACTCATCTGGATGTTAGGTCTCCTTCAAACCCAAACAGTGATGCTGTGATATCTTGAGTCCCCAGTGGTGTTGGCGAGGGGGCCGTCCTTGATAATTCTACAAAATTAGTACACAACTTGTTTGTCCACCAATTGAAGACAGAGGGATCAAAAGGCACTGGGAAATTTTATTATAAAGGGTGGGTCAAAAATAGGTGTACAGTTGTGAGTATGTAAAAACACAGAATTTATTCTTGTATTATTAGTGTACTATTTTCCATATGAACAATTGTAAGCCCAGTTTTGCCCCACCCTGTAAAGGAAAACACACTTTTTTTCTGTGTTTCCTCTACTCTGAATATTCTACTACAACACCGCTCCACTCTGACACCAGATGTGTGGGTTTTCCACCTATGAAGCAATTGTGACACCACCTGGGCGGCCTATGATTTAACTCAGTTCTGGCACTACTGGCCATAGCAGCAGATCCCACAGATTCAGGGTGCAGTTCCACAAGACCGCCCCTCCCCCAACTGCTGAAGCCGGTGGAAAGTCCAAGTTATTAGCTGTGCTTCTGAGTTATTGGTGATAGCTGCGAGGAGCACAAGACCTCTTTCTGGGGTTTGATTAATTTGCTGGAGTGGGTCAGGAAACTTAGGAAGCATTTTGACTAATAGATTACTAGTCCTATCTAATAAAAGAGAAACATGGATATCCCTCATGAACATAGATGCCAAAATCCT
>NW_006383008.1:0-2878 GCF_000327345.1 Myotis davidii
GTGCTTACTGATAGAGTTATTACCATATCAGGCGGCTTCTGGGGCTTCCGGGGCCCGCCAGCAGCCTGGGACCAGATTGGGTCCCCAGGGGCAGGCAGACGGCTCCTGGGGCTTGTGGGGCCGGACTGCCTGCAGCCAGGGATTGGATCCAGTCCCAGGTGGCAGGCAGGTGGCTTCTGGCGTCGCCCACGGGGGCCTGGATGGCGGCTTGCGCTGGCCCACCCTGCCTGCAGTATGCAAATTAGACGCCATCTTTGTTGGTGGTTAATTTGCATATCTCACTGATTAGCCAATAGAGGTATAGCAAAGGTATGGTCAATTACCATGTTTGGCTATTATTAGATAGGATGTATAATAACACCAAATTAAAAATCATTCAGTTTCTGGAGAGAACTCTTCATCTGGCTTGCAAAAGGCCATTGCCTTCTTGTGTTGGTGGCAAAATGGCACCAGGTGATAGACCAGTGAAGTCAGACCAGACCTTGGTTCAGCAACCTCAGTGCTTGAGTTCTGGCTATGAAAGAATTCAGAGGCAGGACTCAAACTATAAGAGAAATTTTATCTAGAAGTCACAGAGGTAGAAGAAGTGAGCCATAGGAAAAATGGGCTCAAGGAACTAGTTACAGAGGCAAAAGAAGGGCTCTTGGAGCTTAGGAGAAAGAGAGAGGCAAGGAAAATGCTCCTGGGGGAAGGGGCTATGGAAAAGTATGGGTGTGTTTCATTAAGAGAGCCCCATTGGGTTCTTGATCTTGAAGGCTTTTATCTGCTCACCAAAGATGGGGATTTCAGGGGAGTCCCAGGGGGGATCCTAATGGAATATTCATCCAGCACTCTAGGTGCTAGGGCAGGGGATCATTAGTCAATGCAGTTGGTTCTGAGGCAACCATGGCATCACTTGTCTGTTTTGCTATTTTTCTGAAGCTGGAGCTGAAACACAACTGAGGCCTAGATGCTATCACCTGGGGTTAATACTTAAGGGAGTGTTCGTGCAAGGGACCACATGGAAGTTGCATGAGGCCACTCTTCAGCCCCTTGTTCCTCCTTGAAGGGGGTCTACCACATGCCTAGTGACAAACCATGGGAAGAAACTTGGTCAGATGTGGGTCCGAATTGCATGACCAACAATATGAAAGGTCAGGGGGTCTAAACCACATGACCAGTCATAAACTAGGAGAAGAAAGTTGCCCTGAGGGTGAGGTCCTTGTTTTCTCAGTTTTGTCCATTGCTGGGCACCTGGGGCTTTCCACCCTGGTCACCTTCTATGCCTGGCCTATTGTCCTTGCTCTTCTAGTGTTCATGTCTAGCTGCCTACCACAGTTGTGTCCTCACCACAGTTGTCCTCACATGGAAGAGAGAGAAAGAGAGAGAGAGAGAGAGAGAGAGAGAAACCCTATGGTGCCTCCTTTTATCAGGATATTAATCCTATGGAATCATGGCCCCAGTTAACTTTCACTAAGTTAAGGCTTCAACATGAATTAGTTGGGGGGGAGGAGGGACAAATACCCAGCTTATAAGAACATGTATATTTTTAAATGTACAACATGTATTACATATACATGGAAACAGGCCTGAAGGATATATATGATATGCATCAAAATATCAACGATATTTATGTTTAGGTAGTAGGATTATTTTCTTTGTGAGTTTCTGTCATTTCAAAATACTCAGTTAAGAATGTATTACTCTAGTAATCAGAAAAACTCTATAAAGAGCATATGTATTTCTAATCCTATTGTAGCACCAACCCCCAAGGAGCCCCACCATGCGCAGAGCAGGCGGTCCATGGAGAGGTGGGTCCTGGAATTGCTTTGGGCAATGTATGCACAGCACAGTAGGGAGCAGAGAGACGTGCTGAACTTCCAAAGGAACCCATAAGAGAAAATACAAAGACAAAGCTTTCACCGGATTTCAAGAAACAGCCACTTCTCCAGGAGAGCCTTATTATAAACGGGGTGTCCGGAGAATATGAAAGCCAAATAAGAATAACGAATGCTTGAGAGGCGCTTTTAACTTTTCCAAAGCACTCTCACATTTATTAATTCATTTGATCCTCGTAACAACTAGGCAGGCAGGGCAGCCATTAGTATTCCTGTTTTAACAATGAAGACATAAAGGTAGAGAGCGATTAAGAGACAAACGCAAATGACACAATTAGCAGAGCAGGGCTGCACTTGGGACCCAGGTCTCACTCTGGGTCCGGAGGTCCTCCTCTGCCCTGGCCCCTCACTCACAGGACTTTTCCACAGCAGGCGCCGTGGAAACTCTAGTATCTTTTCAGCTCTTATTCACAGAAAAAGTCCCTTAGCTTTCTTGTGAAAAGACTGAAGCCTTTTAGGGCCATAAGAAATAATATAATTCAAAAGGCAAAATACAGCCTGCTCTCATGCAGACCGAAGGCTTTGCAGCCAGAGTATATTACATACTTATTTCTGGACTTAAGAAGGTGTCACCTTTTCCATTCATTATATACTGTTGCTCATTTGCCCTGAGACCTATACAGGTAACAGCTTTTTAGAAGTTAAATGTAGCAAATACTACCATGGTAAAGTGCTTAGGGACAATGCTTTTTTTTTCCTCTTAAAATTTTTTTAAATTTTATTTTATTGTTTCAAGTATTAGAAATAGTAGTACATATATCTCCTTTTTTCCCCCCATTGACCTTCCCCCGGCCTCCCCTACCCCCTGTTGCATGTGTGTTTTAAGTGTCATGATTTACTTAGAAATATCCAGGGGATAAAAATAGGTCAGTAGCACAGTGGCGATATTTATATCCACTTAGAAGTTAAAAAACAAAAACAAAAACAAAAAACAGTTCATAAAAAAGGGGGAAGAAGGAGGGGGGGGAAGCAAAAGAAACTGCATGTTGTTCTGAGTAAGT
>NW_006383008.1:10764-11953 GCF_000327345.1 Myotis davidii
AAAAGAAGGGCTCTGGGAGCTTAGGAGAAAGAGAGAGGCAAGGAAAATGCTCCTGGGGGAAGGGGCTATGGAAAAGTATGGGTGTGTTTCATTAAGAGAGCCCCATTGGGTTCTTGATCTTGAAGGCTTTTATCTGCTCACCAAAGATGGGGATTTCAGGGGAGTCCCAGGGGGGATCCTAATGGAATATTCATCCAGCACTCTAGGTGCTAGGGCAGGGGATCATTAGTCAATGCAGTTGGTTCTGAGGCAACCATGGCATCACTTGTCTGTTTTGCTATTTTTCTGAAGCTGGAGCTGAAACACAACTGAGGCCTAGATGCTATCACCTGGGGTTAATACTTAAGGGAGTGTTCGTGCAAGGGACCACATGGGAGTTGCATGAGGCCACTCTTCAGCCCCTTGTTCCTCCTTGAAGGGGGTCTACCACATGCCTAGTGACAAACCATGGGAAGAAACTTGGTCAGATGTGGGTCCGAATTGCATGACCAACAATATGAAAGGTCAGGGGGTCTAAACCACATGACCAGTCATAAACTAGGAGAAGAAAGTTGCCCTGAGGGTGAGGTCCTTGTTTTCTCAGTTTTGTCCATTGCTGGGCACCTGGGGCTTTCCACCCTGGTCACCTTCTATGCCTGGCCTATTGTCCTTGCTCTTCTAGTGTTCATGTCTAGCTGCCTACCACAGTTGTGTCCTCACATGGAAGAGAGAGAAAGAGAGAGAGAGAGAGAGAGAGAGAGAAACCCTATGGTGCCTCCTTTTATCAGGATATTAATCCTATGGAATCATGGCCCCAGTTAACTTTCACTAAGTTAAGGCTTCAACATGAATTAGTTGGGGGGGAGGAGGGACAAATACCCAGCTTATAAGAACATGTATATTTTTAAATGTACAACATGTATTACATATACATGGAAACAGGCCTGAAGGATATATATGATATGCATCAAAATATCAACGATATTTATGTTTAGGTAGTAGGATTATTTTCTTTGTGAGTTTCTGTCATTTCAAAATACTCAGTTAAGAATGTATTACTCTAGTAATCAGAAAAACTCTTTAAAGAGCATATGTATTTCTAATCCTATTGTAGCACCAACCCCCAAGGAGCCCCACCATGCGCAGAGCAGGCGGTCCATGGAGAGGTGGGTCCTGGAATTGCTTTGGGCAATGTATGCACAGCACAGTG
>NW_006383008.1:12420-39435 GCF_000327345.1 Myotis davidii
TCCCACCCCACAACACTCCCCAGCCCTCGTGCTATAATTTGACAGTCTGTTCGATGCTTCTCTGCCTATGTATCTATCTTTTTATTCATCAGGTTATAATGTTCTTTATTGTCCATAAATGAGTGAGATCATGTGGTATTTTTCTTTCACTGCCTGGCTTATTTCACTTAGCATAATGCTCTCCAGTTCCATCCATGCTGCTGCAAATGGTAAGAATTTCTTCTGACAATGCTTATTTAACTCTGAGTTGAGTGACTAGATGTATAATATAAAATTACATGGTCCTAACCTCTATCTTAATTAACAAAGGATTTCCTAGCTGAGGACATGATTTTGTATACTAGAAGACTTCACAGTTCTAAACAAATGCAGTGCAAGCATATGATTTAATCATTTTGTTTTAAACACTCAAATATGGCATTTTGGGAGAGAGTTTACAACTCTATTTTTAATTAACTGATTTAACTATAGATATTATAACTGCAAATAAAACACATTTCCAAAAAGCTGTTGTCTTTAGAATTGTAAATCTGGCAAGGTTTTTTAGCAGTGGAGTCTTAGATAAATAAAAAGTTGCATCTTTTTAAACTTCGGGTGTTAATTGGGCTTTTCTTATCATCAAGAGGAGTGAAAGCAGATGTTGGTCTGAAGCAACCACTTACCATGTGCAGTGGTCCAAAGAAATGGCATTTTCTTTGATGCCCTTATTTGTTCTGATTTACTATTGACCAGATTTACCTGCTGGTCACATAGTATTTTGACTTGGAAATACCAATCAAGGATAAGGAATTCAGGAAATAGCTGTTTCTAGAGAGGAAGTCCAACAAGAATGTCACAAACATGTTTTGTCACTGGACTATAGCCGTGTCAAGGTGAGATAAACTAATTGTTTCACCTTGACGTGCTAAATTAAGTAGTGCGAAGAAATCAGAAGACAATGGTGAATAAAATGAGCTGAGTGAATAACTTGACATTTCCTTGCATAAATAAATTTTTTGTGATGATTAAAGCTTAGCGAATAAGTTCAGGGCGGGGGTGGGAGAGGCAATTATTCCACATAACAGGAGAAAGCATCTATAATTATTTTATGATAACTATTTAGACTAGAGTCAAGCAGGAGAAGGGTCGGAGGGGTTGTGGTTGTATATTTATCTAGTAAGCTAGTCATTCTAACTCAGAAAACTTGGATTCAAATCCATTTCAAAATGAAAAAGAAATGTTAAAATGGTCATTTAATAGAGGTTCAAGTACAAAGTAAATGAATGCAAATACTGAAGGCTATGGGGTTTGAGGCAAATTGTTGAGGAATGAACAAAAATAAGAAAGCTTGCTTTCCCCTTCCCCTCTCTTGACTTTACTCTTTTTTTCTCCCTCACTCAGTTCATTCCACTCCAAGAACGATACTGCTTGGGGACCCTCTGAGTTCCAGGTCTCGTGCCCATGGGCACTGAGAATGTGGTGGAAGCCATTCCTGATCTCAGGGAAATTCAGGGTAGCGAGGATCTTCCATTATACGAATTTCTTCCTTTAGTTAAGTGCTGCCCAATCAGAAGGCATTCCACATCAGATCGGATATGAAAAATAGGCTCAAAGCAGCTAAGAAAGTTCTCAGCAGGGGAAATGCGCATTGTTAGGTAGTGTTGATGAGTGACAGCTCCCTTCTGGAATTGTCCAGTTTGCTTCTTCCTCAAATGCATGTGCGGGTGTGTGCTTGTACATGCATATGTGCGTACAGGTGTGTATTTGTGAGAGAATGTGTGGCTCTAATAGACCAGCAGTCAGCATGGCATAGGATTTTGCAAGTCTGAGGGCCTAAGTCCAAGACTTTAACAATCCTACATTTGCGCTACTATTTATTCTATGTCTCAAGTTGGTGATTTTCCATTGCATATGTGTTCTAACAGCAGAACTTCCCCAAATTTCTCCCAAACTTATATTGTTCCCACTTATGCGTGAGCACATGTCTTCTTGCTTTATAAAACCCTTTGGTTGAAACTTTTCTTGCCTACCCTAACTTTAAGTCTTTGATGCATACTTTTTTTTTTTAAAACAAACCCCAACTAAGGGAATGTCTCACCAAAACCTAGTACAGGGCACATGTACTTGGAACTTCCTTGCTTTTCTTACAGAGGAACAAACCAATAATGCCACTAAGATGTGTAACATAATGCATTTTTCCATTAAAATTAGGCAAGGCAGGCTCAAATGCCAAACCGATTAGCCTTAGGGTTTACTGCTTAGTGCCATGTGATAAGTGCTATGATGTGCAATTGAACCCAAATGGGGGCACCAGACCAGGGCCGCACAGTGAAGGAAGTCTTCCTGGAGGAAGTGTTGTCTAAACTGAGAGGTGAAAGATGAGTAGAAGTAGCCAGGCAAGGGACGGGGAGGAATGCATTCCAGCTAGAGGGCTCAGCAAGAACCATTAGAGTTTAGAGAAGGTTGTACAGTCAAGGAGTTTGTATTAGTTTGCTAGAACTGCCCTGACAGAATACCACCGACTGGGCAGCTTAAACAACAGAAATTTATTTTTCTCACAGTTCCAGAGCTTGAAAAGCCAAGATCAAGGTGCTGGCATGGTTGGTTTCCTCTGCAGCCTCTCTCCTTGGCTTGCAGATGACTGCCCTCCTGCTGCCTCTTCAAGGGGTCTTTTCTCTGTTCGCATGCATCCCTGGTGTCTCTCTTTGTGTCTACATTTCCTTTCTTATAAGAAGTCAAATTGGATTAGGGCCAACCTAACAGTCTCATTTTAACCTAATTGCCTCTTTAAAGGCTCTGTTCCAAATGCAATCACATCCTGAGATGCTGGAGGATTATAGTTCCAACATGTAAATTTGGGAGGGGAGTGGTACACAATTCAGCCCATACCAGAGCTTAAAGCCAAATGCAATGTTATCAGAGCACCAATTAAAGATAAATACTTGCATATATTCTCTGACCAGTCCACAATACAGAGCACATCAGGGTTTTGGGACAATTCAAGAGATTGCATTGTTTTGAAAGGAGCTACAGGCTCTTCTCTTCTACCCTCCAAAGGAATTGAAAACAACACTTTGCCCACATGCATTGAAGACCTGGGCCTAAAAATTTAGCAACTTGAAAGGAGCAGTCCCTGGAATATTTTGTTAAACAAACAAACAAATAAAAATCCCTGCCTTTTGAAAAGAACCTTCACTCTATTAGCACAATACCAGGCAATTCCCCTTTGGGTCCCTGAGGAAAAACTGGCAACACTGCTATGAATGATTCTTGTCCTAGCACTTAGAGTGACATCATCACCAAAAGACCCGATGACTAAGAAAAACATTGTGTGGAATCATTTTTATTAACATGAGGGAAAGTTCATTTATGTGTAGGGCATGCGCCTGTGTAAACTACAATGAGAAAGATCAAGCCTTAGGGGCATATCATTGTGTCTACCTCTCAGAGAATGACCTCTGCCTGTGCTGTCAAGAGACTGGGTTCCAGTACAAGTTCTGCTGCTTACTGTGATCCTGATGTGGCCCCTGGCACTGACGTTCTATGCTGCCGCACCCCTCGCATACCAAGTCATGCCTGAGAGGGATCACAGACAAAGAGGTAAGGCGGCACTTCTGCTCTGTCCCCGTCTCCAATCATAAATGATGAGCCGATGTCAGAAAGCTGTCCTCACCTGCCCCCAGCCTTGAGATCATGAGAATGGCACTATTAATGGCAGGACACCTGCTTTTCTTTTCTGGGCCTCTGGGCACTAGGCAGTGAAACTGTGCAAAACTTGGAAAGCTCTTGCCTGCATGATTTATGGCTATCGCCAGTTCTTTATTCCCTCACTTTCATAAGCACCAAATTCTGTTAGAAAACTTGGGGGAAAATCTGCCAATCCTGGGCTATTTTGGGGTTTCTTCATCATCTCTTGACCTTTGATTTGACAAGCCAAATAACAAAATGAAAAATGGATTCTGTAGTCTTGCCCATGATTACCAACCACACAGGCAGCAGGAGAAAGGCGAAATAAAAAAGCCATGCCATTCGAAGTCAAAGGTTCTGAGCTGGTGGCAAAAGAGAACCTTGAGAATTTGGACACAATGTCCCAATAAAGTGAAATATTTTAACTATGCCAAATTATGGTTCTAATTTGCATCTATCCTTGTGAGATAGAAATGGAAGCTTAAAAAAGCGTATGCCATTTTAAGTAGCCACTTATATCAGGCAACCTTGAAGGAGACTTCTATGAGAGAGTGGCTGCAGGGTCTATAAAAATCTCCTTGGTATTATTAATAGCCTTAAGCTATTCCTCAAAGTTAACATTTAAAAATTTTGCTTACCAATGACCACAGTTTTCCTGTATCGGGTTGTAATTTTGTATGAACATCAAGGTATTTTACTATTATTGAGGTTTTCCCTTCTTGCTATATATAATATGTCTAAGTCTGAAAGTGAAAGCAAAGTAATGAGGAAATTTGCAAAGCACAAAAAATATATTCCATTCGTACCCTTCCTGAATTTCCCCTTGCAGGTAAGGAGGAAGGTGCAATGTGCAAGTTAATCTATTTAAATGAAACCATAGCTTTTTAAGCTTTGAGGGGAAATATTTTTCAGACATTTACATGCATAAACAATTGCACTATGTAAGCTAAACTTAGTCATACAATCTACCTAGATCTTCAGAACATGCGCATACATTAAACCAGCTCAAAATTAATAAAACTCTCTAAATTATGCATGGCGCAGAGGGTGAAAAAAGTTGATAACAGGAACTGCTGCTTGCCTGCCGCTATGAACTTGGTAATGCACTGAGAGCAACCCTATGGCTATGCACTAGAGAAGATCATAATAAGGTATAATTGTTGCTTGCTCATTTGTTTGAACTCCAAAACTATATCAAATAACACTTAATTATACACATAGAATACCATTACAGTGAAGAACTCACACTTGAATAGCTCAGTATAAGTGAGGACATTTAATATTATTTGGCTCCAGTAGGTGCAAAAGAGATACAAATAGCAGCTGCTAATTAATCTGGAGTTCTAGGTTTGCAACCTCAAAAGTAAATTGAAAGAATATTTCCTGGAGTTTGAATATGTAAAGTTTTAACAGCTCCATCTGGTACATGCCCTCTGATCACCCAGAATGTTGGCAGGCAGTTTGAGGGACGAATCTGATAGCTGGCCAAGTTGAAAGGTCTATTGGAGGTAAAACAATGCCCACCCTTTAACAAGAGGGCCATTGTTCCTGAACAATGCAGCTCTCTGGCTTATTTGAATGTCAACAATTCAGAAAAGTTGATGTTTGGAGCCATCAAATAAAATGTTTTTGTGAAACAGTTTATTATTTCAGTGGTAATTATTTGAATCATTCATGGTAAAGGATGTTTGCTAATGAGAGCTTGGCTGCTGTAAATTCCAGAGAGACTGAATGCTCTTTGTGCTGACAAAAAGACCCAAATCACTGGAGAGCGACTGACTGGACAAATCATTCATCTATGCAAATGCCAGCCGAAATGGTCAGATGCATTTATTACCCTCCTCATTATAGTAAACAAGGCAGGAATCGTGACTGGCAGTTATCAACTTGCCCTGAAGTATGATTTGTTCTCCTACCACTATTTAAATGAGAGGAAAAAAGGCATGCCACCAGGGACTTGGTTGGTTTATAAAAGAGTAAATGTCACATAGCCCGGTGCTTAAAGACTTTTGATTGACAAATGTTTTATTTGACATATCAAACAATGATGGTTTTCATATCAAATAGTCCATATTTGTTAGCAAAAACCTTAACCCCTTGAAGTTTGGCCAGTACTTTTTGCTCACTTCTGCCAATGCTTGGAAACTAGAACACAGATGGCAAGTTACGTTAAAGGCAATACCAAATATCTCCACACACAATGTGCAGAGAACTAAAAATACTCTGCATTGGGTGACAGAAATGACACAGTGTTTTATCACAACACGTATAGTGTAAAATGTTCTTCTGCACTGATAATGCAAATTAAAGTGATGTTGACCTACTTGCACTTACTAAGTATTCCTCTGCTGTTTAGTGCAAGATAAGTTAAACATTAAAGAATTTATACAGCATATGTCACAGTGAAATCTAAATTGTCTGGTGTAACTCTTCTTAAATGTCACAACAGTGTCACAACACGACCAGGGTTTCAGGGCTTGCAGTTAAAGCCACAGTACCCTCATATAATCTCTCGTTCTAATGGGCTCAACACGTTTCCTTTCTGGTGTCTGGTGGCTTACGTTCTGTGTGTTTCACTTCATATTTATAAGTAAGTATACCTGAAAATACAGAAGCATGCCAGGCAGATGTGTGAGCTTACAGAATTTGTAAGCAAGGTTGTATCTTGACATACATCATATGACAGCCTCCCTTGGAGACACTTAAGTGATGTCTTCCCACACATGCTTTCCTTTCTTTGTTGCTATATTTTAGGCTGTCACCACTGCTAGAGTTGAGTGCCTCTACTTTCTTAGAACTAAGATATAACTGTTCATTTAGAAAAGCCAGGAAGTAACTACAATCACTAGAAGTTCTAACAAACCTATAACCGAGGCATATTTTCCTAGCATAGACTCCAACATGAAATTTCATTGACTAATGAAAGCTGAGGGTTAGTCAGTCCACTGTGTTTCATTCAGTTAACCTGACATATTTTCTATGCATGAATGTTATGACCCTAACCATAAAAATAAATTTAGTCATTTTTATCAATATAATTTGAGCATTTTATCAAAAGAAATATAATATTCTTCCTTTAAGTGTATGATTGTAAAAGTGGTGGTTCTCAACTAAAGTCATATCATCTTGGATATAAACTTTCTCCACAGAAATATTTCCATTTTTATGAGTTGCAGTCACAAAAGAGAATATGGTTATTAGGGGAGAATACTCATTCCCAATGCTGCTGCTTCCTTCTATGCCAGCAGTTCTCAACCTGTGGGTCGCCATCCTTTGGGGGTCGAACGACCCTTTCACAGGGGTCGCCTAAGACCATCAGAAAACACTTATATAATTACATATTGTTTTTGTGATTAGTCACTATGCTCTAATTATGTTCAATTTGTAACAATGAAATTGGGGGTCACCACAACATGAGGAACTGTATTGAGGGGTCGCGGCATTAGGAAGGTTGAGAACCACTGTTCTACACAGAGGGCCGTCTGGGAGCACACCCTTGGCCTGCATCCTACCCATCACTCAGTGGCTTCTCTGGCTGGTGCCTCTTTCTTTGCCTGTCACTTTGGGGTGCGCCTGCCTGGCTGCCTACAGAGAGCATGAGCTCTGATCTGCCCCTGGAGTGGGAAGGTTGGATCTGCAGCCCCTCCTGAAGCTGAGTGAGTGAGTCTGCCTAACTCTGGGCGCAGCATTAGGAAGCCCATTGCTGTCAGTTTGACCACCTTCTCTCTGACTCCTTTATCTCTCACATGGTTCAGAACTTGGATGAGCAGAAGAAATATATCAATATTAACATACAATGAAATTTGCTTCATTGGTAAGATTTTGGGAACACATTTCTTCTGAACAAAGTGATGCAAATGCATTATAAGAACGTAGACTCGTGTAGTTCTGGTAGTTCAGAGATGTCAGGGTTGAGCAAGAAAAGACAGGATCATGAGAGGCAGTAACACACAACGGGCCTTATTGGGGAGTGCTTGGATAAGGTGGCTTCCAATCGCTACTGACGGTAAGCCCCTTCCAGCAAGAAACCTTCCAGACACAGCAACACAAGGCCACCAACCAAAAGAGGAACAGGGCAAGGGAACTCCCAGGGCACAAGTGGGAATCCGAGCAGGAACTTGGTGTCAGGGGATGTTGCTCAGCAGCAAGGTGGAGTTTCTGGGTCAGAGAGCTCTGAAGGGCAATAGCGAGTTGGTGTCGTTTATGGCAATGGGCTTTGTCTCTCTGACTGGCAGATATTGGATGTAGTTTATGGGTATGTAAAGTACATATGCTCAAAGTGGCTAAAATATGTTTATTTATTTAAAGCAATCGCGTGTGTGAGAATTTGGGTTTGAAAGTGTCAGGCTTTGGGCTAATGGTATTACCTGCTATGAAGAAGTAACTAGCAATGGGGCTATTTTAGGCTAACACACAGGGGCTGTCCTGGCTCATTAATATAAATCTAGCTCACTCAAATTTTGTTTCTTTTAGAGGTAAAGAAAAACAATCTCTTCACTACGAGTGCCCTAGGTTTTGTTCTCTTAATGCACAAAATGTATCTGGGAGTGGGAGCTTTTGACTTTAGTGTGGCACGCAGAAGCCCAAAGTGTAGGCACTTTTCTGATCTAATGAAGACTTGTCCTGAATTCACAATAAGTACATGGCTGCCTGTTTCACTTCCCAAAGGGGCCGAGAAGCACATTTCTTCATAGAAAGCTTCCTGAGGGCAGGGATTTCTTGGGGACTTTTAAACAGGTCTTCCCCTTTGGAGCAAGGGCTTAAGCCTTAGCTACCGCTAGTGACTTTGCAGTTTTGCTTTGACACTGGGATTACGTGTGTGAATTTGCCTAATCAAACCTGGGCTACACCAGCCATGTTTCTGTTATTTACTATGCTGATTGTTTTACTAGTGGACCAGTGCACGAAATTTGTGCATGGGGGTGTCCCTCAGCCCAGCCTGCACCCTCTCCAATCAGGGACCCCTTGGGGGACATCCCTTTTGCAATCTGGGACTGCTGGCTCCTAACCACTCACCTGCCTGCCTGCCTGATGACCCCTAACTGCCTCTGCCTGCCGGCCTGATCGCCCTTAACTGCCCTCCCCTGCCGGCCTGATCTCACCCCCAACTGCTCTCCCCTGCTGGCCTGATCTCGCCCCCAACTGCCTCTGCCTGCCTGATCATCCCTAACTTCCCTCCCCTGTCAGCCGGATCTTTCCCCAACTGCCCTCCCCTGCTGGCCTGATCTCACCTGCAATGGCCTTCCCCTGCTGACCTGATCACCCCTAACTGCCTCTGCCTCAGCCCCTACCACCATGGCTTTGTCCGGAAGGAAGTCAGACATCTGGAAGATGGCTGGTCGACCCCGTCTAATTACCCTTTTATTAGTATAGATATCCCCACTCAACTATAATCTTTATGAATAGGTCTTAATTCACTGCCGTGGCACACAGTATGCCCCAATAAGCACCCTCAAATGAATAAAGGAAAAAGTAGAAAACATTTCATTTTTGTAAAATGAAAACAAGACTTGGTTTTAAACTTAAGTAAATCCTTTGCTGGCCAATATTAGGATTATTGTTTTAGCTTCCCACTGTAAGACTGACCAATTTGGTAATACATACTCAAACCTGGGCTTGCATTCACTCAGCTGAAAGTCACTTGAACATTAGAGAGGTTAGAGGAACAAAGAGAAAGTAATGGATGGAGTGCCACAGATTTCACACTGACGTTAGGTAAAGCTGAGGAGACAAATGCAGAACAGAAAGCTCTCAATCAATGAACTTGGTTTCAAATGTGTATTAAGAAAGCCTGAAGTCTTAATTCCTTTTCTCCAAAATGTAGAAAGGTCAGGAACTGTTGTGACCGAATTTTGTTTGATCTTCTAACTGAGGTTTCCAAATGTTTTTCAGATATTTAAATGTGGATAAAAGGTCAAACATCTCAAACTAAAAGTTACAATCAGTCTTTAAAACTTGGTGTGTTAAACAGTTACACAAACTAAATCACCATTCATCAGGGAGCAAGAGCAAGGTAGAAACAAAAGCGGTGGCACTTCAACTTCGTCAGCACAAATGGTAATTTGGCAATCAGCTTAATTCTGGGCAAGAAAACTTCTTTTCCCAATGGGATAATGGTTGTTAAGTATAATGAGACTTTTGTGCCAACTGAAGAAAAATAATTTAGCCATACAATAAAAATTCAAATTGAAGTTTCTTATTAGAACTAATATTATTTATCCATGAGACTCCAGTTATGTAGCTTTGGGACTTTAACCAGGAATTAAAAGTTGGAAGACCGGAGTCATCTTTAACACATTTCCCCCCCTTCATACATTGTATTCTATTAATCCATCATCAGAACTTATGATACCTTGTGGCATCTCAGGGTGTTATTGCTTAACCATTTTATAGCCATTGTAAGAGTAGGTGATAGTCATGCCAAATAGGGAGAATCTGTGCGTTTTCCCAATTTATAAAAATACACACACACACACACACACCTGCCCCTTTGAAATATCTATAATAATAAAAGCATAATATGCTAATTAGACTGGACAGCCGAATGACCTTCCGGATGAAGCTGGGGTTGCGAGGGACGAGCCCTTTGCACGAATTTTGTGCATCGGGTCTCTAGTACTCTAAATATATATAAACTAAGAATTGGTAGCACTTTGGAGAATATACTTGTAGCTAACAACCAAAAGTGAATAAATATCATTGACAAAGAGTTTTTACCTATCTGCGTGAGACATTATTCACTGCATCAAGAGACCATGTTTATCTGATGTATTACTTTGCAGATCCCTTGCAATAACTTGTAGTAACCTGGAGTCCCCCCTGCTTATCTCCAGGGGTCTATAACCCATAGACTTGGAACTATTGTTTTCCATGTAAACTGATTTACTGGAAAAGCTCCATGCTGTGAGAGAATAAATATGAAATGGTTTTAATTAGACTGGACGTCTTTCCAGACAACCTTCCTGACAAAGCCAGGGCTGGGAGGGAAGCCCAGGTCCCGGGTACCTGCTGGTGGCCAGAGGGAAGCCTGCGTCCTGAGTGCCCGAGGGAAGCCGGGGGAAAGAAGGCCTACTCTTGAATGAATTTCGTGCATCAAGCCTCTAGTAGAATAATAATATGGCTTTTCCTCTTGGGACCTATTAATACATATTTTAATATTGAACTATTTGTGCATTTTTATAATCCTCACCTAAGGATTTTCTTCTCCCATTGCTTTCAGAGAGTAAGGGAGGGAAGGTGGGCGGGAGACAGAGAGAAAGGCAGACATCGACTGGTTGCCTCCCACACATACCCTGACTGGTTAGGGATCAAACTGGCAAACCAGGTATGGGCCCTTGACTGGGAATTACACCTTTGACCCTTAGGTGCAAAGGCCGATGCTCTAACCATTGAGCACATGGGCCAGGACTATTTTTGCATTTTTAAAATTCATTTTGGTAAGTCATTTATATATATATATATCCAAACCGGTTTCGGTGGTAAGTCATTTTTAAACATTTGAAAATATTTAAAGTAAGTGGGCTTATCTTTTTTACTTAGGAGTTTGTGTCAGTGCTTTTATGGGCTGTTGGCCTGAAGTTTGTGCTCTCCTTGTTAGATGATGCTAACTTCATATGAGGAAGAGAGACAGTTTTTCTTTATCTGTGTTCTGGGCCAGTTTATATAACACAGAAACAATTTGTTCCTGGAAAGTTTGAAATAATTCATGTAAAACCATCTGGGTTCTACACATTTTTGAGGAGTGGTTCTATAACAACTTTATTTTTTTCCATAAAAATTAACTTATTTAGATTTTCTATCTCTTCAAGGGCCAATTTTGGTAATTCATATTTTCTTAAACTACTGTTCATTTCTTGTAGATTTGATTATTATAGGGTTATGCAAAGTATTTTCTTAGAGTTCTTTTAATATCCTCTCTGTTCTCTTTTGCATTTCTTTTTGTGTAGGGCACTTCTGACAGTATAATTGGTTCTTTTATGATTGTTAGATGTTAACTCATTATTAGACAAATTCTTTTTGTCCCATACATACAATGTTATAAAACAGAGTTCTGGTCTTATTCATACTATAAAAATTTGAATTTATATAGAAGTAAATGCAAGGAAAATACAAATTATAGTTGTTAACTAGACGCGCATATTTATATGCATATTTATAGATTCATAAAACAAATATTTAGAAGAAAATATAGACTGCAAACATCCCTTTGTGAGGATTTTTATCTGTGAAATTGTACTAGATAGGCTTTTTAAAATGAATTCAGAAAGTTTGGGTTGAGCTTGTTTTTTCCTCTTTTCGTAAAAGATTCCTTGAAGCAAATAGAGATGATCTTCATTGATCCAGTTAAAATCTTCTCCTTGAAAATTTCATTGTGTAGTTTTTGAACAGTAAGTTCTGGAAGGTGGGGTTATTTTCATGATAATTCCACGTGGCTGATTATAAGTTACAAGGAATAAAGATGCATCTGAAATGAAAGGCAGAAAGCACATCACAATGTGTCATTATGCTATGTACCATTTGTAGAATTTTGGGCTAAATCCTCTAGACAATGGGGAACTATTGAAGTTTTGACCATTTATGTAGTATGGTCATGTTGCCTTTTATAAATGTATCTCTGGTAGCAAAGTAAAGCAGGGATTAGAAGTCAGAAAACATGAAGGCAGAGATACCTGTAAGGAAGGCAGGGAGATGAGTTGGGAGGCAGAGGGACAGATTCAAATATTACTTAAAAGGTGAAATGGCACATCTCACAGAGCAATTAAGTGTGAGGGGTAAGGTAAGAGGAGACATTTAGATTGGTTTTCAGCTCACCCATGGCCTTCATAATTGGGTAAATGATGGCATCATTAGTTAAGGTAATTTGGAGAAGGAACAGGTGTTAGCAGGAAGATGATAAATTACTTTGCACATATTGAATGTTCAATGCATATTCCAGGGGCCATTCAAGAAGAGCTATGTTTGGGAGCCAGCTGTCTATACTAGTCTAAAGTTCAGTGGAGAGGTTTGAACTTGTTCATGAGTTTGGGCATGGTTAGAATACGTTAGCCAAAGCCAGGAGATGCATTTGCCTAGAGAGAGTGTTTTGGGGAAGAACTAAGGAGGGTTCAGGATCAAAGCCTGGAAAATAACAAGTTTAAAAACTATCGTATTTAAATAAAGTGTTTTCATCCTCCCTTCCCAAACTGGGCCTTCTCTTCTTGGTAAATATCTTCTCAAGTACCCAGGCTCAAGCCTTGGGACCATATCCCTTTCTCTCCTTTTGTGCACAAACAATTTTCAGGTCTCTCATCTCTGCCCCCTACTTTCCATTCTCCCTGTCTTTATCCTCGACCTCTAACATCACTCATCTGGCAAGAACCCTCCAGACATAGAAGACTCTCTTATCATTGGGACCAATAGCTTATCAATATTATTTTTAAGTCTGTGTAATCAGGGAATTATAAAAATTATGACACACATACATTATGAAAATATAAATATATACCCTCTCATCATCTTTTGATGTAGCCATAGCATTTTCCTATTTATTTATTGGTGTGCTGCACTGTCCTTTAAAAAGCCATATCATAGTGCATACTACTACTACTACTACTACTACTACTACTAGTTAGCCTTTGTTTAACACTTTCTGTGTAGTAGATACTCTTTTACGCACTTAAAAATTTTTAACTCGATTAATCCTCACTATAACAATGAGGTAGGTAGTATTAGTAACTCTGTGTTACATATAAAGAAACTGAAGCACACAAAAGCTAAGTAAATTACCCGAAGTTATATAGATAGTAAATGGTAGAACTAGAATGGGCTTCCTTAAGTTTAGCTCTTTGACTCTTAACCACCGTGCTGCACTGTATCATCCTATATTATAAAGAACTAATATGCTAATTAGACTGAACAGCAGAATGACCATCCGGACAATCTTCTGGACGACCTTCCGGACGAAGCTAGGGCTGTGAGGGCCAAGCCCCTTGCACGAATTTTGTGCATTGGGCCTCTAGTCTATTATAAAGTCCAAAACGCTTACAAGTAACCTGCCTACAAAATCCCTCTAGATTTTCATTTGTTCCCAATCCTTTACCCTAGTCCAGTGATGGCGAACCTTTTGAGCTTGGCATGTCAGCATTTTGAAAAACCCTAACTTAACTCTGGTGCCGTGTCACATATAGAAATTTTTTTATATTTGCAATGATAGTAAAACAAACACTTATGTTTTTGATATTTATTTTATATATTTAAATGCCATTTAACAAATAAAAATCAACCAAAAAAATTAGTTCGCGTGTCACTTCTGATATGCATGCCATAGGTTCGCCATCACTGCCCTAGTCTCACCCACTCTTATTCCTACAGCACTTATTAAACCTTCATTTTGTCTTTCCAAAGCAGGTCATTTGTTTTTACAGAAACAACTATCCTCATTCCTTTTGCCCTCAAAATTAATTGTATTTAAAAATATTCAATTAAATGATGTAACAAAGAGATTTGGGGGCAAACATTCTGACCGTTGGTAAGCAAGCAACTCAGGGAAAGGAGTAGGAATACAAGGGAGCGTTGGAAAGTGCCTTATTGGTCTCAGCCTCCAGGGTGCAAATCAGTCCATGGATTTTAGAGACAACACTGAGAGCAGAAATTAATGAGGCATTTCGGTTGAGAGGCAGTCTCTTAAGAGAATTTCAGTTTTCTCTTACTTTTTAATCTCTTGCCATCCTGCCTAGGGCTTTCAAAGTGAGTCATCTTCCTAAATGATTATGCCACTCACCTCATCAAAACCATGCGGCCACTTCTCTATTGCCACAGAGCAAAGTCCTGCATCCAGGGTAAAACCTAAATTCTCAACATGGCACTTAAAGTCCTCAAGGATTTACACCAAACCACCACTCCAAATACACTTGTCTTTTCCATGCTCCAGGGATATATTAATCTACATTGAGTTTGAATATTGAAAACCCATAATAAACTTTATTAATAATTCCCTAAGCAAAGTCCAGGCTTCTTATTAAGTCTCCTGAGTCTCTCTCTTTATTAATAAAACTGCAACAGCTACTGAGGGTATAGGCGAGGGTAGGAGAGGGGCAGAAAGAGATTGCTGCACAGCATTTGTGCTGTGAGCTCTCTAGGGCCCTATGGCAGGTTGTATTTTACACTATGGCTGTGGCAGTATTTCTGGATGGACATGCTCTTCAGAACCTTGCCATTCCTCCTCCCAAGAGGCGAGGTCTCTGTTTTCTCACTTGGATTTGGGCAGGACCTCATAACCATTTCCACAGTTAAAATATGATAGAGGTGATGCTGTATGACTTCCAAAGCCAGGGCGTAGGAAGGATAGTGCTCTCTCCCTTAGGACGCTTGCCCCCACAGAAAATGAAGTCAAACAAGCTTTTTTTGCAGAAAGACCTCATGTAGAAGCCCACCTAGAGAGGAACTCAGGCCCTCAGCTGATCACCCGGTGTTCACTGCCGGACGTGTGAGTGAGAGAACCTTCAGACGACGACAGCCTCCGCTTTCGAGTCAGTTTCGTTGCTGAGGCCCAGACTGATTACAGGAGAGGCAAACGGACCCACTGTGCTGCAGCATGGCCGTCAGAATCTGAGCATAATAAATTGTTACCTTTCCCCACTAAGTTTTGCAGTAATTTATTATGCAGTCATAGTAAGTGGATCAGGCCCTTTGGACAAAAAAGTAGATCAATTGATTGTTTATGGGTTCTCCTCCCATAATTTTGAGTTAGAAATGGTTGGAGAAGCCCCCCATTTTGGATTATTTGTTCAATGTTTTTATCCCAAACTCCCAATCCCATTCTTTTTAAAAATATATATTTTTATTGATTTCAGAGAAGAAGGGAGAGAGAGAGATATAGAAATATCCATGATGAGAGAGAATCAATGATAGGCTGCCTCCTGCATGCCCCCCACTGGGAATTAAACCCTAAACCTGGGCATGTGCCCTGATCGGGAGACAAATCAGTGACCTCTTGGTTCTGCCGGGAGCTGGTCCATCCTTGCTGCTTGACACAGTCGCTGCAGGGAAGAAACATCCCCTAACCTTTGGAATAGAGATTGATAGGATTGGAATCAACTGGTATAAATACAGATGTAACAAGACAACAGGACACAGAACCTAGAGACAGAACCTAGCGAGAGAAAATGGCAAAAGATCCTGGACAGAACCTGGCTACAGAACTTGGTTGGAGAACCTAGCCAGAACCTGACTGAAGAACCTGGCTACAGAATCTGGTTACAAAACCTGGCTGGAGATCCTAGACAGAACTTGAATGGAGAACTGGCTATAGAACCTGGCTGGAGACCCTGACAAGAGAACCCGGCTATGATGATCACCTGAATGCTGCCTCTGTCATTCCTTCTTCACCGACTCCGTCCACACCTTTGGGGACCCCTGGACCTGTTGGGGTTGGACCCCAACATGGTTCATGGGTTGACGCTCAACCATTGAGCCACACTAGCTAGGCCAAATCCCTTCTTTATGGGGAGTGTGAAGGGATACTTGGTGCCTGAACTTGCAATCTCTGCTGATGACTGTCACCCAGTGGCCTCTTGTGCCCTATCACCCATCTTCACTGTGCACTGGCTTGTCAGATGGCTGCCAAAGTTGTCTTACCAATGATTCCTTTATCCTTCTGGGTGCTCCTTAGGTCCCCAGTAAATGTTTAAATGTTAGTCAATGCCATCCTCAGTTGTTTTGGGCAATTTGAAGCAGTGAAATTATTGTATATGTTTCTATGGAAAATTACCTTCTGTTTTAGAATTTCTTCACATATCAATCTGTATTCAAAACAATATTTTCACAGCATTGATGAAAAGGAGGTAAAATTATCATAAAGTGCTGTGGGTAGAGAAGGGGCAAGAGATTCTTTGCTATACTTTTTGCAACCCTCTCATCACCAATTCCAAAACAGTTCCTGCCCCCTTTTCCCCCTTGAAGGCTTTTCTTTGCCTGAAAATCCCTAGAATTGTACCTATGTTTGTAGCCTTTCCCATCATAGATCCTCAATACATGCTTATTTTCTTTAATTTCTGAATTAAATTTCAAAATGAAAATGAATGGTGAAATATTATAAAAAGGATAAGTGAAATAAGGTTTTTATAATATATGTTATATTACATGTGTATTAAGAATATTTTTTTAATCCTCACTGAAGGATTTTTTTCCCATTGTCTTTTAGAGTGAGTGAGAAGGAGGAAAGGAAGGGGGGGGGAGAGAGAGAGAGAGAGAGAGAGAGAGAGAGGGAGAGAGAGAGAGAAACATTAATGTGAGAGAGACACCTCAGTTGCCTCCATGACATGGACTGGGGTCGGGGATCTAACCTACATCCCAGGTACATGCCCTTGACCGGGAATCAAACCCACAACTTTTCAATGCTCTAACCACTGAGTTGGGGCTATGTTATGTTATAATAAGCATTAGAAATTTAAAACAGATTAGAGGCCTCATCTTGAATTCAGGGTGTGTGTGTGTGTGTACATATATACATATATATATATTTACATGTAATGTGGCATATCATTTCCTTCAGCATTTCAATAAATCATTGTTGCCCCTATTTAGGCTTAACTTTATATGTAAAACCAGAAAAGGTTCTAAGGGATCTACGTGGGAGAACCAGGGGATTTTAGTGATGGCAAGTTATCACATACCTAGTGTTTAATCTAGATGATTAGTGGAAGTGTACCCTATTTATTCAGTTCTGATTAAGAATGAGTAAACTCTTACAGCAACTGAATGTGAAAATTTGAACATGGAAGATGGTAGAAAATAGATAAGAAGGAGCAAGAAGGAAATTTCAATGTTTTAACATAGCTTTACTTTAAATTAAAAAGTGTGTTAGCATATTTCTGTTTCAAAATAGTTGCTAAGTATATTGAAAAATTTCTACTTTGGAATTGAAATAAACTACATGAAATAATTGTTTAGAACAAGTACACATGAATGGATTATTCCTTATTAACAATATGATATACATCTTCTATTAAAAATATTAATATCAATCCTTTCATTATGCAAGATTTTTTCCAGCTACAGAATTTCAATTAACATACTCATCTATTTCCATATGAACAGGGATCTCTGTTATTTTACACTAATTCCTAAGATGAATAATGAGATATTGGCTGCAAATGCCTCAAAAAAAAAAACAAACTGAATCTTGTTCGGTGCTTGAAGTAACAAGTCCTGAGCCATGAGTTAATCAAGAAAACTATACATAGGTCTTCATTAATATACCAAGAATCCCACCAATAACAAAATCACTGAACATGCACATTTAATGGTGTAAAATTCAATCACACCCAACTCGTCCATATCTGTATCTTAATAATACCTTGTGTTTATATAGACTAGAACCTTTCTTGTGGAGAGAGCAAAGTTCTTTTGCATTTTTTCTTTGATTATCCGCATGTGAGAGCAGATGCCATTATCCACAAAATATCAAGAAGGTGAAGTAGCTCAGCCAAGGTCATGCTGCCAGAAAGAAATCTAAATCAGCTCTAGACGTTTTGGCTGCAATTAGTGCTCTCCTGAATCCAGAAATAAACAGAACAAAATATATTTCTATTCTTGGACACATACAAGATAGTCTGTGGTCTCCAAGGGTGCTATCATCAGCCTCTGCCTCCCTCCCAGTGCTGTATGCAATGAGCAAGGAGGTTTAGGAGAGATGGAGGTGGCACCTGACAGGAGTTTGGAGGCCTTAATTCTGGAAAATGGTATAAATGGAAACCAGAGACACATGTATATGTTCAACTATTATGAACTGTGACTTGGTCATAGATATTCTGTAGTATGGTTTCAAGGGTTGTTATAACATGATCATTCGTGAACATGGAATTAGGCACAAAGCACACACTGGCTGCTTTGGAAATGCTTGAGGACAGAGGTTTGCGTGTCTGTGGTTCTGGGGTTCCAGGTGCTGATTAATTGTAGAATAGGGGTACAGGAAGTTTGAAGGCAACGTGCAATTAGTAGAGTTGTCTTAGGCTCTTGATATGACTCTAATACTTCTTCAGATGTTATTTTGAAGCCTGATTGGTACTTGTATCTATGTTGATGGTGCCAGATAATGGGGGTAGGGAGGGAAGAAGAAAGAAAGCAAAAATAGATAGAAAGAATAGGAAAGCATGGACTAGAAGTTAGGGTTGATAATAGATCTGGACTGGAAAAAAATCAAAGGCGTATCTGCCCTCATTCCTCTGTTGGAGGGCACTGGAAGTGATACCCATTTGTCATCCTGGACTAGGTGCTCTTTAGAAATCCTTCGTGGTATAGCATTATCTTATCCTGCTTAAGGAAAGAGCTTTTGAAAATTATAGAACATAAAAATGTATTTCCCATGTGCTATGTTCTGTTCATTGCCCTCCCTGAAAGCAGAGAAGTGTGGTTGTTTTTTAAAGGCGATAAGGCACGTAATGTACTACAAGGTCATTTTAACAGCAACAGGTAAAAGAGCAAAATGTCCTCTATTTAGATATGTCAACAGCAAAGCTCACAGAGCACATGAACAGACTGATCCAACACGTTTCCAGAAGATGAAGTTATATTAGAGTCCTGAAGAAAACAAGGCTGAGAAAATTCTGCCCATAAATCAGCAATTACTGGTAGTTAGTCAATATCACAGGTTTGATAAAGTGCCAGAGCCCACTAATGGTATGAGAACATTAAGTCTTTGGTCACAAAGTCGCAGCAAGACCTTGCACGGATTTTCTTGGGAGCTGTCTGGGCTTGGAACTGCTGCTGTGAATAACAAATCAGGTGTTTTTCTCATGCCCTGATTTCTGTGCTGCACTTGCACTTGGTGAAAACAAAGGCAGACTGGAGCAGAATAGCGGCTGGAGACGTGACACATTGGTTGAGAACTTTGACATATAGAAAGTTAAATTGGTCATGTAGTCTTGGCACATGCTTAGAATTCAATCCCCCAAACTCTTCTAGTATTGACTGCTGGATTCTCTTGAAAGATGGGCCAGCAATAGTCTTCTAAGACTAAAGGGATGCCCACTTGTGCCATAGGTTTTTCTCTTGCACCTGCCTTTTCAGTAAAACCAAAATAGAAATGATTACCTCCTTCTAGTCCCAAAGAAATCTAAAATTATCTAAAAAAAGTCAACACAAATGTTTATAATAAAGATTCTATTCACTTACTTAGTTCAAGCCTCCAGTTAAAGTTGAGATTTTGCTTTGTAATATTAGTAACTGTTTACGATAAATCTGCATAGTTCAGATATAATATTCTGCAAGTGAAATGGCCCAAATCTACTCAAAGTATAGTTCAGGGTGTAGTAGCATCCAGATCATCTGAGACCTTGTTAAAAGTTCAGAACTCAGGCTCCAACCCAGAATCAGAAACTGTATTTTAACATAATTCTCAGGAGATTCATATGCATATTAAAGTTGTTTTTTTAATTGAATAAATTTGACATGAAATATTGTGCAAGTTTAAGTACATAACATACTACTTTGATACATGTATATATTGTAATATGCTTGCATTACATGTAGTAATACTTATTGCATTGCCTTATTATAGTACAATATTATTGTCTATATTCATTACAGTGTGCATTTAGTCTCTGACTTATTTACTACTTGTTACATGTTTTTAGCCTTAAAGACCATCCCTTTAACCCCTCTCCCATGCCCTGGTAGCTGCCATTTACTCCCTATTTTTTACAGATTTAACTTTTTTAGATTCCACATATAAATGATGTTCAGTATTTGTCTTTATCTGACTTATCTCACTTGTGCTTAAGGTCCGTTCATGGTGTATCAAATGGGAGGATTTCTTCCTTTCTCATGCCTGAATAGTATCCCATTGCACATTAAAGTTTGAGAAGTATTGGCCCATATGACTTTTAGTATTTTTTACTGTAAGCAGTATTTGTCAGGTATTCCACATAAAAGAATACCTGCTTAGCCCAGCCCTGTGGTTCAGTGGTTGAGCATCAACCCATGAACCAGGAGGTCATGGTTCATTTCTCGATGGGGGAGGGAGGTTGGGAGCTCGATCCCCAGTAGGGGATACAGGAGGCAGCCAATCAATGATTCTCTCTCATCACTGATGTTTCTATCTCTCTCCCTTACTCTCTGAAATCAATAAAAATATTTTTTAAAGTTAAAAAAAAATAAAAAAGAATACCTGCTTAGATTCCCATCTATAGTTGGAGGTACAGACAAAATTGGAATAGAAAAAAAACACACACCAAACACAATTTGTGATGTGAAGTCCAACTCTTGATCAAAATGAACATAAATTCTTATTAGAGGGAGAGAAAAATACTGACATTGTCCTTACAAAAAAATGGCCCCTCCCATTCTCAAAAAATGACCTTCAAAGAAAGTATCTCAAACACCCACTCTTCTGAATTTCAAATACTTGTGTTGGTTCCCTAAAGAGATACTTCTGAGTGATTGCATTAAGCTTGCTTTCTAGCTATACTAAAGGCTATGGAAAAATATTCATTATTAGGGAAATAGGACACACAAATATGAAATTGGCTTAAGACCTCTCATCCTATAAAATAGTCCAACACCATCTGAGTAGCAATCTATTTAGTAAATAGTAAATAAAGTGCCCAGTTCCATAACAGATCGATCCCAATTGACCACTGTTAAATCTTGTCTGGCCCACCTCCAAGTTGCTTGTGCTGTCCTGGCAGCCGCAGGCATTCCCAGGGGGCAGGAAGCCAGGAGGCGGGCGGAAGGGGGAAAGCTGCCAGCAGCCCATCCTGGCTTCTCACCCTCTGCTCTTAGTGACTTTCTTTGTGAGTCATTTGATTTGGAAGAAAAGACCCTTCCTCTAAAGCAATCAATTATCTCAACATTAAAGGCTGAAATGATAAGCAAGGAAAAATAGCAAGAGAATAGTATATGATAGGGAACTTTATCTTTGGTAACATTTTGAGAAACCATGAGAGAAGAAAGCCAATTTCTCCTCAAAATTCAGAAAACCTTTTATATCAATTTATTACCAAGGGCAGGGAGGGGTAAGCCTTGTTTTAAATTTGTTTTCTATATTTCTTTTTAAATGTCTTTCTATTGTTTGTTTCCATTTTCATGGAATATCTTTTTCTATCCCTTTACTTTCAGTCTGTGTGTGTCTTTCTATCTGAAGTGAGTGTCTTGTTGACAGCATGTGTAAGGGTTTTGTTTGGAGACACTTCTTTATGTTCCAAAGCACATGGGTTACCCAGAAAATCCTATTATCAAACTTTTTTTGTTTTAAATATACAGATTATCTTCCAATGGGAAAGGGACAGTGACAGTTGTGCAAGAGCGCAAATAAATGGGTGAATATTGCTTGTTTATCTGGATAATCTAGTTCCCTTAAATTTTCCTCTGAGGATGAAACAATTATGAGAGATTGAAGGCTTTGAATTACATGGAACATTAATATTGAAACTCTCAGATAATCACATATCACTTTTGCTTTACTTGTATGGATAGAAAATCTTTACTTTCTTTTTTTTCTGTTGATTATTGTGTCACTCTGTGAGTAGACTATAGGGCTTTGCCTAATACAGATACACAGGAACTCTCAAAAGTTCACTTGAGCCCTAGCCAGTTTTGCTCAGTGAATAGAGCGTCGGCCCGAAGACTGAAGGATCCTGGGTTTGATTCTAGTTAAGGGCACATACCTTGGTTACAGGCTGGATCCCAGGCCCTGGTTGGGGGACGTGCAGGAGGCAACCAATTGATGTGTCTCTCATATCAATGTTTCTCTCTCTGTGTCTCTCCCCCTCTCTTCCACTCTCTCTAAAAATCAATGGGAAAATATCCTTTGGTGAGGATTAACAACAACAAAAAGATCACTTGAAAAATGAAAAATTATTAAAAAGAGGGATTACCTGGGCAATGGCCACAAGGTTCATTTTCACGGCTATGTGTTCCAGCCATCAAAGAACCATAGGCATGAAGTTACTTCAGGAAGAGCTCTATTCTGCCCACTGTCTCCAGGTAGTATTTCTCCTATATTATTCTTGACCACTAAAACTCTTTCATTATACTAAGTTTTCAAGTAAATGATCCAAGCTACATAAAAAAGGAACAGTGCAAGTCAAAACAGTACTAACTATGTTAGTTTTTATTTTTAAAATATTTTAAAAACTATGTCATGATATTTCTACTAGACCTGTGCTAATTCAAACTAAAGTTTTTCAGATTATTTTAAGCCATATATTTGGTTTCTAGTTTGTACTCACTTATCAAAGATATTAGACGTTATTCATTGAAAGCCACAAGTTAAGAGACCTACATTTGAGTCTTGGCTTTGCAAGCAACTTGCCATAAATTTGGGGGTAAATTATCTAGTCTTTCTAGGATTTTCTCTTCTCTGGTAACAATTGAAAGGATTAGACTAGAATAAACTTGAAAGTTCTATTCTGACAATTTGTGCTGGAAAGACTCAATTTCTGATCTTCAGCACATTTTAATCCCATATAATAAAAACCTAATATGCTAAGTGTCTGGTGTCCAGTCAGCTGTTCAACCAATCAAATGCTAATGATATGCTAAGGCTGCTCAACCACTTGCTATGACCACCAGGGGGCAGACAGTCAACTGGTCAACCAGTCACTATGATGTGCACTGACCACCAGGGGGCAGACCCTCTGACCGGTAGATTAGCTTCCTGCTGGGGTCTGGCCGATCAGGACTGAGCGAGATGGGCTGGACATGCCCTGGAGCCCTCCTGTGGTTCCTCCCCAATTGGCCAGCCTCCCGTGTCCCTCCCTGGCCCCAATCGTGCACTGGTGGGGTCCCTCGTCCTGGCCTGCACTCTCTTGCAATCTGGGGCCCCTCGGGGGATGTCAGAGAGCTGGTTTTGGCCCAATCTCACAGACCAGGCCTCTAGTAACAGTAATAATATTCATACATTTGCATACTACTTTATAGTTCACAAAGTGCTTTCACATATATGATCTCTTTTAAAACTCTCCCATGCCTATGAGTTGAGCACAGTTCACAGAGCTGAGAACAAGCTCAGAGAAGTAGTAACTAATCCAAGATCACAGATTTGCGTACATGGCAGAGCAGCATAGACAGGTCCTCCTACCCCCGTGTTCAATTTTCTTTCTACTGTATTCAGCTACTTCAAGGTGATGGGAAAATGGGAGCATGATTAGTTCAGTTTTTGTTAAATCATAAAGTAATGTGATATCATTTTGTAAAGTAATATGATTTAAAGTCAAAGAATTAGGTTTCATTGACAGTTCTAACACTGATTTGGGGAAGTCACTTAACCTGTCTGAGCCTCATTTTCCTCATCTGTGAAAAAGGGGTTTGGACTTCATGACTTTTGGGTTTATTTCTCGCTTAAAATTTTTATTTTCTTCTTCATGACTGTAACTGTTTCTAGATTAATATTATGATAGATCAATATTAAAATGAAACTTTTTTATTGACTGTACGAGGTTTAAAAAAGTACACTAAGATCACTCGTACTAGCTATTATTCATGCTTTTTTGTCACTGGCATATTAAAAACCTTGAACTAACATTACAGATGGAAGACCGCTTTCCAACAAACTAGTTAACTTAAAATTTCACACAGAGATAAATTATTTTCACTGAGTTATGTAGGAAATGCGTGGAGTTGCATTTTCTGAGAGGTCTTGACTTGATAGAAAACCTTACTTGGGAACCAGTGATAGAAAACCTCATTGTGAAGACATTTTTGGCCCTTCCGGCAGTGTGCTGAATGATGGTATCTTATTGTCATGCATACTCCTCACCCCGAAAGTTTCTAATTGGTAGACATTCCATTTTAAAATTTAAAAAAGCATTTGAAAATAGTGAAAGGTTATGATGATGAGTGTTTCGAGATTAGAAACAAAGAAGAGTTTTGAACCTGCTCCTTCTTTGCCCGCCTCCCCGTCTGAGTAGACCATTGTAACTTTTGAAGCTAACAGAATGGATCATAACCAGCTTGCTGAGCTGGTGACTTCATGCACAATTAAGCTTTGTTTGGACTTACTTTATTTGTAATAATGCTGTTAAGGCGTGGGATGCTATTCAGCTGCAAACAACATTCCATTTAATAACTAGGCATTAGTTCCCCCATTAAATCAGTGCCATCACTAACTGATAAGTATCGCCCTTTTCCATGGCCTCACTTGACTCTTCTGCCCAGTGAACAAAGCATGGCAATGGCACAGACCTTGAGACAAGAACATTGGAGGGAGGGTAGAGTGAGCAATGATGGCCCAAATTCCATTTAGTCACAGAAATGGGACTTTGTCCTAGTCTTTTCTTTTCCTTAAATATAAACTTGCATACTTTCTGAGCAGCACTTTAAGTGCCTTTAAAAACAAAAACTAAACAAGCACATTAAATAAAATAACAGCACCAACTACTACATCTCTTAAACACCAGAGATGAAAATGGATGGAGGGTCATGCACCAAAAGATATACATAAAAATGTTCATAGCAGCATTGTTTGTAATAATTGAAATTAAAGACAGCTCAGTGCACATCAGGAGAATAGATAAATACATTATGGTCTATTTATACAATAGAAACTCAAGATGCTACCGCTACACTCAATGGCATAACTGTCACAAGACTAATGTTGAGAGAGAGAGAAGCCAGACTCCAAAGAGTGTATATTGTATGAATCCATCTTTATAAAGGCAAGAACTTAGCAAAATTAATCTCTGGTATTAAAAGTCAGGACAATGGTTACCCTTGGGGAGGAGTAAAGGGTACACATTTAGGAGAGCATGTGGGGGTTTCTGGGTGTTAGTAGTTATCTTCTTTTTAAAAAAAAAATCTGAGTGCTGAATACATCAAACTACACTCATATTTTGGTCATTTTCTGAATATATTTTATACTTCAATGAAAAGTTTATTTGGAATTATGTTAGAAATGAGAAACTGCTTTAGGTAGATTGGGTCTGAGTGCCCTGAAGGCATCAACTCAATTAAGTCTCACCTGCAACCATAAAGGGTCAGTTTTATTTATTTATTAACAAATTCATTTATCATTTGTAATCCACTTTTGACTTTAGAATAGACTGAGATTTATAGAAAAGTTACAATGAGGATACCATAGAGGGTTCATGTATACCACTCACCTATTTCCCCCTTATTCTTAACATTTTACATTATAATAGTACATTTCTTACAACTAAGAAATCAACATTGGTATTACTATTAGCTAAATTCCACTCTTTATTCCAGTTTCACTAGTTTTCCCACCAATGCCCTTTTCATGTTCCAGAATCCCATGCAAAGTACCATATTACATTTACTGGTTCTGTCTCCTAAGTTTCTCGTTTCTTCTCTTTTCTTTTCCTTTCCTTTCTTTTCTTTTCTCTTCTTTTCCTCTTTCTTTATTTTTTTTCATTAACTTGACAATTTGTTCAGGCATTTGGTAGAATATCTGAGTATTCTGATGTTATCTCAAGGTTAGATTGGGTTTATGGGTTTTAAGGAAGAATATCACAGGGAGGAAGTGACCTTCTCATCACACCATGTCAGGGTGCATGTTATCAACTTGGGTTATCACTAATGCTGTTCACTTTCATCTGGTCTAGGTGCTTGCCAGGTTTCTCCACAATAAAGCTACTTTCCACTCCTCCATAGTCTTTGGAAGCAAGTCATAAGTGCTGCCCTCACTCAAGGGAGGTTGACGAGTAAGCTTCAATTCCTTTTTAAAATTTACTGTTTTGTATACAATTCATACTACACATCAGATATCAGCTCAGTTCATATATATAATTTATAAATAAATATCATTATTGTGCCTCTTTAGGAGCAATCAGAAAACAAGTATGTGTAGTTCAACATCTCGTCATTATTAAATGTTTTGCTATCTTAACAGAAACCTTGTCATAAGATAAATATCGCAAACTTTTAAAAAGGTAATATTATATATATTGAAAATAAAAAACGACTAAGGGAGACAGTGAGAGCATCTTCATCAGAGGTAATGATCACGGGCTTCTGAATGTTGGGAGGGAAGTGAGCCTGCAGGATTGATTTTTATTTGGGGAGTAGAAATTTGCATAACTATGGGGAGGAGTAAAGGGTATGCACCTGGTAGAAAACATAGCTTTGTTCTACTTTTCCTCTTAGGACTTACCACCTGCAATCCCTATGCATCACCGAATCCACTCACCCTGGACTGAGGAAGCCCTAGCAGGCCTACACTACAGGTGGCAGGGCGGTGGGAGGAAGCGGTCATTCCCGCGGTGGACTTGCAGCCGCTGCCCACCAGCGAGTAACTGTACAATATATAGGGCACGCCCAGGACTGGGAACCCGCCGCCTCGGAGAGGGCGGTCCCGACGCCTCCAAGGGACCCCAGCGAGAGCCCCGCCTCCTGGCCCCGTCCCGCCCTGGC
>NW_006383008.1:39821-45114 GCF_000327345.1 Myotis davidii
CTTGCTGCTCCTGTGTGTGTGTGTGCTTGCTGGGCGTTCCTCTGGCGTCCGGTGGTGGTTGCCTGGCCAGGCCCCTGTCTTCACTCGGGACTGCCACGAGATGCCCGCAGCAGCCTCGTGTCTGTGTCTAGGGGTGTCCCAGAGCGCAGGGATGGTGGACACCCTGCCTCCCTGTCACCGTGTTAGCAAGGGGCGCGGTGTTGGGTTTCCTGGATGGTTTCCCAGGTACTCCTTGCCACAGTGTGGGGGTGCGTTCACTAATTGAAATATACACATAATTAGAAAGGCAAGACCGTGTAAACAGGTAGTTGTGTGGCAGGGTCTGTGTCTGCCTTTAAACCTTGGCGGCCTCATTTAACACGAGGCGTGAGGTCTTGCTTCTGGTCTGTTCCAGGACGCAAGCTGCCTTTACCGCTTCCTGGCGTACGCGCCTAGGTTTAAGTTCAGATCACAGGCACATTTTTTCGCCCCTTAAAGTTCACTTTATGCTTCTGTTGTCCGAGTTACATGTTGTACCTGTTGGTTGAGTAGGGGGAGATTTAGTGATACATCGGCGCTCCTATAGTCCTTTATTAGAAACTAGAGGCCTGGTGCAGGAATTCGTGCACTGGTGGGGTCCCTCGGGCCTGGCCAGGGATCATGGCCTATGGGGTGGGGGTGGGACAGGGAGGTTGGCTGTGGGAGTGCACTGACCACCAGGGGGCAGCTCCTGCATTGAGCGTCTGCTCCCTAGTGGTCAGTGTGCATCCTAGAGCAGTGATGGTGAACCTATGACATGCAGGTCAGAGGTGACACTTGAACTCATTTTTTTGGTTGATTTTTCTTTGTTAAATGGCATTTAAATATATAAAATAAATATTAAAAAATATACATCTTTGTTTTACTATGGTTGCAAACATCAAAAAAATTCTATATGTGACACGGCACCAGAGTTAAGTTAGGGTTTTTCAAAATGCTGACACGCCGAGCTCAAAAGTTTCGCCATCACTGTCATAGAGACTGGTTAACAGGTCATTTGGTCGTAATGGTCCCTTAGGCTTCTTTATATATAGATTAAGTTGCGGGGTGGGAGGGACAATACTTATATTTCCAGTGGCAATGTGCATCACCTCATAGTAGGCACTCTAATTGTTCATTGAATTGGACTCTTCTTTCCACACATCTTTTCTGAGTACCAAGTTTAAAAAGTTCTTTAACTGCTATCCCAAATTTTGGCTTTTCTTGAACCCTGTATTTTCATGCTCTTCCTTTTTGTTAGGATTTGAAAATTGATTAATTTCTTTTTACTAATGCCGTGATCCAGTAATGCGATCATAGCCTTCTGTATAATGGCATCTTAAAATGTTGCTAACTGGGTATCTTTTATTTCAAAATATGGTCAATTAACAAAAACTGCCCCTTCCTTCTTTTTTTTTGTGTTAGTTTCATTGCCTCCTCTTCTTACATAATCCATTTTAACTTCATGGTTCTAACTGATATCTTTAGGCTGTTTGTTACGTAAATTGTGTATATCCGCCTCAGTTTTCTTCTAGCATTTTTTAATGGTCTTATTCTTCGTGTTTAAATCTTTAATCTACTTCAACAATATTTAGGGTAAGAAAGAAAGTAAGGCTCTAATTCCCCCACACACACCCCTCAAAAAAATTGTTAGACAGTGACCCCATCATTATTTGTTGAATTCTATTTTTCCCAGCTGATAACAGATACTATATTTATCCTAGATCATAATCCTTCTTTATCCTTGGAACTTCTAAATTGTTCATTGATCTCTGACTTCCTTTGCTGCTACCATGCTGCTCTTATTACTCTGGCTTTATAATGTATTTTAATGTCTTGGGATTCAAACAATGTCTGGCATATTGTAGACACCACTAAATATTTTTGGAATGAGTGCATTTAGCGGGGTAAGTTGATTTAACCCTTTCTGTGAAGTTTCTTGCCTATTCTTGAAATAATATTTTAACTTGCTTTTCTTTGGTCAATTGAATCATTAACTGTTGTTAAATCCTTTCTCTTGTTAACACAGAACTCTCCACATAGAGTTGCTTCTCGGAGTTGTATATGGAGAAGCATGTCTTTTGATTTGCACTGTGCATTATAAGCATTGTGTTTCTCTCCTCATCAGCTCTGACTCAGGACATTATGTACCTAGTTTCAGCAACTCTGAGGGATATAGAGTGATCCCTGGAACAGCCCATGTCTATATGTATTTAACCGTCTCAACTGGACATCTTCAATATAATAAATTTTCAATGGTTGCTATAATCGATACTTAGAAACTTTGAGATCATAAAATAAATGTATACTTTTTAAAAAGTCAAAAATATGTACAGAAATAGCTAAAAGAGAAAGTAAATATGTTGTGTGTCTATCAGCCAGTAAATCCATTCCTTAGAGATTATTACCATTCATTTGTTCTTCTCCCAGACATTAGAAATAAATGTATATAAGTCTACATGTTTCATAAATGGCAGTGTATAATTATAATTCCAGTTAGTAATAATTGATGACAATCTATGTTACTGCATATAACATTCTTTTTAAACTTTTTGGGTATTTCATTGTAGGAATAACCCCCAAATTTTAATATATAACCAATTCCCTATTGATATTTAGCCAACTCCAAATTTATTTCTATTACAAACAAAACTACAGAGATCATTTTTGTATGTACATATGCACATTTGTTTATTTCTTTAGTGTAAATGTTTAGATGTGGGATTGCTGGTTCAAAGGCTATTTTTAAATGTTGATAGATTGTTCCATGTTGCTCTTCAAAAGGGTGTTTTAAGAACAAATTTATGCAATTTATGAGAATGGTGCTGCTGCCATCTCATTGCCAAGAATGGTCAAGGCTGAGATTTTACTTTACATGCAGTTAACAATCTCATGGATGCTGGAAGAAGACATGAGACTCCGGGGTCAGAGATAATGCACAGAAATAAAAGTAGTCAGAGGATCATCATCTTCTTGTGCTGCTTCCTTGAGCCCTAATTAACACTGGGTGACGTGATGAGAGCCAGATGATTCTAGCACATGCAGTAGATGAGGAGAGGAACCCCGTGCTTAGGCAATCTGTATCTTTCATAATAGGCTGCAAGTAAACCTGCCTAACCTTTGCCCTAGGTCCAGACATTATCTTTATTATGCTGGATAGTGAACAAACCTGCCCTCGCCTCCACAGGGAGACCTTTCTTTATCTATGGAGGATATTTGCTGTAGAAACACCCTTAAAAACATAGTCTGGAACAAAGGCTCTCAGTGCCCCTGCTTATAAAACCGGTGAAGAATTGTCTCAGAATCATTGCTGCTAAGATGATACAATCATTTTTTTTTTCATTTTTGTAATTTTATGGATGAAAAATACTATTTTAGTACTGCTTTAATTGTGCATTTTTTTGCTTATTGACAGAGTTGACTATCTGTAAATATTTATTAGCCATTTGTATTACTTACCTGTTTATATTGTTTGCTTAGTTTTCTGTGGAAGTGTCCTTTTCCTTATTGATTTGTGATAGATCTTTACGTGTAATGGCTATTAATGACTTGGTATATCATTTACTAGTATTTCTTATAGTATATTCTTTTAATGCTGTTTCTCGGAGCTTTTGCTGCATGGAAATCTTTACTATGTATATTGTCAGTTCTGCTTTTTTCTGTATGGCCTCTGAATTTCCCCTGCAAGGTTATTAAAATATTCTTTGTATATATTCTTTTATTGGATATTTTGTATTACATATTTAGATTTGTTTTAAAAAATGATTGCTCTGATAATATTCTAAATTTACTTTTCTAAATGTCTGGGCATTTTTCTAAGACATTTTTGATAAGCCATCACCCTGTTGTTTTGATTTGACATACCCAGCATAACATACTACATCCTTATTATTTTCTCAAAACTGACAAATTACTAAGCAAAATGTTTGTCTCCTACAGTGAGTATGAATTTGATGGAATCCATCTTATAGATTACTATATGTAGTAGTTTGTTCTTAGTAGATTTTAACCTTATGAAATATAAAATGTCCTTTTTTGCCTTATTTAATGATTTTTGCCTTCGAGTCTACATTGTCTGATATTACTATTGCCGTCTGTGTCAGTTTTGTGTATACCAGATAGATCTTTATTGCCCATATGTTGATTTTTAGTCTTTCTGTATTGTTTTGCTTTACTTGCCCCTCTTATACACCAAACATCATACAGCTGGACTTTCATTATCCTTTTAATCTTCACTCCTCCCAATTTGAAAGTATGCCTTTATTTATTTATTTGCATTATTAAAATATCTGCTTTTAAAAAGGTGATTATAGATTCACATGCATTTATAAGAAATGGTACAGAAAGATCCTGTGTAGACTTCATCCAGTTTCCTCCAATGGTAACATCTTGCATAAAACTATAGCATATTATACCCTAGGAAATTGATACAGATACAATTGACAGACGATACTCAGATTTCATCAGTTTATATGCACACATGTGTTTGGTCTTCAGCAGTTTTATGTAGATCTTGTGACTCCCAAAGCCAGAATACAGAGCCGTTCTATCACAGGGACCCCTTGTGCGAAAGCGTTTATCTTTTAATAGGAGATTTTAACTTATTCATATTTACTTTTTTTCTCCCCTGCAAGTTTTCAAATCTAGAACATGTATAATTGACTTTCTGTTACTCTCACATCTCCATTTAATAAGGTGAAACCTTGACTCCTTGGCTTCCCTCATTCTTGGCTCTATTGATTTTATTTCCTTTGTACATTACTTCTGTTTTTCTCTAACCATCCCTTTCAACTTTACCACTACTGTTTCAGTGATGATTTAGATTTAATTATAAGGTCACTGGTTACTTTTTATATTCTATCTTCCCCTTTTAAAATTATTCAGGGAAGTTACTACTTTTTTTTTTACCTTCTCTTTGAACAATATATATATACTATTACTTATTGGATGGCTTCAAAGAAGGTCATACATTTGATTCTCACCTACTGTGCTTTGTTTTTTATTATTAAACTAGAGGCCCGATGCACAAAATTTGTGCAAGAGTAGGCCTTCCTTCCCCTGGCTGCCGGCAGCAGCTCCCCTCTGGTACCCGGGATCCGGGCTTCCCTCACAGCCCCAGCTTCATCCAGAAGGACATCCAGTCTAATTGGCATGTTACACTTTTATTATTATAGATGTTTCCCCTTTTTTTCTATATCAAGAACTTTTTTGGCTTCATTTTTTGGTCTACATGTGCCTTATCTTGAAGAGTCACTGGTTTTATTTCTATGTTTATTTTAACTGACTTCTCTTATCT
>NW_006383008.1:45485-55404 GCF_000327345.1 Myotis davidii
ATTTGTGCAAGAGTAGGCCTTCCTTCCCCTGGCTGCCGGCAGCAGCTCCCCTCTGGTACCCGGGATCCGGGCTTCCCTCACAGCCCCAGCTTCATCCAGAAGGACATCCAGTCTAATTGGCATGTTACACTTTTATTATTATAGATGTTTCCCCTTTTTTTCTATATCAAGAACTTTTTTGGCTTCATTTTTTGGTCTACATGTGCCTTATCTTGAAGAGTCACTGGTTTTATTTCTATGTTTATTTTAACTGTCTTCTGCTATCTACTCTGCCAGTCTTCAAAAAAAAAACACAAACAAAAACAACAACAAAAATCACAGAACAAATGTTTATTGATGTGTACTAGGCCCTAAGGGTATAGTTATAATTAAGACACATTCTCTGAACTTGAGGAATTTATTGTCTGCTAGGATAGAAAATTACCTCAGCATATAGGGAATGATACACTACGTGCAAGAGCAATAAAAAAAGTAGGTGATAGATAAGGTCTAAACCTGACTAAAGGATGGATAAGAGGGTGCCAGGCTGAGGAAGAACAAGGGTGTTCCAGGGGAACCCAGCCTTAGTGGCAAAGCCTAAGTGCAGTCTGGTGGTTGAAGGAAGGGTGGGAGGAGACTGGTGCCAGGCTGGTGGAATGTGTGGTGTATCATTTTATCAGAAAAAGAGCCTTCCTTTAATGGTACCTTAATACACTTGAGAATGAGGAAGAAGAAGACCCAAGAAGAGACTGAGAAGCAGTTATTTGAACGATGGAAGGAGATACAAGAGCATGTGGTGCCATAGAAACCCAGAGAGGGGGCAGGCCCGCAAAGAGGGCTGGTTATGAGTGTCAGCTCTGCACAAATTCAACTATAATCCACTCTTCTTGATCATTTCCTCAGTTTGCCCATGTCTTGATTTCTAGACTCAACCAGAAAAGTCCTTTCCTCAACCTAGTGTCTCTTGATCAGTTTCAGCAGTATACAGAAATAACAATTAAGGCTCGGCCTGTTTTTCTTGATTTGGTACCACATTATGCACTCTTACCTTTTGGTACTATGCTACAAGGCTGCCTCAATGCTCTTTTTATCTCTCACTTCATTGACATATCTCTGTGGGATATTTTGCAAGTAAGTATTGTGTTAAGACTGCCTTCAATGTATGACACTGCCTTATTGCCTGTTCTTTTTACCTTTTTCTGTGTCTTTTCAATTTAAGTCGAGAATCCTCTTGAGTTTTCAACTTGTTTTCCAAGTTCCTTTATCACACTATGAACCTAGCCTTTGTGTGGCCCTGGCTCAAGTTCATTCCCATTGCCTCCTTTTGCTTATTTCATGAAAAGTCCTTTTCCTTCCTCCCCTTTTCTCTACCGAAGCACAAGCCGTCTTCTCTGCAGTGGCTGCCATCCTGCTTCTCTCCGCCTCATCGACTCCCCATCTCACTTCAAATCTCAGTGGTAAACATATGTTCTCCCTTGTCTGTACCGCTTAATCTCTCTTTCCCACTGTTACTGCTTTCTCTGTAATGGTATTATTTAACTTTGGTAAGCAGTTTATAATATGAAAGACGTAGTTGAAAATAAAGCATTATAATAAAATCATGTCCTATAAAGCAAGTTGTTTCCCAGGGAGTGTGAAGGTCTCACGATACAGGTTAAATGGTTGTTGTTTTGTATTCCTTGATGATGTGAGTATAAAAGTTCATTGTGTTGCCGAGAAATTCGCATTTCATAACCATTGCAGATAAATGATTGGATTAAATAACTAATAAAATAAAGGTCTCCCTATTTTTCATTCAGACTTTTTTTTTTAAATGGAAAATGATATTTTTATATGTTGCAAGAATCTTTAAAGAAGCATTTTGAATGAACTGAAAAGAAAATGTCTCCCAAAGATACATTTTTATAAGTGTCCTTTTGGAAAAATCTAGTGTACAGACTAATATTTACATATTTGCACCAGGTGGGAAAAATAATTTTGTTTTTAAATTCCATTCTCCTCACAAAATAGAGTTATTGTATCTTGTGCATTGGTTTATTGCCCATTAGGATATTCATTGGTTATCACAAATCACCTCCACTCCTTGGCAAAGGTCCAGACAGTACATGGACAGTTTGGACTTCTGCGTTGGTCGCTGCTGTCCACATGTGTCCCGAGACTGTGGCTCTATCCCCTCTTTTCAGCTTCATTTCCCAGGGAAAAGTAGATCGAGTTATCCCTTCTCTTCCATATGTTCTTCACCACCAAAACACTTTTATGTGCCATCTTAGTTGTTAGAAAGGAGTTTAGAATCAGTGAAGGATGTTAATAACAATGGGTTTGCACATTTTTTTCTATGCCTTGTTTATTTTTAAAAACAGATTTTTAATTTTATTAAATTTTTTAAATAGTGTTGCTGTTTGCTTTTTCATTTTTTGGTTATTTTTAGCTTTATCTCACAAAAAGTTAACTCTAACGATTATTTATTGTTGGGAAAAATAAAACATCCATTTACATTTCTCTTGTACACTGAAGATATTTTAACATGTAATACATATATTTATAGTTTGTAACTCACCTTTATATATGTTGCCTCAATGTAAAATTTTATTTAACAGCCTAAAAAATGACATTGCATATATGACACTTGCTGCTTTTGCTAGTATCCCATCTCGATAGGGGTAAAAGCTAGCTGGGAAACAGCTATAAAGTTTGTGGTTTGTATGTCAAATCGAATTTGACTTTCACAATTTGTCTCAATCTTTTCATCAAGAATATGAACATTCACATGAGTGATATCTAATTTGCAAATGTTTCTTTGGTTTTATAGAACTTTTACTTTCTGATAAATGCCATTTTATAAAGAGAGTGAAAAGAGCTTGGGTGAGCAATTTATAGGCTGTGGAGTAAGCAGTGATGTCCAAAGATTATACAGTCAAATGCACCCATCCACCTTGGCAGATGGTATTTCCTTCTCTTAAAGATTTCTAGGAATAAAGCATCCAGTCTCCCAAATTAGCTGACCAGTCAATTGAGTTGGATACTTATACATTGTTGTTTATTTCCTAAATTACATTTTTATAATTTAAATTTATTTCATTACTTTTTTTCTTTTTTTAAATGCTCTAGAAATTTATGTACACTTCTAGAATGTTTTTAATATTCTAGTCTTTTTAAAAAAATATATTTTATTGATTTTTTACAGAGAGAAAGGGAGAGGGATAGAGAGTTAGAAACATCGATGAGAGAGGAACATCGATCAGCTGCCTCCTGCACAACCCCTACTGGGGATGTGCCCGCAACCAAAGTACATCCCTTGACCGGAATCGAACCTGGGACCCTTTGGTCTGCAGGCCGATGCTCTATCCACTGAGCTAAACCGGTTAGGGGTTAGGGCACTTTTTTTTTTCTTTTAAGAAAGGGAGTTATTGCCCTCATTGGTTTGGCTCAGTGGATAGAGCGTCAGCCTGCGGACTGAAGGGCCCCAGGTTCGGTTCCAGTCAAGGGCATGTACCTTGGTTGCAGGCACATCCCCAGTAGCGGGTGTGCAGGAGGCAGCTGATCGATGTTTCTCAATTATTCCTCTTAACTTACCTGGGGGCTTATTTTGAAATAAAATATATATGGTAAAAGAAAGAGCTGTATCATTTCACATTTTGGTGTAAAAGATTTTTACAGATTTTGGTGTAAAAGATATTTGTGCAATTGTAAAAAATTTTTTTTCTTAACAGATTTATACTTGTGGTAGGTGAGATGTTTGCATAAGCAAGTGATCTACTATGTAATTATTTTTTCCCACATTTATAACATGACCTGTTCTTCAGCACTGTAAATCTTTAGAAAGGGTTTAAGCTATGTCCTGTGTTGTGGAAGCATCCCTGCAAAGATGGTTCCCATCTGCCCCTAACAGGCCCTAAAGCATTACCAGGTCAGGACTACTTCTTTTTAAAGTTTTTGACTTGGGGATGGAGTATGGATTCTAAACCACGAAGGAAGTATGAACTTAGGTTCACACTGTGTGCCTAGTACATGCCTAATAAGGGTCTGATTTTACTCTGGTGACTCTCCCCCATTTCCTAGGTTGATATCACATCTTGGGCTTCCTGGCCAGTGAGCTAAGTTTTCCTATTCCTGGTTTCATGGATAGGGTGATCTTTGCTGAGTTTTGGCTTTCCACATGGCACCCGTGGCTTGAAATGCCATTTTTGTGTGAGTGTCAGAAAGTCTCCTTATAACCACTAAGGCCTTGTAATCGATGCCATGAGCCACATTAGCTGCAGCTCCTGCTTTCTGTCTTTGACTTTCTCTGTTTCTCTGGATTTTCCTCACTTGTTTCAAGCTCAGCTATTTATTTACTGTTCTACTTGTTACATTTTGTCAGGCATTTCACTGGGTTTGGGTCTGGCTGGGATTGAGAAATAGAAGGATGCCGTTAGGTAATTGTAAATTATTTTAGACATAAATTCTTCGTGTGCTTATTTCCTTTTCTGTCAACAAGTCAGATACTTTGTTTTTACTATGTGCTGAGTACTTTGAGAACTGAAGATCTTTGGCTAGATTCCCTCCTTCAAGAAATTTAGTTCTATGTAGACCCTTGTGGAACTAGGTTATATATCTGATACAAAGATGGCACCAGCAGACAGCAGAAAATAAGCCTACTTATGTGTTTTATAAATTGTAATGTTTTATAATCTTAGCACTAAAGTTTTAAAAGGCAAGCACATTGTTCTACTAAAGAGACGTTAGTACAGTCCTCTTCTTTTACTTAGAAGAAGTTCAACTCCAGACTTTACAGGTACAAAATCATGTTTGATTTCCTTGTGTGTGTAGATGAGAGGTTAACTACTCAATGTGAATGGGGTCAGGCCTGGGCTGTGAGCTGGCAGAGCTGGCCAGGAATAATAGCAGATACGCAGAGAGCTCAGACCTCTTCTAAATGGGGTCCTCTTGATTGTTAAAAAATTACAAACTAGTCAAATTTAAAAAAAAAACACTGTCTGATCCCAATAAAATGTCTGTTGGCATAGTTTGACTCATAAGCTCTGGGTTTACAATCTCTATTTAGAAAGGATTCATTATTATATTTTGTATATTCTTTCATAAAATTAACAAGGTATATTAGTTATTCATAGTAGTCCACAAATTCAGAAAAGTGTGACCTATTCAGTTTGAAAGTTCTATCTAACAAGTAGCTGTTTATCAATGATAAATCTTTTGGGATAGTTGACTTCCTAAGTTGAAAATTAAAACATTTTTAAAAATTATTATCTTACAGGTAAAAGAATGTCACATGTCAACATTTGTACCTGAAGTCAACATGCCATTTTCAGGCTGCATGGATGAGTGCCAACTTTTGCATATCCTGTGACCTTTCTATCTGGGGGTGAGTGATTTTTAAGAGTGGCTGGCAACAAACCAGATGCCAGCCAGCCGTAGATCACCCTAACAAATAATACAAAGAGTTATAAATTAAGCACTGTCTGGTGATCTGTGATGTGTAAGGCAGTTAATTTAGTTGGTCTGGATTAACTGTCAGCTCCAGAAAACTATATTCCCATAATGTGAGATCTGTACTCTGCATGTTTTGGCATGAATAATAATTAACAATAGGGAATCACTTGTTAAAAAGTGAAATTAAAAATGTCTAAGATTTTTTTGGATTTACAGCAGTATTTTAGTGGTTTACCATATACTTTAAATAATTTTAATTTTTAAAGTTTAAATTCAGTATTTCTTGAAGGATAGTTATAATTTTGTATAAAATGGGAGTTTTGAGATGATACATCTTCCATTGTTTTATATTAGTTTTACTTCTCATGTAGCATAAAATTGTATCCATTTCAATTATTTAGATTTCTTAAAAATACATCATATAGATTATACTAGAGATTCACATTTACAGTGAATTTTTTTTTTTCAGTTTCATTCTGGGAAATTACATTGGGTAAAAAGCCTGCTTATTACCTCATTTTTATGCATTTTTCTGCTTATTTAAATTATTTTATCAAGCCATTCAATTTTTTTAGAATATCCTTCAGAGAGTTTATGCATCTTATGGAAGACACCTGACCTTTTGAAGCTTCATAATTCACATCTGCATGTCACCAGTCTTCCCCATGTTAACAGTTCTGACCATGTTTTATTATCTATGCCTGCGGCGCCGAGCCAGGACAGCTGCGAGGGGAGAAATGATGAACAGCCATAGAGCCATAGAATCAAACAGCCGGACTTCCCCTCTGAATGCAGAGGTGGTCCAGTATGCCAAAGAAGTGGTGGACTTCAGTTCCCATTATGGAAGTGAGAATAGTATGTCCTATACCATGTGGAATTTGGCAGGTGTCCCAAATGTATTCCCAAGTTCTGGTGACTTCACTCAGACGGCTGTGTTTCGAACTTACGGAACATGGTGGGATCAGTGTCCCAGTGCTTCCTCACCATTCAAGAGGACGCCGCCTAATTTTCAGAGCCAAGACTATGTGGAACTTACCTTTGAACAACAGGTGTACCCTACAGCTGTTCATGTTCTGGAAACCTATCATCCTGGAGCGGTCATTAGAATCCTAGCTTGCTCTGCAAATCCCTATTCCCCAAGTCCACCGGCTGAAGTAAGGTAAGACTCATTTTGTAATGATCATGTCATATGGCCGAAAGGTGTTGGTTGTTTTAATGTTGCAGGGCTTGTTTTATTGGAAGCATTCTCTTATGTAATTTAAACAGATTTGATTTTTAAAATGTTCCTTAGTTTTATGATGGGAAAAGAAAGATCACATATCTGAAGATTTAATACATTCTTCATACCCTTAACACCTCACATCATAATATTCAGAGATTGTGAAATTTGTGTGTCACAGGATTTACTATTTACATAATTTGCATAGCAGTGCCTCTTTATTTCTCTTTCTCTTGTTTTTGTAGTTCAGCCAGCTGGTTTTTTAACATATAATTATTTGACTAGTATATTCACATGTTTCATTAACCTAAAAAGTGCATAATTTAAAAAAGTACCCTGTTCTCCATGAGCCTAGAACTCATCTCTCCCTCCCTGAAAAAATACAAAAAATGTCACTTTTATCCACTTCCTTTGCATTTTTCCAGAGTTTATTTACATAAATATAAGCAAATACAAATGTAGTCATATTTTCTTTATACACAAAAATAAGCACACTGTTCATATTGTTTTGTACCTTATTTCATTTAGTCGTACATATTGGATCTATTCATAGAAGTGCAAAGAGTGCTTACTCATTCTTTTCTACAGTTGCAAGTAATGCACAATGTATGTGTACCCCACCTTGTTAACCACTCTCCTATTGATGAGTACTCAGTTGTTTCCATACTTTTGCTGTTATAAACTTTAAGACAGTATATAACCTTGTCATGAGTCACTTCACATGTGTGATAAATTCTCAGGATTGTTGGGCCAAGTTTCTCTGCATTTGTAATTTTAATATATAGTGTCAACTCTACCTCCAAAGAGGCTCTACCTATTTATATTTCCAATAGCAATGTATGTGCATACATGTTTTGCCAAAGCCCCTCCTACAGAGTGTGTTAATACATTTTAATATTTTTGTCAATTTGGTAAGTAAAAAATGTTGTCTCATGTTAATTTTAAGTTAAAATTATTAGCTGAGATTGAATATCTTCTCATGTTTAAGAACTGTTGATATTTCCTTTTCCTTGAGCTATCCGATTATATTATTTGCCCATTTTTCTATTACTTGCTGATATTATCACTTTTCAGATCTTTGTATCACTTTATTAATTTATTCATTAAATATTTGTGTGTCTACCATGTATTTAGCATTATGCTAGTTATTAGGGGTACAACAGAGAACAAAATAGATAAAATCCCTGCCCTTGAGTTTATTCTAGCCCCAGTGCAGTTTGTTGGCACCTGTTAAATTGTAGGATCCTAGGTGCCAGTGGAGGAGTAAGGGGGGCAGGGATCAGCTGCCACCTGACATACTGCTTCTTTGGCTTCCCTGTTCCCTCAACTCCGAGGAACAACTCCCAGCCACCCAGGAAACAAAGGTAGAGCACAGCTCAACTCAAGCTGGAGACTGCTGGTATGACCTTTATTGTTCTTTTAGAACTGCCTTGATAATTCATTGTGAACAATATTATTAATGAACCAAATTATTTTTTAAAAATCTTTGTTATTGAAAGTATTACATATGTCGCCCTATTTTCCCCTATTGACCCCTTCTAGCTTGCTCCCCCCTACCCCCCCTAGACCTTCACCACACTGTTGTCTGTGTCCATGGGTTATGCATATAAGCATACAAGTCCTTTGGTTGGTCTCTTCCCACCTACCCACCCACCCCTGCCTTCCCTCTGAGATTCGACAATCTGAATCAAATTATTTTAAACACAAAAACCCAGCATCTTTTAATATACAGATTTTTGTTTCTGAGAGGAAATAAAAGTACTTTGGGCAGAATTTTTTTTTATATAAGAATTGCTTTTTTTGAACTCTGTCATTTTTTGCCTCTTTCCTACAAAGTTATCCACCTTTTTCTTAAAATGCTGACCAAATTCAGAGATAGAAGTCTATGAAACATGTAATGTCTTTCCTCTAATCTAACACTTTATGTCTGCATAGTTGATTGTGAGTATAAACTATACTCTTGGTTTCTAGCTGAGAGCCCTAATGTGTGATAGTGACCAAAGTGATAGCTTTATTTACAGTGAAATATAATGTACTTAATTCATTTTTAGCTTTATTCTACAGAAAATACCATTACATTTTAGGAGAGAAAGAATCAAACCAACATTTACTATTGCAGAATAGAAAGGGGTCTTTTTAATTTTCCTGATTATGAAATCAGTAGATGTTTCATTGTTTAAAAAGCTTGTTAGGAAATACAAAAAAAGAAAAGAAAATATACAGGGGGGGAAAACCACTTCACAATCTTCTGCCTGGATTCGGTAGCTGTTCTCATTTTGGTGAATTTCTTTGGATAGTTAGAAACATGGCTTGCTCTGCCAGTTCAGTCTGAGAACAAAACAGAGAGCCAGACAAATATGGCTTGTGTTCTTTTGAGTTTACAGGCCAGCATGGAAGAGGACCCTGAGATTATAGGGAACATGTGTTGGTGGAAGGAAGAGCCTCATTCATTGGGCTCAGGGAAGTTTACACCGCGGCAGTGACTGAGACTGAGGGATGAGGAGGCTTAAGTTTGGATAGGAAAGATGGAGAGAGAAGAGCACACGCAAAGGTGAAATCATGAGCTGAGATCTTGGTGTTTGAATAAGTGAAAGTCCCAGAGTGTAGGAAATGAACTATTGAAGGGTCACAAGCATGGAAGTGCCTATCTTAAGCTCTGGAGTAGTGACTTCCAGACTTTGGGATGTCATAGAGTGCTTGGGTCCAGTTTCCCAGAAGCAGACCTTGAGAAGACTATTCCTGTGCAAATGATTTGTTATGGAAATCCTCTTGGAGAGACCAGTATGGGAGTGGGGAAAGTGCTTTGGGGAAGGGAAGAAGTCAGGCAAGGATGCAATTTCATGTGTGCAGTCCCAGTCAGCCTGGAGGCAAAGTTGCTAGAGAGATGGGCTCTCACACTGCTGCACCTGTCTGTCATCAGTTATAGGCTATGGGAATGGAAATCTTTCAGGCACATACCACACCCTGGGTGAAGAGCCTCCCCCAGTCAGTTCTCTGAAGGCTGGAGGTGGAAGCCCTTAGTTGAAACAAGCAGAGTACAGGTAGGTAAAGTCAGCTACGATAGTGAACCTAATAGTAATGATAATAAAAATTAGAGAACTGATATAGGGTTGTCAGATTATTAACTTAGCTAAATAAACACATATTAAAAAGGAAAACAAATGAAATATAAACACCATTTATTATCACCATCATCTCACAGTAAAATCTCAGTTTATACTGAGAAATTATCAAAATCTCGAAAAAAGAACAGTTGGCAATTTTACACCTATATATGTGCATATATATATA
>NW_006383008.1:55839-107945 GCF_000327345.1 Myotis davidii
CCCTACTCTGTGAGGGATGGGGGGAGCTCCTCAACAATCGGCCCTGCTCTGTGCGTGACAGGGGGGAGCTCCCCAACCCCTTGATCAGCCCTGCTGTGTGCCTGATAGGGGGGAGCTCCCCAACCCCCTGATCTCCCTGCAGCTCTGTGTGTGACAGGGGGCGGGGCCACACCCTCCCTATCCGCCCTGCTCTGTTCGTGACAGGGAAAGGCGCCCCAACCCCCTGATCATCTCTGCTCTGTGCCTGATAGGGGGGAGCTCTCCAACCCCCTGATTACCCTGCAGCTCTGTGTGTGACTGGGTACGGCGCCCCAACCCCCTGATCGGCCCTGCTCTGTGCCTGATAGGGGGGAGCTCCCCAAGCCCCTAATCAGCCCTGCTCTGTGTGTGACCAGGTGTGGCACCCCACCTCCCCAATCAGCCCTGCTCTGAGCCCGATCAGGGGCTGCACCTAGGGATTGGGCCTGCCCTCTGCCACCCAGGAGCAGGCCTAAGCCAGCAGGTCATTATCTCGCGAGGGGTCCCAGACTGCGAGAGGGCACAGACCGGGCTGAGGGACCCTCCCGCCTCCCCGAGTGCACAAATTTTTGTGCATCAGGCCTCTAGTATATATATATTTTACATTTAGCCATGGAAGCCTCCATCATGTTTGGGAATTGCTGGACTATACTGCCTATTATTAATTGAGCACCTGGTTTTATGCCATCCTTAGGAGGTAGTAACTGATAGTGTGAATTGGAGTAGCTCAGGAGTTTGTTTGCAGAAAATGGACTTGTAGTCCCAGGACATTAACAATTTAAAAGTAGCCTTTCCTTATTTCGTCCAGTTGCAATTCTTTGTTCAAAGAATGAAGTAGAAAAGTTAGAGTCTATAAGGTCTCAAAACTTCTGACTTCTTGCCTAGTGCCCTATTAAGGGGAAAGAAAATAAGGTAGTATAGAATATCCTACTCCTGAGGATAAGATCTTAATGGGTGGTGGTGTAAGAGGCAGAAAATAGGCTAGCGCAAGGTTACACACTGGAAGAGAGATACAGAGGAGGAATAAAATGACTAATTGAGGTCAGTAAAAAACTGATGGGAATAAAGTTACTTGGGGATAAAATTTAGTGTTGTGGATCTCTTCTGTTTTTTTATTTTTTTATTTTTTTTTTTAGTATTAAAAGCATTTTAACCATATAATAGTGAAGCAAAAGAAAGCAAGGAGAAAGAAAGTGGCTGTTGTGCAGAGAATGTACTGCCGAAAGGAGTTGCTTAATGAAGCAACGATTTCACTTATTGGTAATGGGCTGATCTCATTGACTTCGTGGGCCAACAAGCTTGGTTTTGCCATTTAAGTCAGAGTTGACCAGACTCTTTACTGGTTGATTCTTTTTATAGCAGCTGCCAGTTTGTTAGTTCCGATTAGAAATGGGCTGGGAGGCAAGGAGTGAGTAGGTACCCCCATCAGAATATTATTCCTTTTTTCCTTTTTGTGTTCCTGTCCTTTCCAGTCGCTTTCACTTGCACCTGGTGAAATAGAAGAGCCTTGACAAGAGAACTTTCTTTGAGCTGGCTACTAGATATGCTTACTAACCAGGAGAACGTTTGGTTATAGGGAAGCTGTTTGCATTTATATGCCTGGCTTCCAACCTGAATACATAGAAACTTGCTTTCATGTGTTTCTACTGATCAACATCTCTCTTCCTCTTTAATCTACCTTATGCTTCCAGTCAACCCTAGAGAGACTTTCTCAGTGGCATCACAACAGGTCAGGAGTCACACAGAGTGGCTTGTTTCTTAATTTCCAACCACTGGATACATAATAGTCATTTAGTGCAACCAACGGAAGGAGAAATAGGTGTGCTGGTAAAGAGAGTGCTGTTGGTTATCATCCCAGAGTTAAGTGCCCAGAATGCAGATTGAAGCAGAGCCTGAAAGGGATTCCAAGCTGAGTTCTGCATGTGTGTTACTATAGATTTAAAATACTTACATAGAACATTAGAATTTGGCAGGTTTGTCCAGTAGATAAATATATTATGTGAGCATATATAGTAAGCATGTAAATGTACAGACTATAACGGTCATGACTTAAAACAGTTAAATCATATCAACACTGATTTAAAAAGTTGGTGCTTTCTCATAGAAAAGTGTATGTATGTATCTGTGTGCGCATTTGTACATTTGTTTACATTTGCTTGCTTGTTTTCACTAGTCTTCAAAATTCTGACTTGAGTTTTCTGGAATAAAAAAATACTGTGATATTCTTGTTTGATAAAATAGATACCTTTCTCTTTATAACTTTGAAATAATATATTCTAGTTCTATCAGGGAATTTTAAACAAAAATTCACTTTAATTCAGGTATTCCCAAATCAATTTCTGTTTTGTCTCATCGTTAATTTTAATTTAATCATTTTGCCACAAACCTATAAAATAATTTTTCCATCTTTTAAATCATTTTTCTTTACTTTGTAGGTTATCAAGAAAGTTCAAAAAATATATAAATAAACTAATGATACTTGAAAGTTTTTTTATGTTTAGGTACAATTTTAAATATTTCTAAAAACTGACAGGATATATTGTTCTACTTTAAGTATGCTATCATATTTATAATTTATGATATGTGTATAACTAAATACAGGATGGGGGCAAAAGTAGGTTTAGAGTTCATATGGAAAATAATCCAATAATTAATAATAATATAAGAATAAACTGTTTTGCATACTCACAACTGTAAACCTATGTTTGCCTCACCCTGTATATAATGTTCGTGCTATATAGAAGTCAGAAGCAAGAATGGTGCTAAAATAATATTAACTCTCTGACATACTAGACATGTTAAGGAAGTCTATTTAAATCATCATCTTTACATCCCTGTGACTATTTTGTAACTACCAATTTGTACTTCTTAATCCCTACACTTCTTTCTACCATACAGTATATAGCTCACTATGAAATTAGAGATTATTTTTAAATATAAATAATGATTTCATTGGTCATTGTTATATACTATTGGCATATGCTTCTTTGAAAGCAGTTTGTTGTCTATATTGAGAGACCTAAAAATATTCTTAATCTTTGACATAAAATAGTCAATATAGTCAGTAATATTGTGATAACTATGTATGGTGCCAGTAGGTACTAGGAATATCAGGGGGAACACTGTGTAAAGTATAGGATTATCTAAGTACTTTGCTGTACACCTGAAACTAATATAAAATAATATTGAATGCCCTAACTGGTTTGGCTCAGTGGATAGAGCGTCAGCCTGTGGACTCAAGGGTCCCAGGTTCAATTCTGGTCAAGGGCATGTACCTTGGTTGCAGGTACATCCCCAATGGGGGTGCTATTTTTAAATGTTAAAAAAGTGAAGCATCATTTCACATTGTCTATTCTACAAGATAGATAGAGAGGACTAGTACATTATTACTAGTTTAATCCTCACCCAAGGATATTTTTTCATTGATTTTCAAAGAGAGTGTAAAGGAGAGGGGAAGGAGGAAAGAGAGAGAGAGAGAGAAGAGAAAGAGAAACACTGATTTGAGAGAGACACATCAATTGGTTGCCTCTTGCACGTGCCGTGACCCCTATGGGGGATGGAATGAGGTGAGGGATCGAACCTGCAACCCAAGGACGTGCCCTTGTCCAGGAATCTAACACTGTTCTTCCATGTGCAGGCTAAGGCTCTAACCACTGAGCCATACCAGCCTGGGCTATTTTTTTTTAATTTAAATTTTATTTTTCAGTTATATTTTACATTTAATATTATTTTGTATTAGTTTCAGGTGTACAGCATAGAGGTTAGATGATCATTTACTTTATAAAGTGTTTCCCCCATATTTCTAATACCACATAGTACCATACATAGTTACTACAATATTGCTGACTATATTCCCTATGTTGTATTTTATATCTCCATGACTATTTTGATTAATACATTATTAAAATAGTATATTTCTGTTCTAATCACTGCTTTTCTTTAAGCTTATATTTGTGATTTTTATAGTGTAATTTACATTATACTGCAAATCAAGCTATACATGAAGAACATGCTCATTATTTATTGCAGAGGACCTGGCAGAGGTGATTTCTGTATTAAATTTTCAGTGTTTCTATTAAGCCTTATAAAAACTCACTGAAGCTAAAAACTAGACTGGTTTAGTCCACATGTATTGTGAACCAGTACAGGCAATTATTTCAGATTCCTGAGTGGTCCTTATTTCTTGGATATGAGTCGTTCCTCCAGCATCATCTGATACCATTTTACAGGAGCAAGAAAAAGATGCGTAAAACCAAAATTTGAATTTTCTCATGCATTCCACCATTTACCTCACGATTTTTGGAAATACACTGTCCAGAAGTAGGAATACATTTTCCCACCAACATGGTTTTAAATGTTTAATACTTCTGTTCCCTTGTACCTATATGGCTCGCACTGTTTAACCACAGAGATTTACAGTAGAGTGTTCAAATAATTGCATTGTTAAGAACCCTCAAGATTTTTGCAGTTAACATTTGGGAGCATGTCTTAGGTCTAGACTGCCATTCCAGACTTGCTTTCCTACCTTGTCACAGGAAGAAGAAAATGCCTACCCTGCTTTCCTTTTCTCTTTAAATCTGCCACAACCAGCTCTGTTCCTTAGAATTCTTCCCCTGCCTCTCAACACTGGTTATAGAGTGGGAACAATCTCTGGATACAAATGTTGTTTCTGAATACAAATAGTAACAGGTTCTTTATGTTTGATGGGTTTATTACTAATTTCAGTAAAGAATCAACAAAACTAGCAAATATGGGGGGTTATAAAGTTTCTAGAAACTGCAAAAGTTCCTATTGTTATGATTAGTGTTATCTTTGCTAAAATCCTCATTGAGGTTCTGTCTTAAGCTTTTATTCTTAAAGTTAGAAATTACCATAGTTGCCCTTCTTCCTCCCTTCATGGCCTGAAGACCATCAGGATTCCTGTATGTGGATGACTTCTATAGATTTCTCCCCTGAGTTTCATATTTTTTTTGTCTATTTCAATTTCCTGAACACCTTTCCATTATCAGTTTTTACTTAGATCTAATAGTTCATTTCCTTAAATGAATAGGCAATATACCAAAGGGGAAAATCCTCATATGATTAATAAGTATATAAAACAGTTTATTAGGTAATACAGAGCTATTTCTCTATGAAAGTAGAGATTATTTTTAAACATAAATAATGATTTCATTGGTCATTGTTATATACTATTGGCATATGCTTCTTTGAAAGCAGTTTGTTGTATATATTGAGAGAATTAAAAGTATTGTTAGTCTTTGACATAAAATCTGTGTTAAAAAATTCTGCTACCTAAAGTAAATTAGAAATAAAGGAAAGGTGTTTATTGAAGTATTTTGTTCTATATTTCTAACTTTCTCTGATATATTAGAAAACAATATTAGAGAAATGGTTACATATGACATAAATATGAAAATATTATACTAGTATATACTTAATGATGATATGTTATAAGAAATCTTTAAGTAATTTTGGAAAATAGTTTTTTAAGAAGACGTATGTGCTGTAATACTTTCAAAAATAAAGATAAATTTTAAAAAACCAGAAGACTTATATGAAGAGATAGACTAGGAGTTGGGCCTTGAAAAATAGAATAATCTGTAGTTTGGGTATTTCACTGGGGATAGACAACATGAGTAAAGACACAAAGTTGGAAATAAGTTTATTTTCTGGAAAGTAATGATTAATCTGGCAGTAAAGAAGGGGTGCATTTGGGAGAAATCGGAGAAAATGTTATTCATCGTTATGTGTTAGATACTTGCTAAGTACTGTGGGTATAAGTATGACTAAAAGGAAAATTAAGACTTTAGGTAAAGGCACTCTGTACCTGCCTACACCAAAAATTATAGCTAGTTTAGTAGGATATTGTATCATAGAGGGCTCTGTGGGTTTTACCAAGAAGTTTGCATTTTATCCCTTAAGCCAGTGGCCCTCAGGGTGCCTGGTTACTCCACACTTCTCTCTTTCCCCAACTCAAAATTTACAGCTAGTTAGAAGGACCTATAAAAATAAAAGCGTAATATGCAAATCTACTGAACAGCAGAACAGCGCAAACAATTGTCCGGATGACCTTCCAATCGATCAGTTGGGGGGGCCCCAAGATTGCCCCAAAGAGCGAGGCCCAAGCCACTGAACAGTGGGCTGCAGTGGGTGGGCGGGGCCTCCCTCTGTGGGTGCGATCCATCTTGGAGCCCTGGCTAAGTGGGCAGGGCCTGCCTCTTTGGGGCGATCGATTGTGGGGCTCCCAGACTGTGAGAGGGCACAGGCTGGGCTGAGAGACCCCCCTCCTGAGTGCATGAATTTCGTGCACTGGGCCTCTAGTATTGTATAACCAATTTAGACTATCTCCCTTCCAAATTGGTGGGTATTTCAGGTAATGGCAATTTAGAAGGACATATGTAAGACAATTTCATGAAAATTTAAAAAAACAATGAGTGGATAAAAATATCAAAGATAATGAAAGTTTTGATTTTGTATGATATTAGTAACAGAAATGGGAAAGCTGGAAAAAGAGACGTTTGTGAGGCAAGATGATCAGTTTAGTTTTCACAGTTGGTTGAAGACATGCACTCAGGAGAGCTTTATTTATCCTAAGTGCTTTATTCTTGCTTTGCTTTTTCTAGAAAAATGCATGTTCTTCCTATACTTCTAACTACCTATTCCAATGTGAAATCCCCAAAAAAGACTTTCCAGGGAGTTGTAAAAGTAACTTAAGTAGTAAAAATATTTAAGTAATAAGGTCTATGGCATTTAGTTTTAACGTTTTTTTTTCATGTACTGGAAACAGTACTTGTATTTGATTCTCTTCACCTTATTTAATGTCGTTGCTTCACACTGTAACATATTGGGCATGGGACCATAACCTTAAGGTAACAATAAATCTCATTCTAAACTCTATTATAGGGAAGTTTCTTTCTTTAGCAGATGGGAGATTCTTTGGTCAGAGAGACCTACGAAGGTGAATGCTTCCCAGGCTCGCCAGTTTAAACCTTGTATTAAGCAGATAAATTTTCCCACAAATCTTATACGGCTGGAAGTAAATAGTTCTCTTCTGGATTATTACACTGAATTAGATGCAGTTGTATTGCATGGTATGAAGGACAAGCCAGTACTTTCTCTCAAGACTTCACTTATTGACATGAATGATCTAGAAGATGATGACTATGAAGAAAACGATGATTGTGGAATGGACAATCTTAACAAAAAGCTTAGCAGCACTGCCCTCAGGGAAGGGCCAAATAATGGATATTTTGACAAACTACCTTATGAGGTAAGTCAAATTTATTCAGTAGCAATATTGCAAATAACACAATAATTTTTTAAAGTTTAGGTATTAATATTTATTTTGCTAGATACTAGAGAAATAGAAGTATTGGTAAGGTGTACATAACCTGATGTATATTTTGATTTTGAAAAAACTAGACAAAATTATGTTGAGTAATTTCACCACTTTGGTTTTGGATTGACTTTAATAATTTTGGATAAACTATTAAAATACTTTGTTATATCACTGATTAAAAATAAGCAAACTACATAAACCAGCAATAAATTATACTCCACTACAATTCATAATTATACAATATAAATATGGACAATATGTGCTTAACTTTATACCAGTTAAGTTAAAGATGATTTGTAATTAAAAATAAGAGGATTAATAAGATTGTAAGAGGAATGCTTATTCTATGTAATAGTGCAAAGTTTCTCCAAGTGTCATTTATTTTTCTATACCAACTCTATTCTGTATCCTCTAACTAGCTATAATTTTTGGTCTGGGCAGGTACAGAATGCCTTTACCTAAAGTCTTGTTTTCTGTGTGTCTCTATAAGGGCATTTCTGCAGTATATTTAACATCCCTGGCTCCCAGGCATCAGATGCCAGTAGCACACCCTCTGGGGGTGGGAGTGGGGCCTGGCATTTCGGTCCCCAGCTGAGAACTGCTGTGTGTGGTTAAAAATAATATAATAAAAAAATTTAAAGAAAAAATTATAACCTCAAATTTTAACCAATTCAGACTATCTCCCAAATTGGTGGGTATTTGAGGTTTCATTGTAATGACACAAGTAGCTTAACTTGTGTAGAACAATAAGATAGCCTCTCGAATGCCTTTCAGTAACTATAATGCCTGTGTAACATTTTACAGTTAAAATGCTATTTTTCAGTTACTTCCTGAGAAGTAGCTAAAGTTTCCACATAAAGGTGAATTAAAGGGTCCAAGATAATTCAGTCCATAAGCTAGGGGACCAGGATCCAACCAGGCTTTGTGTTATGGGAAGGTCAAGCTTTGTGTTATGGGAAGGAAGCTTCACGGATTGGACAAGACCCTCTGGCCCTAAACGGGACTGGGAAGATGAAGGGAGAGTTGAGTTGGGGAAAGAGAGGAGTGTGGGATAGTGACAGTGTTGTTCCCCAGGGCTCCCAGGAGGATTTGTCCTGGCAACAGTGGAAGCAGTTCATCTGGAGGAAACGAAATCACTTCTTTGATTCTTACCCATTTCCTAAAACTACAAAATAGAAATTTAAATTCAGCAAAATCTGTTTTAAACAGTTTATTGAATTTTATGCAGACCTAATAAAATGCTTGACACATAGTATTTAAATGAATAAGTGAGAGGAAGTTCAGAGAGAAGGGGAAGAATGCACAGAGTTAAGAAGTGAAAGTGTGTGACCTTGTTTGGAAACTCCAGCATTTCAGTATGGCTGGATCAGGATTAGATAGCAGAAGCTATAAGAGATGAAATTGAATGCAGGCTCAGGGCTGCCTCCCTGCAGAACTCCACAGGACACCATTCCCATCGAAGACAGTGATTGGGACATCCTAGCCTTGGCCGTGTCCCGCCTACTCTGCTGTATCATAGAGAGCACTGTGGGTTTTCCCAAGAGGTTTGCATTTTCTCCCTTCAGCCAGGGGACCTCAGAGTGCCCTGTTATTCCAGTACACAGCAACATCAGTTGTGGAAGTCATTCACACTCACTTTCTTGTATTCTTTTGTAGTCTTCATGGGCTTCTTTTTTTTTCTTTTTTTTGAGTGGGAGAGAAAGGACAAAGTGTAGAATGCTAACTAACATTCCAGGAATTATCTTTACTGTGCAGACATTTTTGTATACGCTTTGGGCCACAGTTAGATAATTGCCCAGGAGTTCAGCATCATGTAAACTTTGTGTTTCATATGTGTAATGACATAAAAAAAGATTGTGGACATTTTCTGTAGTCAGTAGGAAACATTGAAGGTTTTATTTATTTTTAAAAGGGGAATAATAAAATGAGATTTCTGTCTTAGATTACTCTGTTGGTAAATGAAGAATAGACCAAAAGGGGAACAGGGACACCAGTTAGGAAGCTGCTGCAGTAATCTGGGCAAGAAATTATGAATATGAAGCCTTGGGTATTGAAAGTTTTAGAAAGGAGATGAGTGGGAGAAGTACTCCGGAGATGTAGAAGGTAGAAATCAAAGATAACTAGTGAATGTGGAGATGAAACAGAACAACAGAGGGACTTTAGGTTTCTGGTCGAAATGACTCAGTGGGTGGACATGCCATTAATCATGAAACAGTGGGTGAAGGTGGGAAGGACATTCTGACTTTGAGGTGCCTGTGATTCATCAAAGCAGGCTTTTCAGGTTGGGGACAATAGTTTGAAACTCAGGAGGAAGGTCTGATTTTATATTTGAGTGATTCTACTCAAGAGAGGGGAGGAGCACCATCCTATATAATAAAAGCTTAATATGCTAAGTGTCTGGTCTTCTGTCTGGTTGGCCATTCAACCAATCCCAGCATAATATGCTAATGATATGCTAAGGCTGCTCAACTGCTCTGATCACCAGGGGGCAGTCGACTGGTTGACCAGTCACTATGATGTGCACTGGCCACCAGGGGGCAGACACTCCAGGTGTAGGTTAGCTTGCTGCTGGGGTCTGGCTGATTGGGGCTGAGCAAGACCAGTCAGACATGCCATGGAGCCCTTCCGTGGTCCCTCCCCATCTGGCCAACCTCCTGCGTCCCTCCCCAGCCGCAGTCGTGCATTGGTGGGGTCCCTAGGCCTGGCCTGCACCCTCTCGCAATCCAGAACCCCTCGGGGGATGTTGGAGAGCTGGTTTCAGCCTGATCCCTCAGGCCAGGCTGAGGGACCCCACTGGCGCACAAATTTCATGCACTGGGCCTCTAATGGTAGATAAAATTGACCAATAAAATTCTGTAAAGTGTGAATAAAGGACCAAGAATAGAATTCTGGGATACTAACATCTAAGAATCGCATAGAGGAAGACAAGTCAGAAAAGGCACTTCAGAAATATGAGATTGTCTTTAAAACAAAATACTAGGAAGCTAAGTATAGAAAACAAGTGCCCACAGACTTTGGCTGTTGAGGGGTCTTTGATAATCCTTTACCATGATTAGTTCAATGGAGCCATGCCATAGGGTGAGAATGAGAAAACCTTACCATATTTAGTTAAGGCATCAAGGAGGGAGGACAGAGCAGAGACAAAAAGTGCCACGTCTCTACGTTTAAGCAGAAAAATAGTTGTGTTGCTGAAACCGGTTTGGCTCAGTGGATAGAGCGTCAGCCTGCGGACTGAAAGGTCCCAGGTTCGATTCCGGTCAAGGGCATGTACCTGGGTTGTGGGCACATCCCCAGTAGGAGATGTGCAGGAGGCAGCTGATCGATGTCTCTCTCATCGATGTTTCTAGCTCTCTATCTCTCTCCCTTCCTCTCTGTAAAAAATCAATAAAATATGTTTAAAAAAAATAGTTGTGTTAATATAATGTAACTGTGGGCTGTAACATGGGTAAGACTGTCCACCAATAATGACTAATACTGGCATGCTGACTACCACTCCACCCTTTTGTGTCACACTCAAAAAAGGGCATATCAACATGAGGGAGTGTATGTAGTTATGGGTATACCTCTTCTAACTTACCTTTTAAAGGGAGAGAAGATAGGTGAGTGGTATGGTAAAGGATGCAGCAGGGAGAGAAAGTTTCCATTTGCGATGCAGGTTGGGAGAGCTTTCAGCGTGTTTATATGCTGAAAGGAAGGAGTAATAGAGAGGGAAAGCTTTCCAAATATGCAGAGGGTTTAATCGAAACTACAAAGTCAGGTAGAGGAAACCCGGAGATACAAGCAGTAGCCCTCGAGGTCATTAATTAGCCATGATGAAAGCAGCGTGCCTTGTACAGAGGGAATGATCTCACGGTGAATAAAAAGAGAAGCTCTTTAAAAAAAATGTTACCCAAATTATTTAAAGGTAATGCAAATTATTTCAAGGGGGAGAATCACATTTAAATATGTCAAGTGATCTAATGTTTTTATAGTTGAAAATAATTGTATTATGAGTAGAGTGGGTTTGAGGGCAGATAAATTGTGTTTTGGGAGCCCTTCCCAACACATCATGTCCTACATTCACTGTGGTATCAAATGGTACTTTATGCCGGCACACTCCAATGTAAAAGCACATTTTGACAGACACTAGATTAGTAATGATTAATGGATGTTGTCTTGTAGACCTGAAACCTGTTATCTTTTATTTAATCAAAATCCAAAAGTGTTTTTTCACATGTCACATGTCAATGTCATAGTCTCAGTGACTTTTCATTATTCTTTTTCTATTCTGATATTTGCTTAAAATGTAATATTAATTGTCATAGAGTGTTTTCACATAGTACACATCTTTTAATATTGGTGACTTTTGTTTGGAACAATGCCAGAAATTGCTGAGAGTTATTTAAATTACAAATCATCTGGAAAAAGTAAATTATGTATCCTCTGATACAGGGATATACTTAACTTTTAATGCCTCTGTACTAACTGCTTAAAAATTATACTGAATGAACTTTAATACTGTGGTTAAAACAAATTTTTAATTCATTTTACAAATATTTAAGGTCCTACAGTTGCTGAGCTCAGATAGCTCATAAGTTCTTTCAAACATTTAAGAAACAAATAAATCTATACTATTTCCACTCTTTTATAACATAAAGAAAAATAAAAGTTTCACTGTTTTTAATGAAGCCAGTTTAACACGATGGCACATAAAAAGAAAACTGTAGACTGTGTGGTCATCCCTCAGTATCCTCTGGGGATTGGTTCCAGCCCCCAGCCCACCCCTCCATACCAAAATCCTCAGATGCTCAAGTCCGTTATATAAAACTAGTGGCCCGGTGCACGAAATTTGTGCATATTAAAAGGGAATTAATTAGAGGAAATATTTTAATATTGCTATTTGCCCTTTCTCTATAATAGAAGTGTCAGAGATGAAAGAAAATTAGTAAAATGTATATGAAAATCTCCCTCCTGTCAGAGTCTGGGTGTGCCACGGGACCTAGCGTCAAGTCCCCACCCACCACCTGCACGCGCTTCAAAAACGCAGGAGACCCAGACCCGACAGACCCCACCCCCATCAAGCCCATCTGGGCGGGGGGTGCAGCCTCAGGTTCCCCGGCCCAGTGCCAGGGCAGGGGGCGCGGCCTGACATCCCCCATCAAGCCCCATCAGGCAAGGGGCGCGGCCTGAGGTCCCCCATCAAGCCCTGTCGGGCAGGGGGCATGGCCTGAGATACCCCAGCCCGGTGCTGGGGGCATGACCTGAGTTCCTCCGTCAGGCCCTGCGTGTGGGGGGTATGGCCTGAGGTCCCCCAGCCTGGCGCTGGGGTGGGGGGCACAGCCTCAGGTCCCCTGTCAAGCCCCACGGGGGTGTGGGGGGCACAGCCTCAGGTCCCTGCTGATTGCTAGTTAAGGCTCATTACGTGAACACGGCCTCTGCTGTGGGTGCAGCCACCTTGTATTATGGAAACCCCGTCTCCGCTGTGGGTGCTGCCATCTTTGTGGTGGAGCGAAGGCCCTGCGTGTGGGGGGTATGGCCTGAGGTCCCCCAGCCTGGCGCTGGGGTGGGTGGCGCAGCCTGATGTCTCCAGGCCTGGCGCCAGGGCAGGGGGGCACCGGGGTGGGGGGCGCGCCCTGAGGTCCCTCACTCCAGCCAGGCACCATGCAGTCTCAGGTCCCTGTTGTCTTGTCGTGATGTTAGGGCGTCTGGGCTAATTTGCATATACCTCTATTATATAGGTAGATGACATAGTATTTGCATGTAACCTAAACACACCCTCTTATATATTTTAAATTATCTCTAGGTTACTTTTCCCCTTGGAGAGTATTATGCTAACTGAAATAAGCCAGTCAGAGAAAGACCTGTCTGTCTTTTCACCTAGTTTGCCTCTCACCCTTTAAAGCTGAACCTTCCTGATACAAGTCCTCTTTCATTTTGTGGTGAGGCCCCTGTCTTGCGTTAGGCTCTAGTGGCAGCCTGTGCTTCTCTCTATCAAAGCTATTCAAACATGTCACTGTATTTACCAGTCCCCACTGGACTCTGAAAACTTTGAAAGTGGGAACTCTTTTCTCTCTATCATCAGTGTTTGATGTATAGTAGATGTTTAGTAAATATTGAATCTATGAAAATTTGTAGTTTTCAGCAGATTTCCAAAATACATCTTTGCATTATAAAAAAAAATTAGTCGACTTGAGCTGAGTGTACTTTGAACATTTTGAAACGTAATTAAGTCTTAAGTAGGTATGGTTTCTTCTGTTTTGGCTAATTCAGTTCAATGTTGATCTTTTTAGTATGTGAAAATAGTGTTATAAAATACATGATACTGTTGTTCTCTTTTTCATTCTTGATGATATTGGTTTCTCTGTTTTATGTAGCTCATTCAACTGATTCTGAATCATCTTACACTCCCAGACCTGTGCAGATTAGCACAGACTTGCAAACTTCTGACCCAGCATTGCTACGACCCTCTCCAGTACATCCACCTCAATCTGCAGCCTTACTGGGCAAAACTCAATGACACCTCCCTGGAGTTTCTACAGGCTCGCTGCACTCTCGTCCAGTGGCTTAACTTATCTTGGACTGGCAATAGGGGCTTCATCTCTGTTGCAGGATTCAGCAGGTTAGTGCCAAGTTGTTGAGATTATTTCACCAGCAGGCTGTACTTATTATGTAGTAGTTTCCACAATTAAGTTTGAAATCATATACTTTACAGAAATAAAAAAGAAATATTTTGTCCATCATCCTGTTCAGAATGCTTCTGCTTATAAAAGCAAATGAGTTTCACCTTTTCAGCTACACTTCATGATAATAGGAAGGGAAACTATGCCCTTTACCTCATATTTTTAAAATCCCAAATAACTTTAACAGAACTCCTTTTTTTTTCTTTCTCATATTTCCAGCACAGATGATTAACACATTTAAAAAACTATTTCTCAATCAAAATCCACCTCTCTAATGTGATTTGTCAGAAATGGAAAACAATTTATTATAGAACATTTTTAATTAAATCTTAATTACATGTGCAATACATCACCCAAATTTAGAAGCACATTTAAACTAATTATGTTGAAAATGCAATTGCATGCTAACGAGGCGACCACACTTGCAGACCTGCCCAGGTGTTTCTGCTCCTTTCTATTTAAGCATTTAGTTTCTTTGCTATTAAATGTCACCTGTTAAACATGGTAAAGCTTGCATCAGTGCATATTCATTTAGTAATGCCATGGTAATTTTTCTTATGGTACAAATAGGTGTTTTTCTCTTAACCTTGATGATGGTTATTCTCAGAGTGTGCTACAATGTAATCCCATCATTTCATTAAGCTAAATAATGAACAAGTAGAAACTTTGGGAAAACTACCCATTATTTTTTATTAATGAATACTCTCCTACCCTGTTTTTCGAAGTTAAAAATGAACTTCAGTTCTCCCGACACACATCCCTAGTGGCCACATTCTTGAACAGTGGTTTATGAATTAGAAATTTATATATTGAGCCTTATTTCCCCTTGACTTACATTATAAAAATAAGCATGAAGTTCCATAAAATAAAATAAATATTTGATACCATTATATTCACATACAATAATAATGTTTTAAATACTAAAAGTGTGTTCAAAATGCTAATATTGATAGTTTATGCAATGAAGTGAAAAATTTACACAAGCATTTAATAGCTTATTAACACATGTTGAAACCATGGATGTACTGACTGCCTGTCTTTTCTGCCATAAATAGAGCCAGGGAAAGGGGTTCTTTGATAAAATATTATGGTATTGTGGGTCAGAGATTCTAAAGACTTTATAACATGCTATGTACACCAAATTCTTTTTCATTAGGAGGAAATATCTGTAGTAGAAAAATAAAGCATTTCTTTTAATAGTGTGGTTTCGGTGAATTTTTTTAAGTTGCTTGAGAATGACAAGTATTTAGTGGAACATTCTTTAGTCCTTTCTACTCACCCTTGCCCAAACTCACACTTCATTCACAAATTTTCCTCTCTGCTAATAGGATCAAGAACTGAAGCTAATGATGATTATGGGTATTTAGAGCATACACTATGGATTATAAACCAACAAACTGAGAGCAGATAGAACAGTTGGTGTCAGTAAGCATTATTTTACATTATAAGGACCTTTCTGGTATTTTAAATAGACATTAAAGGAAACATTGGTAGTGAATGGCTAAACTCCAGCTTCTTTGGCAAAATGTTGCCTATAAAAATGTTATAATGAGTAAAAGGTAAAGGTAATATTAAATCAGTTTTTGAAAACTCTCTGAATGTAACTCATTCTGATGCATGAGCAGAAACATAAGTTGTGAGAAGAAAACTTAGGAATGCTATTTTTAAAATTTTAGACTCATAATGACTAAAGATCTTCTTTTACAAGGTTAAAGCTCCAGTCTACTTTCTCACCAGCAATTTCTGTTTCATTTTCAATCCAGCCATGTTAGTTGCTGTGGGGCTGTTTGAATAATCACAAAAGTACACATACATAAATTTAAGTTTTCCATATTTTACTGTAGTTTTCAGCCAGTAAAACCATAAATCTTGATGGCATTCCTTTAAGCATAGTCATTGTTCCCATAAGAAAAAAAATGTTTAAATAACAGGGAGGGAATCTTTTTGGGGGTGCAGAAGATGCTGGAGTTTTGCCTCCTGATTGCTGTTGGCCCCCATGACTTGACTGCTGAATTGATAGTCATTATGGCTTGTAGGCAGCATTCCCAGAATAAACAATAAATATTCATGGCTTGATTATTAATGAATAACCTATGAATAAGTTTGGCCTATTTGTGCTCATTACTGTGAAGAAGACTTATTTATAATACTTTAAAGACAAAAGTACATTTTTAGACTAGAGACCAATGATGATGAGCTGCTATTTTAGCAAGTCTTTGTGGGAAAAGTTTGATACAGTTTATTTTTGTTGCCTAAAAACCTAATCCTCACAAGTTGGAACTGTTTAACTGGATTTTAAAGAATTTTTTAGGAATTCATATTATTCAAAATAGCAGGGAAATAGGTTAAATTGGAATAACAAGAATTTAAAACTTTTAATCAGTTATTAAAATCCTATTCTAGCTACAGATTTATGATTTGCAATTTCAAGTACTGCTTATGCAATTATTATTCATAAAAATCACATATATTATAATTCTACTTTTCTTTTATAATACAGTTCCCTAAAGTCTTGGCTATTCCTTAATCATATCATTCTGATGTTCAAAAGCCTAGGTACTGTTTTTCTTCAAATAGTTACCCAAACTGATCACCTTGATCTCCATCTCAGTTAGGCAGAGATTTTTACCCTAACCCTCCACTTGTTTCCCTCAGAAACATTCTTGAACACTTTCTAGATTCAAGAACTTTATTAGATGTCTGACACAGAGCTTCAGTTTTATGGGATAAAGAACTTACTACCTATTTACTTATTATTTTATTCAATTGCTTGCCTGTACTTCAAACAGTTGTCTCTTTTTGATTGTCAATATCTAGAGATTAGAGATTACTTACTGATTTTCTTCTACTATTACCAGATAATACTATACACAGTTAGGCAGGAAGTCTTGTTTTTAATGGCTTTATTTTGGACCAGATGTAATAAATAATGTTCCAAGTTATTTGAGATTAAGAATGATCTTAAATGTGCTATTTTATAAAACTCCATAAGGGTCAGCTAACAAAGCATAAGATTAGGAATCAGGGGCGATGGATATTTGTATCTAATTCTCCCCTTACCTTTCTATATCAGGAGGATTGTGGGGATTAGTGCCTTTTATTTTGTGATGAGTAAACTCAGATTAAATCATTCATTCATGTGATGTTAATTATTTTAGGATGCAAGTTACAATTTAGTAAATTACTTCTTAGGTGTTTACATTACTCTGGACAAATTAATTCACCTCATAAGGATAAGCAATTTATTTCTCTCTCCAGAGACTCCTTTTCTTATAGCAGGAGACCTAGTTTGGGATTGTTTATCTGAACCTAGGTCTTCTCATAATACCTTCAAATCAAGAAATACTTTATGAGAATTCATAATCTGGAATGAATAGGCTGTAGGAATTAAGGAAGCTGTAGTTCTCTGTTTAGGTGACCAATATCACAATTGAGATGAAAAATAGAGGATCAAGACAAAAACATTATGTAATTATGCATTAAAATAAGATGTACATGAGCAGCATTAAGGAAGGAAATGAGTTATATTCAGCTAATTAATTGGGTCTGCTGCTACTTCTGCCTTCTTGGAATGGACATGTTATGAAAAAGTAGGTAATGTAGATCTTGTAAATTTAGGAAGAGTGACTGGGGATGTTGACCAAATAATCTGCTCAGAGTGAAAATATGCACTAAAGGAAAAGAGAGACATAAAGGCAGTATAGGCATGGCTATTATTGTGCTTTCAAATCCTGTCATTCATTACATCAGTTTGGCAAGTTTTCTAGTCTCTTTACAGTTGGCTTTCTGCTGATTGGCTTGATGTCACTCTAAATTCTTTAGAGGGAAAAGTTCAACAATGAGAGCAAGGAGAAAAGGGATGTTAAAGTATCCCAAATCCAATATGAAAAAGAATTGTAGAACAAAGTGCTTTGTTCTCTAAATAATGAAGACCTTTAAGAGATAAGATGCTTAAACATTTTAATTTTAAGAGAGTTAAATACTCATTTAACTTCTGTGAGCTGCAGTTAATTTCAGAAGTATCAAATCAAAATAGGATATCATTAGTTCTCTGAAACTTTATGTCCATTTATTACTAGATTGCTAGTTTATAAATAACTGGAGGCTCAGTGCATGAAATTCATGCACTGGAGGGGGGTCCCTCAGCCCGGCCTGCCCCCTCTCACAGTCCAGGAGTCCTCAGGGATGGGAGGTGACCTGGTGATCAGGGGAAGGCGACGCCCCCATCACACCTCTGCTGCTGCCACTGCCGGCAGCGCAAGCCTCGGCCAGGCCTGGTTACCTGAGCCTCGGGCTGGCCCTGGGCCCTCGGGCAGCTCTGGGCAGCTGGACAGCCACCATCCAAGGCTTGCCTGGGCCTCGGGCCGGCCCTGGGTGGCTGGGGGATTGAGGGGACTGAGGTTCTCGGGAGACAGGCGCATGAGGCAGGCCTGGCCTTGTCGCATGCCTGCTGCCCCGGTGGGCTGAGGGGACTGGGCGCCGCCATCTTTGAGGGGGTGCCAGGCATTTATTAAACACTAGAGGCCCAGTGCATGAAAATTCATGCACTGGAGAGGCGGGCAGTCCCTCAGCCTAGCCTGCTCCTTCTCACAGTCTGGGAGCCCTCAGGGGTGGGAGGTGACCTGGTGATCCGGGGCAGGTGACGCCCCATCACACCTCTGCTGCTGCCACTGTTGGAAGCACAAGCCTCGGCTGGCTCTGGTTACCTGAGCTCCTCGGGCAGCTGGGCAGCTGGACAGCCACCATCCAAGGCTTGCCTGGGCCTCGGGCCGGCCCTAGGTGGCTGGGGGATTGAGGGGACTGAGGTTCTCGGGAGACAGGCGCATGAGGCAGGCCTGGCCTTGTCGCATGCCTGCTGCCCCGGTGGGCTGAGGGGACTGGGCGCCGCCATCTTTGAGGGTGTGACAGTAATTGGCATATTCCCTCCTTTTTGGCTGTGGGCGCTGCCATCTTTGTGATGGTGTGAGGGTCAATTAGCATATTCCCTCTTTATTAGATAGGATGAAGAACTACCCAAAACTAAGTATACTCAAAAAAAGGTAAAAATGCTAATTTTGTCATATTCCTTGGGAGTAATTTGACCCTATTGAGGGAAAAATACCCTGAATTCGTAGAACTTTGTCTATCCAAGCATAGGGGGAACTTAAATTCTTCAAGTGAATTTTCATAATTGGAAGATTCATTTAACAGTTCTGATCAAATAAATTTGTAGCAACTGTTTTTATTGTTTGAATATGAGTTGTCCAAGATATAACTTTCATTTTAGTGTTTGTGGGGTGCTTTGACCTTTCCAAACTGTTTTCACATATTATTTGATGTTCAAAACCATGAGATAGTGTGGTGAGTGCTATTAGATAATTCTAGTCTGTCTTTTCCAGGCGAGGAAATGTTGGGTAAGTGCATTTTCCAAGGTTACATGCTAGGAAGTAGGAGAACGGGACAAAAAATCCAACTTTTGATTTAGAAGTCCAGTGTTATTTCCTTTACTTACTTAAGTGATTGATTTAGTCAGTTTTATTTTGTATATGTTTTAATCATTAAATCATTTAGGAAAGAGATTGGCATAAATAAATGAATAGTATGTAACTAATGTGACACTGACTAGGCAAGAGGATGTCGAGAGATCTGGATAGGGATGATGGGTGTACTGTTTAAGGATTCAGTTTGCTTAGCTGATAGTTTCATGGATTCAAATACTCCTAGACTCACATTTACTTTTAGATTATTTTTCAGATGATGATTATGGTCAGGACTGTTTTCCCCTATCTGTAATGTAACTAAGATAAAGATGGTTATTTTTATTCTGAGAAGGAACTTTGGGTCCTCCAGGTTGAATTGTTTCTGTGTACTTTATGTGAAGCTGCAATTGAATATCTTGTAGTAATTTCAGTGTCAGTCCAACTGCTAAATAGTAACAGTTACAAGGAACATATCACAGCAGTACAGTTAAGCTAACCCAGTAAGAGTAGGCTAGTCTGATTTGTTTTGAGGTCATTTAATTAAAACTGTCACTGTACATACTACATGCAAAATAAGTTATCCAGTGTTGAATGGGTGCTGTGTGGGGAGAAATACCTTCCAAGAGTTTAGAGTTCTGTTATGTTTTGTTTTTTGGCTCTACTAACTTAGATGCTAATGTCATGTACGTTGGAGAAACACATACTCTGCTTTCTTAATTTTTCTCTTAGCATTAGTTGAAGTTTTTTGTGATATGAGTCCATTTTATCTTCTCAGGTTACTTTATTTTAGCCTAACCATGCCTATTTTAGTATGTAGTAAGTGAGGATTTGAGTGAAACAAGTTTTACATTTTTCCTCATGGGAATCCATTCTTCTGAAGGTGTCTGCTTAGAGTTGATATAATTCCAAATACTTGCAGAAATACTTTTAGCTTTATAAAATTCACAGAGAACATTATTTTTACAGGTTTCTGAAGGTTTGTGGATCCGAATTGGTGCGCCTTGAGTTATCTTGCAGCCACTTCTTAAATGAAACTTGCTTGGAGGTTATTTCTGAGATGTGTCCACATCTACAGGAGTTAAATCTCTCATCCTGTGATAAGCTACCACCTCAAGCTTTCAACCATATTGCCAAATTATGTGGCCTTAAACGACTTGTTCTCTATCGAACAAAAGTAGAGGTAAGAATAACTCATTTACATCTTTGCTAGTATCACAGGCAACTGAATATTTAGTTATTCATAATAATGTGATTTCTGGTTTTTAAATAGATTAAGTTTATGATGCCACCTGGCTATTCAAAAATCATTAAACTGATTCAGTCATTTCAAAACTATTTAGCATCTTTTGTGTTAATTTTTTAGTTATAAGAAAATGTTCTTCTCTGTGCTCTTAAAATTTTTGTAATGCTGTTCATGTTTCCAGGTAAAGAAACAAGCAATGGGCTGAGGTGAGCTGAAATGCTGGCAGGGAATGAGTTAGAGAAAGGAGCGGGAGCATGGTATGGAGGAGGACATTTGCTTGGAGCAGGAGGAAACAAAGTGGAATTTTTCCAGGACCAGACTTAGAGTTAAAATTCCCGATGCCATAGCTCATGAGTCTCATTTAAGAAAAATGGAATTATGTCATATATATTGATTGGCTTTTTCCAAATACTGTATCTGTGACATCTTTCCAGGCCATTGCATATACCAGTTGACTGTTTTCATTAACTGTGTGGTATATGTTATGCGATCTTCTATTCAACTGTTCCCCAAATGATCAACATTTAGCTTTTCCCAGTCATTTGTTTTTACAAACTATCACAAAATTTTATGTGTACAAGCTATTACTGCTGTGGGATAGAGTCCTGTAAAAGGTATTGCCAGGGTGTCCCTGCAGTCAACACCCTCTAATTGTTCTATGCTTGTGCCCTCTTCTCCAGTCTTGCTGGCCTTCTTTCTATACCTTGACATTCTGATCTGGTGCCAACTCATGGCTTTTCCTCTTCTGCCTGTCTGTAATATTCTTCAAGCTTATTACATGGCTGCCCTCTTCTTAGCTTGATATTCAACTTAAATTGTTCTTTTCAGAGTTGGCTTCTTAGACATTGATAAAGGTAGGCCCCTCCCCAACTTCCCCATCTAGGTTGTCTCTTTTGTGTCGCCCAGTTTTTTTTTCTTTCCCGCACCTTTATTAGTTTGAAATTATTTGTTCTCTTGCTATTTTCTGTCTCCTTACACTAGGAGGTGAGTTTCACGAAAGTAAGAGCTTTTATCTATTTTTCTAATGGCCATCTTTCTAGCATCTAGAATAGACTTGTAAAGATTGGCCATTCAGTAAATGTTTATTTACCTTGATCAAGTATTCAGTCTCTTAATATTTCAGTTTTTCTAAAATGTAGATAATAAAAAATACAGATCTCATATCGTCATTGTGAGAATTACATTACATGTAAAGTGCTTACAGAGTGCCTAGAACATAGGAAACTCAGTATTAGCTGCTAATAACAGTAGTAGTAGTGATATATTATCATGGCAGTTTTGTAGTATGTTTTGCCATGTAGTAGGGGAAATCTCCTTTCTAGTTTTTTTTGAATGTTGTTTTTTTCATAAATCCTTATATATTATTCTTCCAGATATGTCTCTCATCAAGAATTTTATTAAAAGTACATTCATTATATTTCATTTTGCTCTTTAATAAGGCTTTTTTATCTGTTCGTGTAGGTCTTGTTTTACGTCCAAGAGCATATTATAGTTTTCTTCACCTACATTTTATATCTTTCTGGTTAAATTTATTTCTTGCATTTCATAGTCTCAGAAACTTATTTCTCTTCTACTTAATTTTAACTTATTATTGTTAGTATAAAGGAAAGTTAGTCTTTTGTGTATTTATCTTGTATCTGCTCACCTTACTAAATACTTATGATTGTTATAACTTTTTACTTATGTCTTTTGTATTTTCTAATCATGCAGTTATATAATCTGGAAATCAACTTACTTTTCCAATATTTAAAGTGTTACTACATTAGATAGAACTTCGTAGATAATGTGGAATAATAGAGACACACAAGTATACCGGTCTTATTTCTAATATAATGGGATGTCTGCAATGTTTTATGTTTTTTATATTTATCCAAAAGGTACTTAGTATATATTATGTGCCAGGCTACTAGGCAGTGGGACTTCAGTAGTGAACTAAACAGACAACTCCTCATGCAGCTTACTAATTTCATTTGTTGTTTGATGGTATTTGCAGATAAGTAGTCTTTATCGTTCTTGTTTAAGAATATTTTTAAAAATTATATATTGATTTCAGAGAGGAAGGGAGAGGGAGAGAGAGATAGAAACATCAATGATGAGAGAAAATCATCAGTTGGCTGCTTCCTACATCCCTCCCCCACTGGGGATCAATCCCACAACCCGGGCATGTGCCCCTAACCAGAATCAAACCTGGGACCCTTCAGTTCACAGGCCCACTCTCTATCCACTGAGCCAAACCAGCTAGGGCTTATTTAAGAATATTTTATAAGAAATGTATCTTTTAAATTTTTAAAGCTTCTGTTAATACACTTACCTTTTTTCTTCTTTTATTTATTAACTGGAAGCCTGATGCACAAAATTTGTGCTAGAGTAGGCCTTCGCAGCCACGGCTGTCTGAATCCCTCCCTTGCAGCTGCTGCCAGCTGCCTGGATCCCTCCCTTGCAGCCATGGCAACTGCAGCCCCAGCTTCGTTCCAGAAGACATCTGGTCTAATTAGCATATTATGCTTTTATTATTATAAATATAATTGTTTGTGTTGAATAATCCTTGCTTTCCTGGAGTAATCCCTACATATTTTTAATATAATACATAGCTAGGTTAATTTCCCAACATTTTGGAGCCAAACTATTTGGATATAGATTCTAGTTTTATCATTTACTAATCACGTTCCCTTTTGGATGTTACTTGATCCCCTGTACTTCAGCTTTCCCTTCTATAAAATGGAGATAATAATAGTATGCATCTCAAAGATTTGTTATGAGGATTATTTAATACACATAAGTTGTCTATAACAGTGTCTGATTCATAGTGAATATTCTTTTTTAAAAAAAGAATAGTTTATTGATTTTTAGAGCAAGGGGAAGGGAGAAAAGAGAGACATCGATATGAGACTGAAACATTGATAGGCTGCCTCCTCACGCCTCTTACCATGGATTGAGTCGACAATCTAGGTGTGTATCCTGACTGGGAATCGAACCAGCAACCTTTTAGTGCATGGGACGATGCCCAACTGAGGCACACCAGCCAAGGCCATAGTAAATATTCTTTAAGGGTTTACACTTATAAATACTTTCATCTGCTTCCTGAAATGAGATTGAACTGTGGTTTTCCTTTCCATGCTCTCTTATTAGGTATGGGGCTAGGATTGTGACAGCATAGCAAAATGACTTGGGAAACGCCCATATTTTTATCTGATGTCTAATAACTTGAATAAATGGGAATTACCTGTTAGATAAAATTTACCTATAAAACCACCTGGTGTATAGCTCTTTTTTTTTTTATTTGGCAAATCAAATTAGATACCTTTTTCTAGGCATAGCTTTTTTTCCTCATCCATGGAAGCCTGAATGTGTGTGAGTAGAAGAGCTTCTTTGTAATGCAGCATTCCTGATTTGGGGCAAAATGTTTAGCTAGAGTTTAACCTGATATGGTGGAAAGAAGACTGATTCTAGTAATGACCCTGCCAGTAACAAGCTTAATGATCTAGATTAAGTCACATTGTCTCTGATATTCCTAGATTCTTTATGTGTAAAATGAGAAAACTGTTGACCCTGGATGCCAGGGTAAAGATAATGTTAGTCCATGTTTTGATTGGTCTGTAAAATAATGTATTATTGATGTCTAGGTGGTATGTTCTGAAGTGGTTAGGCATGGCTGGCATTTGCAAGTGTGATTACCTGATATGAGTGAACATGTAGTAGCAGGGTCCGAATTGCCTTACATGCTGGTAGGGAAGACCTGGCATGCTGATGTGGCTCCTTTGGTGAAACGGGCACTGGGCACAGGGGACTGGGCTTCTCTCTAGATAGATTTCACCAACATGGCTGCTGCGTTGACCACTGAGCCTCATGTGTAACCTTGTCAGGAACTGGGGATGTATCCCAGTGCTTTATTAAAATAAGAGCAACCTTGCCGAAACCGGTTTGGCTCAGTGGATAGAGTGTCGGCCTGCGGACTGGGGGGTCCCAGGTTCGATTCCGGTCAAGGGCATGTACCTTGGTTGCGGACACATCCCCAGTAGGAGATGTGCAGGAGGCAGCTGATCGATGTTTCTCTCTCATCGATGTTTCTAACTATCTCTCTCCCTTCCTCTCTGAAAAAAAAAAAAAAAAGAGCAACCTTAAAACAAGTCCCAGGTGTCATTGCCACCAACTTTTGGTCCAACATTTTATGGTGTAGCCTAGATCATTAAGAGTTTTCTCCCCAGCCCGGCCAACTTGGCTCAGTGGTTGAGTGTCGACTCATGCACTTCATCTTAGCTTTCCAAGATTTATGTGTTTGGGTTATACTAAGTTAAAAATTTTTTGTCTATTAAAATAAAAACACCACATCTTGCCCTTTCACATAGGCTATTGAGAAGACCAAATTAGGTCAAACATGTAAAAAAACAAACCACTTTATACATTAAATGGATTTGTGTAAATGCAAAAATGATAGTATAGAATTTATTCAGTACATTTTTACACAGTTATCCTCACCTCCACAAAGTATTCTTATAGATCTTCCTAAATAGGAATATATTTGCTGTCATGTGCTAAGAGAGATTTAGGCTTCATTATCTCTTTCACTCTTAGGATTTGTTTCTGGTAAAAGAAATGTTCTTTCCTAAATTGTAAACTTCGTAATGGGAGGGATCATGTTTGACTGTTTGCTTCTTTACAGCTAGTACATAGAACAGTGTCTGTTATTCACAATAGTGTATAGTGGTAGATATTTAGCAAACGTGTTTTTTTCATTATTAGATAAGTTATAAGATAAGTTTGTCTTTCTACAGAATAACCACATTTACTAAGCAGATGGGTGGGTGGATCAGCAACTTGAAAAACTTGTAAGAAAATATGTGAACTGTATTTGTTCAGAATTTTTAATCTTAAAAGGTAGTGAAATATAGTTCACTATAGTTTTGTTAATTTACTTCATGAAATCGTTTTCTTTAGATGTGTTTAAGATTACTGAAAAATCACTTTTATCAGAGCAATAACAAATGTCTTATTATAATATCAAACAAAACAAAATGTCATCACTAGGTAAGTTATTTGCAGAGTTAGTGGTATTCATTTGTAGAATTTAGGTAGATGCAGAGCAGTAAATACATGCCTAGTAAAGAACAAGGTACTAGTACGTTAAAGAGAGATGTGTGGACTGTTTTTATAAGAAGCCCAATGCATGTTAACAATATCACAGGTTTGTACTTGGTTTGAGAATGGTCCATGTTGGGAAAACATTTTAGAAGAAATGACCCTAGAGCTGAGATTTAGGCCTTGTTTACTGTGTGATCCCAGAATAATTAGTGAAATGGGTTGGTAAATAGGGTAGTTTTCTTTTTACTGAATTTGGGGATCTTTTAGGGTTGCATAGGAAACACTTTAGGCCAGCCGTGGCCAAACTACGGCCTGTTTGAAATGAATAAAACTAAAAAAAAAAAGACCGTACCCTTTTATGTAATGATGTTTACTTTGAATTTATATTAGTTCACACAAACACTCCATCCATGCTTTTGTTCTGGCCCTCGGGTCCAGTTTAAGAATCCGTTGTGGCCCTCGAGTCAAAAAGTTTGCCCACCCTTGCTTTAGGCAAAAGATGTGAACTTAGGGAAGAAAAAAACTTTTGTACTTAGTTTCTTCTACTGTGACAAGGAAGTAATTATAGTAGCGTTAGATGTATAATGATTGGAAGGACTTTGTTTCAATTCCTTTGGTCCTTTACATCTGTATTCACAAGATTCTTATGTATGATAAACATTGATTGCAAGTACTTCTTTAGTCATGCATGATGGTGTATTTTCATGAGAGGAGTGCTGTAAAAATTTAACTCATCAATTAAGACTTTTATGTACTTAAAAGGAAAAGCTTTTATTTTGAAATAATTGACTTAAAAAGTAAAAAAAAAAGTTTCATGCAAAAAGTTGCATAAAAAGTAGGTTCTCCTACTATGTTCATTTTTTTTTCTCCTGAACCACTTGGAAATAAGTAGAAGATATAATTGTCCTTTACCTGTATGGGGGCATATGTCTGCAACCTACGTACTCTTAAATACTGTGTTATGGGCTGAATTGTATTACCCTAATATTCATATACTAGAGGCCTGTTGCATGAAGAGATTCGTGCAACAGGCCTTCCCTTCCCTTGGCTGCCGGCACCGGTTTTCCTCCGGCACCCAGGACCCAGGCCTTCGCTCCAGCCGGAGCCGCCTTCAAGCCTTTGTTGCTCTGGCCGGTAGCCGTTTTCAGTCTTCACTCCGCTGCTTCACGCCTATGAATGCAAATTAACCGCCATCTTTGTTGCCAGTTAATTTGCATGTCTTGCTGATTAGTCGATGGGAGGTGTAGCGAAGGTATGGCCAGTTACCATGTTTGTCTATTATTAGCTAGGATTGAAGTTTTAACTCCTAATATCTCATAATGTATTAAAGATAGGGTCTTTAAAGAGGTAATTAAGGTTAAGTGAGGCCAATAGTGTAAGCTCTAATTCAATGACTGGTGTCTTTATAAGAAGAGGAGATCAGGACACAGATACCATACAGGGAAGACCACGTAAAGACACTGGAAGATGGTCAGTTTCAAGGCAAGAAGTGAGGCCTTAGAAGAAGCTCACCCTACTGACACCTTGATCTCAGACTTCTAGCCTTCAGAATTATGAAAAAATTAATGTTGCTTAAGCTACCTAGCCTATGGTACTCTGTTCTATCAGCCCTAGCAAACTATTACAACTTGTAAAGGATGGCATAAGAATAACTTTTAAACATACTGCCTAAAAAGTGCCTTTAAGCGAAGTCCTGTGCTTTTACTAAACCAGTAGGGATTAGTGTTAGACATTGGAGCCTGTTTAACTTTTCTTTGTTTGGAAAAAAAATCTGGGGTAGGGGTGAGATGGGGCATGACAGGTAACTCAGTAAGATTGTCGTTCTGTTGCTTAGCAGCAGACAAGAAAACCAAGAGTGTTTTTTTAAAAGTTGGAGTTATAAATGGAACACCTGCATCCAGTTTTGATTGCCTCACTTCAAGAATGATAGAGCATAAATTGAAAGAATCTGAAGAAGTGAAAAAAACTGATTACAGGTATTGTGGGGGACTAGTATATGACAGTAATCCTTAAATGTGGTTTAGCAGCTGTTTACTGGCTGGGACAACAGTTTCAAGGACCCTGCTGCCTTCATCTTCATGAACCAGAAGACAACAAAAGTAGTTGATGTTTACTTCTGTTGGCTATCAACACTGCCCTCGTATTTTCTTCTTTCTGTGACAGTTTATTTGGCAGAATGCATATCTATAAATTAAGTAAGTAAAAATGCAAACCACCCTGCCTGTTGATGAAAACCACCTGGGCTTTCCTCTGAAAGACATAAACTGTCATAAGTCCTGATTCTGAGTGGGGCAATCTGTGAGGCCCCTAAACAGGGAAGAATAAAGACTGAAAGGGGTTGGAGTTCAAATAAGTAAATGAAAACATATTTTTAAACAGAACAAGGAAAAATATTTTTTAAAATAAACATAAGAAATTATGGACTATAAATAGACTAAAACAGCAAGATAAGTAGTTGTGAAAAAGAATGATTAGAAATCTAGAAAATAAATGATAGTCATTATAATAAAAAGTAAGTTGATAAATTCTAAATTAGATACAAAAAACTGTTAAGTTCGAAGAGAAGTCTGAGGAATGCACTTAAATTTATAAAAGCCTTGAATATCAGGCACTGCTGTAAGTAGTTTATATCTTATTTTTTTTATCTATTGCTGTCTGTCAGTTGCCCCCAAACTTGGTTTAAAGAAAAACCCCATGTTCACGATGGCACACAATTTCTGTAGGTCAGGAGTATGGGAGTGTTTGCCTGGGCAGTTTTGGCTCAGGCTTCCCAACAGGGTTGCAGCCGTTTTTGCCAAGGCTGCAGTCATCTCAGGGCTTGGCTGCACCTGGAGGATCAGCTTCTAAACTCACACATGTGGCTGTTGGCAGAGTTCCTCTTAGAGATGTTGTCCAGAGGCCTCTGTTTCTCTCTTCGTGGGCCTCCCTTCACCTGCCTGGGTGTTCTCATGGCATGGCAGCTGGCTTTTCCTAAATGAGCAATGGGGGAGGGAGCCACAGCCCTCTTATAACTATTAGTTAGAGTTCTCCAGGAATACAGGAATGAGAGGGAGTGTATGTGTGTATCTTGATTGTAAGGAATTGGCTCATGTGGTTACGGAGGCTGGCCAGCCCCAAGTCCTACACAGTGAGGTGGGAAGCCAGAGACTCATTGTCAGGGTAGACAATGATGTAGCTCCAGTGTGAAGGCCTACAGACTGAGACCCAGGAAGCTCTGATGTTTAAGTTTGAGTCTGAAATCAGGAGTAAGCCGATGTCCCAATTTAAAGGGAGAATTCTCTGTTACCTGGGGCAGTGTCAGCCTTTTGTTCTATTCAGATCTTTGACTGATTGGATGAGGTCCACCAACATTAGAGAATACTCTGCTTTCCTTGGTATACTGATTAAACATTAATCTCACCCAAAAACACCCTCACAGAAACAGAATAGTGTTGGACCAAATATCTGGGAACCCTGTGGCCTAATCAGATCGATACGTAATATTAGCCATCATAGTAACCTAACATACTGTCACTTCTATGTTTTGTTTGTTAGAAGTATGTCACTAAGTCCATCCCACCCACAAAGGGGGAAGAATTACGTTTCACCTCTGGGAAGAAGAAGTATAGAACAATTTGTGGACAAATTTTTAACACCACTATAGGCACTGATACTTGGGAGACTCCAAAATTCATTTAATTAGAGTTCCAGAAGAAAAAAATGGAAGAAATGATGGAGAAGCCATATTTGAAGAGAGAATTGTTAAGAATCTTGATTGTTTATGAAAAAAGATGTAAGTCTTCAAATAAATGTTCACTTGGGATACCAAACAGGATAAATTAAATAAATTTTTACCTAGACATGTGATGGAATTGCAGAATATAAATGAGAAAGGGACAAGAGCTATCAGAGAGAAAAGACATTACTTACAGAGGAAGATAATTAGACTGACAGTAGACTTCTTATCAAAATAATGGAGGCTGATAGGTAATGGAGCAAAACTTTCAAAATGATGAAAGAAGATAACTGGAATCCATGTTACGCCTGGCTAAACTTTCATTCAAGATTGAGGAGATATATAAAGGCTCAATATATTATTTAACTTTCTGTGATTCAGATTCCTTATCTATAAATAGAATAATGATGTGTACCTTATAGGTTATTTTCTGCCATGTAGACTGATATATCCCAAGTGCCAGAACAGCACTTAACACATAGTAGGCATTCAATAAATATTTATTAAATGAACAGGTGTTGTGAGGATTAATTTATATAAAGAATCTGTAGCACCAATCAGAGAAAGACAAATATCACCTAATATTACTTTTTTGTGGAATTTAATGAACAAAATGAATTGACAAGCAAAATAAGACCTGAGGCAGGGAGGCATACCTTGATGTAGGGGTGGGGGGATGAGGAGAGATAAACCAAATATATTTATATGCACTGCCCATGGACACCGACATTAGGGTGATGAAGCCCTGGGGGCAGGGGGTAGGGGCTGGACAGAGGGGGGTAAAGGGGGGGAAATGGGAGATATCTGTAATACTGTCAACCATTTAAAGAATATTTTAAGAAAAAGAATTTACAGCAATGCTGACATGTTAATAACTATTCAGTAAATGTTTATTGTTAAGATTTTACCACTCATGGATGCTCACTAAAAGAACTATTAAAAATAGTTTTCAACAAGAACATTTCAGGAAGAGGGTGTCAGATATAATAAATGATAATGACACAGAAATTGATAAAGTGCCAGTAAATTAAATAATGATCGTGGGGGAAGAAAGAAAAACGAACCTTTCATATTTTTAAAAGGTAAACTAAAATATTTTAAGATGATTCTAAAATATGAAAGAGCAAAAGGCTCTTTAGTGTTTTACAGAATGAAGAAAGGGTATTCTCCTTAATAGATTTATAGACTTACTACATGTGGCTGTTGGCAGAGTTCCTCTTAGAGCTGTTGGCCAGAGGCCTCTGTTTCTCTCTTCGTGGGCCTTCCTTCACCTGCCTGCGTGTATAATAATTAAGACTGAAGTGCTGCCGAAACCGGTTTGGCTCAGTGGATAGAGCGTCGGCCTGCGGATTGAAGGGTCCCAGGTTCGATTCCGGTCAAGGGCATGTACCTGGGTTGCGGGCACATCCCTAGTGGGAGATGTGCCAGAGGCAGCTGATCGATGTTTCTCTCTCATCAATGTTTCTGACTCTCTATCTCTCTCCCTTCCTCTCTGTAAAAAATCAATAAAATATATTAAAAAAAAAAAAAAAGACTGAAGTGTTAGCGTCGGAAAAGGCAAGTAGACCAGTGAAACACAATGACCCAGAAGTAGACTCACACATACAAGGGAACTTGATATATGACAGAAAGCATCACGAATCAGTGACTAAGATAGACTCTTCAGTAAATTTAACTGGGACAAGAGGTTATTTCTAAGGAGAAAAGCATGAAATTTGGTACCTTACCATGTATAAAAATCAATTTCAGTTGGGTTAAAACCTAAGTGCAAAGAAGAAAAATTTTAAAGTTGTCATTCAAAAAATAATAATAGAAGAATATCCTTCTGTGGGCAAAGAGGGACTTTTTTGAAAAGACAACAGAATACACATGTAAAGATAGATGTGACTATTAAAATTTAAAATTTCATGTCTCAGAAGATTCTATAAACAAAGCAAAAAGACAAGTCTTAGATTTAGGGAATATATTTGTAATGCATGTAACTGACAAAGATTGGTATTCAGCATAAAAAAAAGAATTCCTGTAAGTCAAGAAGGAAGAAACAACCTAATGCAGCGGTTCTCAACCTGTGGGTCGCGACCCCTTGGCGGTCGAACGACCCTTTCACAGGGGTCGCCTAAGACCATCCTGCATATCAGATATTTACATTACGATTCATAACAGTAGCAACATTACAGTTATGAAGTAGCAACGAAAATAATTTTATGGTTGGGTCACATGAGGAACTGTATTTAAAGGGCCAGAAGGTTGAGAACCACTGACCTAATGGAAACATCAGTAAAGAATATGATTAAGGAATGGCGGGGGGGTGGGGGCGGGGGCGAGTCAATTGGGGAAAAAGGAGACATACATAAAACTTCAGACGATAAAAAAAATATGATTATGCAGTTTACAGAAGAGGAAATATGACTGGTGCATAAACATGAAAAGATTTTCAAACTCACTAGGAATTATACTAATGCAAATTATACCATTCCATACTCATCAGACAGATAATAGAAAAGAATGAGAAGACTATATGTTGGCAGAAATGTGGGGACCCCACACTCTTACACAGCTGGTGGAGTGTTAATTAATACAATCACTTCAGAGTGTTATTTTGGAAAACCTAATAACGTCGGCCATACATAAACCCCTGGAAATTCTTCCTCTAGTATGTGCTCTAGTGAAATACTCTTCTATAAATGCACAGGAAGCACTATAAGAATGTTTATTCTAACATTCTTTGTTATGGTAGAACTTGTAAGCAAACTAAATATTCCTTGAGTGAAAGTGTATGCTGTAGTATATATATATGTAATTTAATATAAATATATAACAAATATATATATTTAATATATTTTTATTGATTTCAGTGAGGAAGGGAGATGGAGAGATAGAAACATCAATGATGAGAGAGAATCATTGATTGGCTGCCTTCTGCACGCCCCCTACTGGGGATTGAGCCCACAGCCCAGGCATGTGCCCTTGATGGAATCGAACCTGGGATCCTTCAGTCCACAGGCCGATGCTCTATCCACTGAGTCAAACCAGCTAGGGCTATGCTGTAGTATATTTGCATAATGGAATAGTAGACAATTAAAAAGTCAGAACTAATGCTGCAAGTTTCAACATGGACAAATCCCTCACAAACACTGTTAAGGAGGATGCAGAAGTACATGCATAATAAAATACCATTTGTATAAAAACCATGGAGAACAATATTATATGCTATTTATGGACACATACTGTATAATAAAATATAATCTTCAGGCATGTTTTTAAACAATGAATCCTGATAAAGGTTACCTCTGAGGAAGTATACGAATGGATGGAGAGATACACAAATAGAGAAAGATAAGCCAAGAAGGCAAAACAAATGTTTGTTTTATGGACTCTATACTTGTCTGTATATTTGAAATTATTTGTAGTAAGTAATTTAAAAATACATTACCAAACAAATTCTATGATAAAGTGTGTGTGTGTTTGTGTTAATTTAAAATTTCTTACAAGAATATATGGAATCTTCTCTAAAAATTCTCTAATATATTCTGGATCTTGCTCATGGGAAAATCTTACAAAGCATCTTGTTGTAAGGATCTGATACTTTAATAAAAACAAACCATGTCATTTCCCCATCTATTAATAAGTTAAAATAGTTAAGTATTATGGAGAATCTGAAAATTAACTTATCTTCATATATCTCTTCTAATGCCAACATTCTGAGAGCTACATGGGATTGCCTTTTATAAGTGTTATAAGTTGTATTAAAACTTAAGCATGAAATCAATATAAACTGTTTTCTTAAATTTAAAGAAACACCCAGTAGTGAACCAGTCTTAAGGCTAGTATCTCTCTAGGGCCGATTATAACTAGGATTATTTTTATTTTTGCCTTACATTTATTTTATCTGAAATATTTCATTACTTTATTTTCTTATTGAGAATCTTATCTGGGTTTGAACAGATGTTTTGTATTGTCATTGACATATTTGTCAACCTCTCCCTAACTAATATTGTTCAGATTCTGGACACCTGCAACAGATTAAACATAGGTTTTATAGTATCTTAACTTTCTTAGATATGTTTTAGTTCAAATATGTAGAAAGAAATTTTGCCACAAAGTTGGAGTAGCCTTTTTCTTCATTTAGAATATAAAAATTAGAAATGTGAATGTTCTGCATTTTTTTACAAGTTTTCATGGCAGACATGTCATCAAATGAAGTTATGACTTTAGAAATATTTTAGTTATCAGGATTATGTCACAGCCTAGCATTTCTTTGGCTTTCTTGAGTGATGAGAGCGTTTCATTACATTGCACAGGATAGATGGGCTGAAATGGCAGGAACATAAATAGAAAGTGCACGTTATATATGTTTCAGTCAGCATGTTGCTAGTGACAGGTGTTCAATGGTGTTGGGATCCTTGTCAGCGGAGAGAATCCTTTGACATTAAAGTCACCAGCTCAATCCTGATTTCGGGCAACGATTGGCAGTTCCATCAGGCTGCTGCTGATCGGTGAATGTCAGAGCTGCCACTGTTCCTCAGCGTGTCACCAGCCCACTGTGGTTTTTTTTTTTTATTTGTTTGTTTTTGGAGGGGGAGGTTGTTTAGCTTGTCTTGTTGTTCAGCCTTAACCAGATTTTCAAATTGCTTACGTTTGGGAAATAAAATGAGAGGTCATGGGGAATATAGGTATCTTTAGGGCATGCAAAACCACATGCAAAGTGACAACTTACTTGGAGACTGGTAATGATTACCTTGACTCCCAGCCAATCAATGGTGGGAGCACCTGGGGACTCATTAAATGGCATTTGTGGTGTCTGTAACCTGGATTTTGAGCTCTGTTTCAGGAGAAGTAGTGACAGCCTTTAATGTCTAATTGACCTCTTCTCTTTGTTTCACTTTCTTTCACTTTCTGTGTTTGCTTCTGATGTGGTCCCTGGGGCAGCAAACAGCCCTGCTCAGCATTTTGAACTTCTGCTCAGAGCTTCAACACCTCAGTTTGGGTAGTTGTGTAATGGTAAGTATTTGAAAATTCGTTATTCTCAGTTGCTCATTCTCTTTTTATTCCCTTCGGTGAATTTTTTCCTGACTCATCCCACCCCAACCCCACCCACAGCTTTTCTGATTTACAGTTGAACCCCACTTTCAAACATTTTTCTTAAAGTGGAGAGTGTATCTTTGAAATGTTGACATTATTTAACCAGGAGAGCAAGAAGAGAAGTATGGTGTGGCAGAAAGAGTTTGGTTCTGCCTCAAGTGAGATGTAGACAAGTTATCTGCTTCTCTGGTTTCTTTATAAAATAAGTGATCAATCATACTCAAATGTCAGTAGTTGAGTGAGTTTTTCACAAAGCTTAATTAATTTTTTAAGTTCTGAGATTATTTCTGGAAATGTTGATGATAGTAGATAGGTTTATTTTGTGTTTTGTTTGTTTGTTTTACTGGCCTTACTGAGTAAGGCAAAAAGGTGGATATTCTGTGTTAGAACTCAGGTATTTATTATTATTATTATTATATTATTATTATTATTATTATTATTATTATTTTACTGGTCCATGAAATCCAAAAGCCTAGGGACTATATGACTAGATAGCCTCTACAGTCCTTCCAGATTTAAAATTAGTACTTTAGGGGTCATTGAAAGAGCTCATGGGATGAGTTAAGTCTTTTTCATCTAACTTACGTGACTTATAAATAATATTGACACTCAAGGGACTGTAGAATTCTTCATTATGTGTGTGTGTGTTATGCATGTATGCTCACATTTCCAGGAAATGCATCTCCCAGTATAGTTGTAAGCAGTCCATTCCTCTTCAAGGCAGATTTAGAGGATCCCCAACTATTTCAGTTTTGCATCCACTTATTAGGAAGATCAGAATAAGCAGGATGGTTGCAAGATTCCAGAGAGGTTCCTAGACTTGGAATCAACAGGGACAGTCGCTGACCAGAAAATAGATCCCATTGAACATCTTTTAGAGCTCAGTAGTGGCTTCAGAGATGCCTCAAGGTTTGGCAATGTAGGCTGGAGAGGCCAATTAAAATGACATATTAGTCTCCATGTCCCTGTAGTTTTAAATTCTGGTGGTTAGGCCTGATTAAAGTCTAAGTATGGGCTCAGGCCCACCCTGGTCTCTGGATACGGTGTTGTGAGCCCACTAATTCAGCATTAGATTTTCCTCCTATTAATATGTAATACACTATGGTAAATGCTCTTTTAGAAAAATAAGCTACTTTTAATTTAAAGCATGTAATTACTAATAAAATATTGTTACCATTGATATTTGTTGTCAGGAAATTAAATATTAAGGACTTGACATTAAAGTTCAGAAATAATGCTAATATTGCTACTACCATCCTAATCAAAATATTTCATGCCTGCCATAGTTCTTACTTCACAGCAGGTCCAAAGTTTACCAGGACAACAACAGAGATAACTCTTTGTTGATACTTTAATACTATGTTTATCTCAGTTTCTTTTCTGTCAATTGACCAAAAGGTTAGCTTGCTATTTTATTTCTGACTATCAAAATAATAGCAATCAGAATCATGGGTTTCAGAAAGTTTTGAATGTTTCTTTCTAAAGAAGCAAATTGGCTGCACTACAGGTCTCTGTTATTCAGGTACACTCACTGATGTGAGTAGTTATATCCTCCCCAATCTGTTTCTCATGGCTTCTGCATGACTCTACCATATGCAGTTGCTAAAGACCAGAGACTATCACCACTATATCTAGTCCATAAGCCTTAGATTCTGACTCAAAATATAGCCCCAAATCTGTCTACTTCTCCAGTTCTTCTGTTACTTCCTTATCCCAAACCCCTGTCATCTCTCCTCTAAGCTGGTGCGGGCTTTTTCACTGGGCCTCCTCCCCCATTCTTACCCACCATAGGCTCTCTTTCAGATAGAATAAAGAGGGATTTTTGTTTGTTTTCATATAAATCACATTTGTTTCTAACCCTTCATTGATTTTCTTAGCACTTAAAATAAAAATCAAATGCCTTCATGGCCTAATGGCCTGGCCCCAGCATAACTCTCTGTCCTCCCAGCCTGTCCTGTCCTGCACTCCCCAGGCCCACGCTGATCTCATTCCTGTCCCTGGAATGCACTGCGCTCACCCTGGAGATCACAGCAGCATCTCGCCCTCCCTCAGCTAACTCCTGACTCTCCGATTGCTCTCACTCCCCACTCTTTACTACCTTCATGTCACTTACCGCTCTCTGAGTTTATTTTGCTCATTATTTGTATGTCTTTCCTAAAAATGTGAACACAGTGTTTGTTGGCTCACTGTTGTTCCTAGCATCTGGAGTGGTGCTGGCGAGTAGTAATGGAGAGTATGATTAACAAATAAACAAAAGGAAATTATCTGAGTGTTTGTTATTTTGTTTCCTTTTGACTTCTGGTGACAATTTTGATACCTGATTACAAAATCAAATGAACCTCTTAAAATTTAAGCACCTATTTTTAAAAACATTATTAAAGCATGTAAAGCCCGTGAACTTAAATGTTTAATCCTTGGTTAGTAGAGGCTTATCCTGTGACCTTGAGCTAAGTCATTGGATACCTCCTATAGATGACAGTAATGAACATACATAATCTAAATTTTGTGTGTGTTGTATATTCAGTCCCCAAATGTCTACTTTCACCCAAAACTAATATCCTTATTAGTACTAACAGCATATTCACATACTGTTTTAGAGCCTAGTAAAGTGTACACCTTTATCAGGGAGATCTTATGTATCTCCCAGAGTTGATTAATTATATCTAAAATATAAGAAGCTAGACCTTGTCAGTGAGTAGCAGCAGCAAGATCAAACTGGGAGGCATACAGGAGCAGCTCAGAATCGTCAAGTTCTTAAGGAGAGACTGAGGATTTCAAGTCTTTGGGATTTCATTCATTAACGTCCTCTGTCTGGAGTTCTGTTAAATAGATGTTTAAGTAAGTGATTACTCTTGCTGTCTTATGAAACAGTGGCAGGTCTGTGAGATGAGTGGGCAGATCTATATTAATGAGAATGTGGGTATGTTTACATGGAAGCAAACAACAGGGGATGATTAAGAATGTTTTAACTTGTTCTCTAAACTGTTCGTATTTCTGAGCATAATATGTAAAAGATGGGAATTATTTGACTTCCAGATTGAAGACTATGATGTGATCGCCAGCATGATAGGGGCCAAGTGTAAAAAACTGCGCACCCTGGATCTGTGGCGTTGCAAGAACATCACTGAGAATGGGATAGCAGAGCTGGCATCTGGGTGTCCACTCCTGGAGGAACTTGACCTCGGTTGGTGTCCTACGCTGCAGAGCAGCACCGGGTGCTTTGCCAAACTGGCACGCCACCTCCCAAACTTGCAAAAACTCTTTCTTACGGCCAACAGGTCTGTGTGTGACACAGACATTGAGGAACTGGCATGTAATTGTACCAGATTACGGCAACTGGACATACTAGGTAAGGATGCAGTATATCAGTTTGTTTTAAAGCCTTGACATTAGAGCTGATCTCAGACTTTTTGCAAAAAAAGAACACACACCAAAAAACATAAAACTTGGATACAATAAAAATTTTATCCTGATAAGACTACTTGGTTTGATAGGAAGTGCTTTGGAAACCTAGGATGGGGACTCCAGCCTAGTTACATCTTCACTCTCCAACTTCCTTCCCTGGCATTCTCTTAGGAACTTCTAACTTATCAGGAAACTCAGATTGTAATGACCAAGACTGGCAAAGATAAAATAATCATGATCCTAGGTAAAAACAAAACAAAACCAAAAACCACATAGCCAAGTGTCTTAGTTGACGTTCTCTGGTCTTACATAACAGAAACCTACTCAAGATAACTTAAGCATAAGAAAAAATTATTATGAAGATACAGGTGTCTCCCTCAGATCCCATCTCCCTCAGAATCATGCAATGGTAAGTCCAGCATCAGTAGGAGCTGGCTATGGTCCATCCTCAGAAGGGACTGGAAAACCATCAAAAAGCACAGAAGCTATTTTCTGTTTTCCCTCCCTTTGTCCTGCCCCCGAGCCCTGCCTCTGCAGCTGTATGCTCACCGTCTTTATGTCTGGTTCTCGTTTGGTCTGCCTTGTTTTTCGTCATGCATGTTATCTCTGCTTCTCTAAGTAGACATGGCCAAATATAACAGACCCAACCCAGTTGTCCATGTCTTTAGTTTGAAGGATATATGGACACTGAAGGCTTTACTGAATTCCAATGATAAATTTTCAGGAGAATCTGTATTGGTTTGGTGAGGGGCCAGTCGCATCCTGGGTAGCAGTTGTAGTTACAGCTTCCACAGCTCATGTCAGGGATGGGAGGAGAAAGGAGTTCTCAGAAAAAAGTCATGGGTTAACATTTCAGAAACTTTAATCCCCATCCCAGTAGATGTATTATGTAATATAATTGTGATATTTTTCCCCTAGTAAAGCTGTAGTTAAAGAAAGGTATGTTCCAACAGATGACATCTTATAGCCTAGTGATAATTTAGCTTCCATCTGAATATCCCATAATTACTTCAACTTTAACAAGGGCTAACTAGTACTCATCATCCATCATCTGTCTTCCAGTACTGCCATTTTACACCCACCACTTGCCATAAACTTATCAAGTTGTGTTGTAGTTAATAGCCTTCAACCCTGGTCACTGGGTTTCTTGAATCTCCAGTGCTTGAAACAAGTTTCTACAGGGTAGTTATTCAGTAATTGCATTGCATGGAATTAGAGGTTGAATCTAATTAGAGGTTGTAAGCAGAGCTGCCATGGATTAAGAAAAAGAGATTCAAATGGTTTTGAACTGGGGCGACAGAAATAGGAAAGTCTGGAGGAGCTGATTAGAAGGGGCAGGAGGTGGGAATGCAGATAGTGGGTGAAGTATTGACAGGAGATGCCAAATTGGCTGGGAAAATTCAGTGCATATTTGTTTACAGGACTATAAGTCTTTTAAGAAATGCTTTTAATTTTTAAAAGGCAATTTATTTGAAGTGTATTTTAAACAATCAGTAATAAAGGGACTCTTTATTAGAACATTATATAAATATTCTTTTTAAAGTATTTTATGTGGTTTTGTTTTTTTGAACAGGAACAAGAATGGTAAGTCCGATGTCCTTAAGAAAACTCCTGGAATCATGCAAAGATCTTTCTCTACTTGATGTGTCCTTCTGCTCTCAAATTGACAATAGAGCTGTGCTCGAGTTCAATGGGAGCTTTCCAAACGTGTTCATAAAAAAGAGCTTTACTCAGTGACTTAATGTATGTTCTATAATAAAATCAGTGTGCTTTTGTGGGGTTGTATGTTAGAATTGATTTTGTTTTGTGTTGTGTGGTTTTTATAATGGTGGAAATGTCTTAACCCATTAAGACATTTGTAGGTTTTAAAGAAAAATATGAAATATCATGAAATACAGATAGGTATTGCCAAATACATATGTTAATTCATGAGAAGAATATGATTCTCATTTAGCATATTTATCACTTGGAAGGCATTGATGGAATTCTATTACATTCCTTCTTCTCCTGATAATTTTCTTTTAGCATGTTATTACATTGCAGATTAATCACTTCCAATTGAATGTTAGGTGGAGGCTCCTCGATTGCACAACTGAATGGTTATTGGGAAATGGAAATTTCCTTTATACTTGCATTAGGGTCCAAAAAAATCCACTTGGACCTATAGTTTGAGCTTAGAAAATCTGTTGCAGATTTATGTGAAAACAGAGAGCTCGCTTATTATCTTACCTTTTGATAAGATAAGCTTGATGTTACTTCATAATTCAAACAATGTAGTTGTCATCAGAATTGCATAAGTATGTTTCCTATATAAACACTGTTTAACTCCACTCCCAGAGCTTTCCATTCAGTAGAATCTGCGATTCTAATAAGTAGTCAGACAGGTGTGGCTGCTGGTGGTGGTGGTCTGAGGACTCCCTTTTGAGAATCACGGCTCTAGAACTTTCCTTGAGTCTGGAGACTTTCCTTGAATCCCAGTGAATCCCACATACAGTGGGGACAACTGTTCTCATTATGCTGAACTGGTTAAATAATTTTGGGTTGAATTCATGAAAAAGCATTTGTCAAGTCTGCAACAAAAGCTAAATTCCAAAGCCCTTTAGTGTTTCAGAATAGTGGTTGAGGGTATTTCTTCTTCAGAAAAATTTCAATATCAGCTCTGAGCTCAAAAACAGTAAAACTACCACTGCTAAGCCAGCAAATTGCTAGATGACAATACTAGTTCAATAACAAAAGATTGAGTCAGATATATTCCACAAAGTACCTGCTGATGAATAATACATAAATAACCATGGATTTTAACACTTTATATTTTTACAAGCTTTGTAAATTTGACCAACTAAGTCTTCTTTTTGCTCCACACATACTTTTATCATCACCAGTTCTAACACATCTTAGCAAGTTCTTCAGATTGTCCTGAAATCTTTCTTAACTTCTTAGAAAATATTCTTGCCTTTAATTATTCCACACATAGTACTCATGGACACTAACTCTTCAGACACTTCAACCTTGGCATTGACTTATCAAATAAACAACAATAACTAGGCAGTATCAGTAACATCTTTGATTCATCAAGAACCATGGGAAACCACTCAGAATCACTTGATTTGCCTTGTTTGTTTTTATTGACTACATTGATGTTCCCAGTGTTCTCAATTCTTTCAAGCAACTGTTCTTGACAAACAGCTAATAGTCTTAAGCAAGTTTATTTTGGATACATCTCTTCAGCTGATGAATCAAAAATAACGTAATGAACTCACTGTTGGTGAAAAGGCTTTCTTTGCTTGACTAACAAATGAGCCACTCCAAAACTTACTTTACAGCTTTATTTTCATTTTTGTAAATAAATTCTGCTGTGATGAGATACCTTGTTTTAATTTTCTAATTTCTCTGGTCACTGCATTCTATAAATTGAGAATACTTAGTTTGGTAATTCATATATATATCTCAAAACAGCTACAGTGTCACTGCATGTTAAACAATGCTTTGCCATCTAATTCAATAACAAAATAATCCATTGTTCACTGTGCCTTAAACACATGACACTTGAAGTTCTCTCTCTCATATTCTGACATTATTGGTATGTACTGAAAACTTTAAAATGTTGTGGTATGACAATCTATGTGCCATTCAAAATGCTAGTAGTTATAAACTACATCTCTATAATTTGTAATGTGCTAGGTAGCAATGCAAAGCAATGAGAGCACCATGTAGGTCTCTGTTGCAGTTACTCAGCTCTGCCATTATAGTGTGGAAGCAACCATAGACAATACATGAATGAGTGTGCCCAGGGTCCAATAAAGGTCTATTTTCTTATGGACACGAAAAGTTGAATTTCATATAATTTTCATGTATCACAAAATAATCTTCCTTTTATTTGATTTTTTTTTTTTGCCATTAGAAAATTTAAAAAAAAACATATTTAAGGGGTAGTCTGGGTTTGGTTTGTGGAATGAATTTGTAACTCCTGTTCTAAGATATTTTCAAATCAATTAGTAAACCCATGTTTGTCCACTCCTAATTTTATAAACCATATTCAAACCTGTTCTCAGCCTTTATCTTTCTCATTTTACCATTCAGATTTTAAAATGAAGTACAGTGTTTTATTGACTTAGAGAAAAACCAAACTTGTTACCATAACATAAGAGTTTTGACATTTTTATGAAATATATTTGATAATTGTATATATTGTATACATTTCTATTAATGTATATATTAAGGTATAAAACTTGATTATTTAATATACATTTACATTATGAAATAATCACCACATTCAAGCTAGTTAACATTTACCTCTTCAGATAGATATCACTTTTTTTTTTTGTAGTGACACTTAAGATCTACCTTCTTAACAAATTTCAATACAATAAAGTATTGTTAACTATAGCCACATTGTTATGCATTAGAATTCCAGAACTTATTCATTTTGCATAACTGAAACTTTGTACCTTTTTTTTTCTTTTTTTTCTTGCTTAAAGTATTACAAAGAGTATTACATATGTCTCTTTTTTTTTTTTTTAAACTTTGTACCTTTTGATCAACATCTCCCCATTTTCCCCTCCCTCAGTTTCTGGTAACCACCATTGTACTCTGCTTCTATGCATGTGACTATTTCAGATTACACATATAATTGAGATCACACTTTGTCTTTCTGTGTCTGGCATATTTCACTTAGCACAGTGTTCTCAAGGCTCTTTCATATTGTTGCAAATGTTAGTATTTCCTCCTTTTTAAGGCTGAGTAATAATCCATTATAATGGTATATATAATGGTATTCACACACACACATACACAGACACATACCACATTTTCTTTATCCATTCATCTGTTGACTGACATTTAGGTTGTTTACATAACTAAATGTCTGAAGTGGGAGGGTAGATGTCTCTTTGAGATCCTAATTTCTTTTTATATATGTATGCCCAAAAGTGCGATTGCTGGATCATATGGTATTTTCTTTTTAATTTTTTGAGGAACCTCCATAATGTTTTTCATAATGGCTGTACCAGTTTACATTCCCACCAACATTGTACCAGGATTTCCTTAACAAGAGAGAACATACAGACTATCCATTAAAATTTGAAGCCAGATGACCCATTGTTACTAGCATTGTCAACTGACTTAGTTTTTTTATAATTCTTTTACCTCAGCATTTTGGTAAGATAAATGATCTTCCCAGTGGCTAGTAATAGATAACAACATGCCCCTAACTCTGTGAGTATAATTACAGGATCCTCTCAATTTAAACTGCTTGAAATAAGACCCTAAAATATATACATTTAGACAGTTAATATTCTCCCTTCCCTTTGGAGTGATTAGCTTTGAGCCAATGTATAACAAAGCATTTGCGGAAGTATTTTTATTCTTTTTGGTGCTTTCCAGGAATTAATTACCAAAAACTCATATTTGCAAGTATAATAATACTAACCAGGAAGTCAATAAAAATTACATTTGGTTACCATATATATTAATAATAAATGTTTGGCTTTTCATTTTCTACTTAAGGTATTAAGAGAATGCTATTAATGACAGTCATTTTCAAAGCCATTTACACACATTTATCAGTGCTTCACCTAGTCCCCCAATCCCCTTTAGTACATTTAATATTGGTACTTCAGAAGAGCACTGGTTTTTTTTAGCCACTATGAAAATTTTGTCATGGACCCTTAACAGAATATTAGCTATTGCCAAAACACTATTTTAGCATCTATCATTTTATACTTGGAGCGTAGTTCTCTAGCAGTACATTAATGTCAATAAACAAATGAGGTGATGTTTGGTAGCAATAGCTAGAAGTCAAAAGGTAAAAGAAATTAATCAGAGATAATGATACACATTTTTTATAAATATGAATAGAGACCAAGGTATTTCTTTGGTCACAGCAGAAATAATGCTTAAAATGTTTGCCTATAAGTGAATTTCTGGCTTAAATTTTAGTATATTTGCCTTCTATTAATGGTTTGAAAGAAAAAAGGTGCAGTGGCCAGTGTGACTCAGTTGAGCATAGTTCTGGGCACTGAAGAGTTGCCGGTTCAATTCCCGGTCCGAGCACATGTCCGGCTGTAGATTCGGTCCTGGTGGAGAGGCAACCAATTGATGTTTCTCTTTCACATTGTTGTCTCCCCCCCCCCCTCTAAAATTAATAAAAACAATTTTTTAAAAAAGAAAGGAAGAAATAATTATGACATTTTAAGAGGAAGATTATCATCAATGTATTTGGTAAAGTAAATTAGTGCAGTCTTGACTAAAATTTTTAAGGAAAATGTAAAAGCAAAGCAGTCATATGCAGATAAATTGAGTAGGTAGTCTTTCTGTACAAGTGAGAATCTGTTTTAAATTTTATTTGTATAAAAATGCTGTTCCATATCTAATGGTCTTCATTGTTTGTATTATTTTATACTTTAGAATAATAAGATAAGCTTGAGTATCTCATTAGCTCACTTTCAAAACGGATCATGTCAAGACACTGCTGTATATAATGGAAGGTTTGAGTAAATAGGTTTGTGTCACAGCCTCTATGAAATGAGAGGAGGATAAGCCTGGAAGACGAGCCATCATCTGTGGGCTGAACACTAACAATCCATCCTCATGCTATGAAATGACATCAGCTGAGATGCATTTTAAAATCTAAAATTACACAAGTCTGCAATTAAACTGAGTTCACACTGTTATTTACTTCTTTCTCCTTTGGCTGTAATTCCACCAAATGGGATTTATTGACTTAAAGTTTGGCTTGTCACATAAAACAAACCAAAGTTTGATATAGTGTTTTCCTATTTTTACTTGTAAGGTATCATGTACTGTGGTGTTTATTTGCTTTTTGTAGAAGCCAGTTCCTTCATTACTAATTAGCTCTTAAGTTGTCCCACAGTTCTTAGTCATGCCCAGTTTGCTTTTGGGGAGTTAGTGTGGAATAAATGGCAACAGATAAGACACACTCATCTATCCATTTAGTTCACAATAATATAGACAACAAATAAGTATTGACATCAGTGTCTAGGCACAGATTGGGATGGGGGGTGGGTTTACAGAATGCATGTCTATAACAGCAATTTTCAAAAATTGTTATTGCCAAGAAAATATCCTGTTTTGGTGAAATAAGCATGGGATGCAATGAACTCAGCAATGGTAGGCATATTTCTTTACTGCTGAACTTTAGAACCAGTAATATCTAATGGACATTGTGAAGGTGGGATGAGTTAAGGTCCGTAGTGTTTCCTAATTTTTGCTGGAATGCCTGTCAGTGTGCTTTTGAAAACTTTAGTTTCTCAGAGCACAATTTGGAAAATGCAGCTAAGAAATACTATATGATATATGGAAGGTATTCACTACAGTGACTTTTAATGTACTTGCTAAAGATTATGCGTTGTAATTTGTTCCTAACAGATATTTTTAATTTATTTAAGAAGATTAGGAAGTTAAATGATACTTTGGTAATGTGATTAAAAAAATACTTCTGAACATGATTACTCTTTTTGGCCCATAATTTCTAACTCATCTTTTATTCTTATATTAGACTTTTAGAATCTGTGCTTACTTTTCTCTGAAATATGAACCATTTCTAGTCATTGGGAATGCCTAAAGGAACGGCTGTACCATCTGGTTATTTTTAATACTTGTTTGTAGGATTCCAGTCTCACATTGCTTTATTATTTATATGTTGTGCTAGTCCACCAACTATTCTAATAAATTAATTGTGCATTAGTTTTTAAAAGTAAAAATTTTAAATTAACTTCTGATCAGTGACTATTTTAAATTTGATATGTAATTTTTTAAAAATGGGTATAGTAAGTACAATATATTACTAGCATTTGTTTTCTGAAGTCTGTGAATGAAGGAAAGTTAATTTAGTACAAGAGTCATACTTTTATGTGAACCCTGTAGATGTGTAGTGACATATATATATACATAAATATATATTTATTTCAGTCTCTCAAGTAAATGTGTTTCATTTATTTTGTTAAACATTTTAAGTGCAAATTCTATTGCACACATTTCTGCAATATGTGCTATAGAATATTTATAAATTGCTGCTAAGGTTACAACAAAAGCTCGAGAATTGTTAATACGAACAAATATATTGGCACACCGTTTTTCTTACTCGAGATGTTTTTGTGGATAGATACTTCAAATAAAGGATTGATAGTATTGAAGCCCTGTTTTCTTTGTTTAAAAGTCCTAGAAATAAATCTGCATAGTAAAACCTAAACTATAAGTCTTTATAAAGAGAAAAACTGAAAAACCTTAAAATGTGTGTACCTCGCTTGTTATCCTTACAGTTTGTTAGCATTGTGTCTGACCACATGTAACTACCCAGAGAAGAGAAACACTATCCAGCTCTGACTGCTGTTCTGCTTCTGCCTTTCAAAAGTCTTCCGAGTTCCCATCTCTAACACTCCTGCCAAAGCCAAGAGTCTCATTTCCTTCTGTAGGTGCATCTGTTTTACCTGGGCCAGAGTCTGAGCAGAGCAGTGATCCTGCACCAGCACCAGGCCTCATTCCTCCATGCTTTCAGTCCTCCTCGGCCTCTAAGAAGCCACTTAGCCCCAGTTTTACATCTGTAGCCTTAACTCCTCCCTCATACATCAAATTAGGCCATCTGTTTTTTATGCTTTGATATTAAAGTATCACATGTTAAAGAAGGTGAATGTTTAAGCCTACTGGTATATGGAGAAATGTTTAACCAGCAACTCTGGTGGAGGAAAGAGCCCTAATTTGTAGTGCCTTCCAATTATTGTGTAAATTCTCCCTCCATGACCAGTTTCAGGCTACCAATGTGAAGTCAGTCAATGCTGAGTTGGGATGAGATGCACACACTTTGCTCTTTCAAGTTGATAGGAACTGGCTCTAGCTCACCCCTGCCAGATGAAATTATTAAACATTGATTGCATAATTTCTGAAAAAAATAGGCATAATAATCTATAGCTAGATTTCCCCGAGTTTGTGTTATCTGTAGTCAAATTGTCCTTGAGCATCATATGAAATTCTTCCTTGCCACTGGATATACTAAAAGAATAAAATTAACTTTCCTAAACAAATATTCAATAATCATTAGAAGAAAATTTAAGGCTAATAAGAAGGAAAACTTTTTAAAAATTAAAAGGAAGTAAATTATATTTGCTGATGTAAACCTGACATTGCTCCTAAATTGATAGATATCCCAAATATGTGTTTGTGGGATTATAATTTTAAAACACATTCCCATATATTTCTGTGGACTTTGAAATTATATCCCTAGATAAATTGTGACATTTTCTTTCTGCACATTGGTGCAATTTTACATTACAAAATTGTCATGTAGATTCATTACTCCTATTTTCCAAACACAAATGACCATAACTCAAATCCGTACCTGTCATATACCAAAGTCTAAAACACATAAAAACATTCTATCACTAATGTTTATACAGGCACATTGATAAGATACTTACACGTCTTTATAACAAAGATTCTTGGCTTGGGGACTTCAGAATTTTTACTTTTGATATCTTTCTGGCTCAGGTACCAGGTTTTTGGTCCAGATTTGAGAGCAGAGTAACAACCTCCAAAATTTCAGTGGCTTTCAGTAACATATTTCTCACTCATGTGGCCTGTTGGCTGCTGGAGGTTGGTTGCTGTGGTTCCAGGTCAGGTCTGCTCCATCCAGGACCTAGGCTGAAAGAGAAGGCCTGACCCGGCTAAGCCCTTCCAGTGGCAGGGGCAGAGGCAAGAGAATTGGCAGCAATGTGAAATGGAGCTAAAAGTGTTTAAGTGGATGTACTAATCATCTAATCCAGCCGTGGGCAAACTATGGCCCGCGGGCTGGATCCGGCCCGTTTGAAATGAATAAAACTATTGAAAAAAAAGACCGTACCCTTTTCTGTAATGATGTTTACTTTGAATTTATATTAGTTCACACAAACACTCCATCCATGCTTTTGTTTTGGCCCTCCGGTAATCTGTTCACATCTGATGACCAAGACAAGTCATGAGGCCAAGCCCAGTCACTGAGCAACAAGACTACTCTTCATACAGGGGGCCATTATGAGTTATAGCCAAAGGTGTTGGGAAAAAATAATTCTGAACACTAATACCCTGGGTACCACAGATATTTGAGCTTACCCTGAGTAACTAAAGTATTCCAAAATAATGAAAGGAAATCTCTTAATTTTTTTTGAAAAGAAAAATACAAACCTAGTTTAATGTAATAAATAATGGGTTTTAGAATATAAACCTACTTAATAGGTTGGTTCAGAATTTTTTAGAAGGTTCTTTACTCTTTGTATTTTACTTTTAGGAAAATAAAGAGATTTTCCCAAATATCGCTGTTACTTGATTCTGTGGTGAATAAAAAATATGATAAACTAATAGACATGTTCCTAGATAATCGATGGTGTAGTCATGGTATCAATAGAGGGGAGACAGGAGTCATGAGGAGTCCATGAACAGGACTGTGCTACTTTTTGACTGATACTTAACTTTTCTGAATCTCAGTTTACTCATTTGTAAAATAAGAAAGTTGTTCTACCAACTTCCTAAGGTCAGTCTTACTGTAAATCTTATATTCTAGTGCTTTTTTTATTGCCATCTAATTAAGCATATTCTTATGCAATTTTTGTTACAGTTTAACTCATTGTTTTTCTTAGAATTATCACAGAGCAATGGAATTCTAATTTTCCTTTATTCATATCCCATCCTTTTCAAAAATGGATTTGAGATAAATAGACTATAATCCTCCTTGTTTTTAATCTTAATTTCAAACTAATACTCTTCAATTACTCAGATTTGCTGGTTTAAACATCATTATATGTTTGAATCATCTGGGAGCTTGTTTAAAATGTAAATTTCCAGTCCCCAAACCCTTGGAGATTTTGAGACTATATAGAACCCAGAACACTACATTTTAACAAGCACGCCAAGGTGTCTAAACTAGTCTCAACAGTACAAGCCCTATAAATTATTTTGGTAATAATAATAAAGCGCCTCATACTGGAATACTCTATACTTAGTATGATAATTTAAAATTAGTTGTTAATATCATGTTTCTCAATTATACATTCTTTATTTGGAGTGTGCATTTTGTCTTCAGGAACTTGATTTTTTCTTTGTTACCACATTTAGTGTATTGGACCTCTGTACGTGATAGACTTAGGTTCATGTATAACTTTTAGAAATGTGCAACCAAAATATCTTAGTATTCCTTTGAAGTGAAAGTGCTTTGATTACTATTAGCGTTCTCCAGGTGCATACAGGGTGGATTTATCTCAGAATGAAATATTACAAAATTAGAACTAAGTTGGATTATTACATCTAGTCTCCTTGCTTCTAAGGAAAGACGGTTTCCTTACCGTCTAAGCCCCACAGCCTTCGTATGCCTTTTAAAACACAGTCAGATGTCATTTCTCTGCTTGAAAACCTAAAAGCCCTTATCCGGTAGGATCCTGTCCCTTCCTGCTCCTTGCGCTTTACACCTTGCTCCTTGCTGCAGCGTTCTTATGTCTTCACCATGCTAGCTTTTACTTCCTTCAGGTCTCTACTCCAATATTGCCTATCCAGAGAGACCCTTATTGACCATCCAAAATAAAATAGGATATTCCCTTCCACTCATCAACCATTAGCTTTTGTACACTGCTATATTTTTATTGATAGCACTTATGACTAGTTGACATATTATATATTGACTTACGTTTACCCCTTTATAATTTTTAGTTCTGTAAGCACAAGGACTTTGGTTTATTCACTGCTACATCTCCAGGACTTAGAATACCTGGCACATAGTAGGTACTCAGTTAACAGTAGGTACTCAGGTGTTTTGTTTTGTTTTTTCTGGAAAGTAACTACAGCTTGGTTTGTCTTTAATATACAAGATAAGTGATATTTTTAAAGGCAGTTTTATTTTCTTTTAATTTCTCATCTATTTTGAAAGTCATTTTAATGTATTACTTTCAGATTTATCATCCCTTTTGCAAACTCTTTTCCGTGTTTTTCTAGTCTATTTTAAAATTATGTGTGATACTTTGTTTTGAATTACGGCGATTTAAAGTTGATATTTTATTTCAACAAGTTTTAATTACCTAATTGAGATATGAAACTCCAGCTAAGAATTCAGTTTTGGTGGAAGGAACCAGATTTACATCCCCATAAAACAGAGCACTTACCTTCGTGTGATACATGTATGGGGTAGGTGTATGAATAAGCAATAGCATTCAGGATTTCCTCTGCAAACTAGAAATCTTCTTGATTGAAAAACAAAGCTAAAGGATAATATATTCCTCAACCTCCTCTGATACATGCCCTTTAACACCAACTTATGTACAGGTAGAGGCTTTTATGCCATAAAACTATGCCTGACTGGAGCAGAACTGAGGTAATTTAGACAGTAGGTTCAAAACACTTTGAAAACTAAAGGGGGGAAAAAGTGGCTGTTGCACTTTTTCCCCCCTTTAGTAAAGTAAGATTTGACCACATTCAAACAGTACTTATTTGGACATTCTCTCCTCCCTGGCCTAAACTTGCCTACTTTGTTACTTACTCCCTTGGTCTGGTGCCTAGAAATGCCAGTAGCCTGTCAGGAATGAAGGTTTGGGTCACCTCGCCAGGTAAAGAACAGGGACCAGCACTGAGTAGTGGAAGGAGGTAGTCATGAATACCAGCTATGATCATGTGACCAGTTACAAAAACAAGGACTGATTCTCATCAATATTTACTCCTTATTTTGTTATGAATGTGTGTTTGTTTAGCAAATATCTTTGTCTTCCTTTTCATCTGCTTTTCATGTAAATCAGATGCATTGACCTATCATAGCGTTTACATATTGTTAACTTTCCATCAAAGTATTTAAATCATGGTCATTAAGAAGAGTAAACATCATCTAAGAATGTTTTGCATCCTCTTCTGGGGAAAGGGTTAGGGCATTTTTGTCTTTGTATGCAGAATAGTTGTATCTTAGGTGAAATTATGACCCTCTTCTCTTTATCTGAAGACTAATAATGGAGATTATGTGGGGGTTAATAATATATGGGACTCAGGAGATATGTATGAATGCCAAGTTGACAAGGGGTGCACTTGAGATGGTCAACTTTATGTGTCAGTTTGGCACCACAGAGTGCCCAGATACTTAGTCAAACATTATTCTGGGTGTGTTCTGTGTTTGGATGAAATTAACACTTAAATTGGTGGACTTCAATTAAAAATAACGCCCTCCCTCATGTAGGTGGGCCTTACCCAGTCAGTTGAAGGCCTGAATAGAACAAAATTCTTGGCCTCCCTCCCGCGAGAGAGATTTTCCATCAGGCCATGTTTAGGCTTCATCTACAACAGTAGCGCTTTCTGTTCCTACCGCAGCCTGCTTATGGATTCAAAGGAACATTGCGTTCTGCTGAGTCTTCAGCCTGACAGCCTACCTTGGAGATGTTGGATTTGCCAGCCTCCATAATCCCAGGAGCCAATTCCTTATAATATTGTATAAATATGTATACATACATGCATACGTATACATCCTATTGGTTCTGTTTCTCTGGAGAACCCTAATACACTTCTCAACAAGGCCCAAAACCCTTGTGACCTACAGATTATAAAAGAAATAAAGAGATTTTACTAACTGGATTGAAAACATTTTATCAAAGCTAGTAGAAGTTTGCATTACATATACTTTATTGAAGAGATCTAGACATTCTTTGAACTTCAAGTGTAGATTTCAATATCCTGTTACTTGCTTTGTTTATTTATTTATTTTTTTTAGATTTTATTTTTTTTATTTTTTTTTATTGCTTAAAGTATTACAAAGGGTGTTACATATGTGTCCATTTTTCCCCCCCGCCCTAGACAGTCCCCTAGCCTCCCCTATCCCCCAGTGTCTTATGTCCCTTTGTTATGGTTATATGCAGGCATCCAAGTCCTTTGGTTGATCTCTTCCCCTCCCCTTCCCCCACCCATCTCTGTCTCTGGATCTATTTTTGTTCATCAGTATATGTTGTTTGTTATATTCCACAAATGAGTGATATCATGTGATATTTATTTTTCTCCAACTGACTTATTTAGCTAGCATAATGCTCTCTAGGTCCACCCATGCTGTTGCAAATGGTAAGAGTTCTTTCTTTTTTACAGCATCGTAGTATTGCATTGTGTA
>NW_006383008.1:108513-112739 GCF_000327345.1 Myotis davidii
TAGTACATTTAAGTCCTTTATCCATTTTGAGTTTATTTTTGTGTATGGTGTAAGTTGGTGGCCTAGTTTCATTTTCTTGCATGTATCTGTCCAATTTTCCCAACACCATTTATTGAAGAGACTATCCGGGCTCTATTGTATGTTCTTGCCTCCTTTGTCAAATATTAATTGAGCATATTGGTTCGGGCCGCTGCTTTGTTTTTTTAATTAACATAACTTTTATAGGACTTTTGCTTTTTTATGAACTTGAGGCCCAGAATATTTCAATTAAATACGTTATCACTGACAACAATTTTTGTAAATTCTGTTAGGTAACATAACACTAATGCACAGTGAAATCTATTTTCAATATGTATTACTGATAATGATAATTTATTTCTTATAAAATAGTACAAAATGTTTTTGTTGTTTATGGTGCTACCTAGTATCTGTAGGCTGATTACAAAGCCAGGAAGAAAAAGAAAAATCATGTAAATATGTTGGCTACTATATTAATTAAATTAATTACATATGAAATTGGGCCACAGAAGAAAGTACAAAATGATATATACTTTCAGGATCGTTTCAGAAACTTCTGTGGGATATTGAGGCTCTGTATAACAGTTTACTACAACACAACATACAAGAAATTAGAGTATAGCATTAGTAGGCTTCCTACAAGAAAAAAAAAGCAATTTTTGAAGTTCCTTCAAGGACAAAAGATAATGGATGTTTTTATAGTTTGCATCTGGTCTAACTCTATTAGCATCATTAGTGGTAATATATTCCAGAAGCCATTTAATGTAATTATGCAGATAATATTTTTTTCATTAAGAATGTTGTGGAATTTCAAATAAGTACATTTTTAGATGAAATCTTTAATCTTCTTAGAGTAGTTTCCTATAAGATCTATTACTGTAAAATATAAAGGAACTATAGGTTGAGACTAACAATCTTCACTTTTGTAGCTCACTTAAATATTGATATAACCTATTTAAGTTGCTAAGTCAAGATAGAAAAGAAAAAGAGCTCCCCAAGTACTCTTACTTTTAGTTCTTAGACTAGAGGTGTGTAAAATATAAGCATTACTATATTAAAAGTACATTCATTATAGTAGACACATTTTTCTTTTTTAAAATATTTACTATTTTTTGCCTATCCAGCCACTGTTTAACCCTTCTTGAACCACTGCCCTGACTTTCTTTCGGGAAATACCCCTCTCAAAGTCTCAGGACACATGGTTTGAATGGAGCTGATGCCTTGCTTTTAAAAGTTGGCATGTGAACTCAGGACTGATCAATCAGAGCACTGCAACCTCACACACAGGTAAACAAAGGTACATGCACATCCTAGTTATTTAAAAAGATGGTCAATGAGATTAATTCTGGGCTTAGGTGAAACTCTTCAAGCTGGGGCATCTTAGAGTACAGAGTACAAACCTAACATGATTAAGAGCGAACCAGCAGTCCCAGGCACCAGAGTGAGTTCACCTGCCAGGAGATCTGGAGAACCTGGCTCAGTCCTGATGATGCCATTTGTCCCCTGGGGCAAGTCATTTCCGAAGTTTTATGTTGCATGAGCCAATGAATTCCCTTTGTGTCTTATTTTTTTGTTTGTTTATTTGTTAAGCTGTTAGATATAGTTTCAGTTACTTGCAAATGAAAGAGTTCTACTAGTCATAGACAACTGTTTTTAATATATTTTTATTGATTCCAGAGAGAAAAAGGGAGAGGGAGAGAGAGATAGAAACATCAATGATGAGACAATCATTGATCCATTAACCTCCTGCATGCCCTCTACTAGGGATCGAGCCCACAACCTGGGCATGTGCTCTGATTGGGAATTGAACCCTGACCTCCTGGTTCATAGGTGGACACTCAACCACTGAACCACACCAGCTGGGCTCATATACAACTATTTTTAAAAATATATTCTTACAAGCAACTCATTCTCTCACCCATTTCCTATAAAGGGTAGGTTCCCTCTATCTATTCCAGTGTTCGCTCTTAGGAGTACCATCCCTCTTCTTCCTGCCAGATTACATCTTCTCGCTTTATTAAGCACTGATAACACATTTTCTTGCATCACCCTTTCCAGCTTTGATCCTCCAACTAAGAATTCTAATTGAGTCAACTTACACATAATATTCATATGCTTCTGTTGTGCTGGAAATTGGTATGTACTTGTATACTTGGATTATAAACTGTGGCAATTATAAATAATACCTATATCAGAGTAGCTCAGGGTTCTCCAGATATTTAGTAACAAGTACAGTGTCTTCTGGATTGGTTGCTTGAAATTTTTCATTTAGTGTCAAGTACTTCATTAACATTTGACATAGTCCCTCGGGGGACTATGAGTTGGGCAGCAATGGCATCTGAGAACCTTTAAATACTAAATTTTATTATGATTCAGAACTACTAAGACTTCCCTTTGTGGACATTTTCTTATGACTTCACCTTATAGTGCAAATATGCCAGACCTACAGCACAAAACTGTCTCATATTATTCTTTTCCCTCAGTCGTTTATTGCATTGTAACCACTTCAAAATGTATGGCTTAAAACAATGATTTATTATTTTCCCTAATTCTGTGGATTGTTTGGACAATGCTGTTCTTGCCCGTGCTCACTCCTGGCTGCATTCAGCTAGCTGGTTGGCTGGCCTGAGGTTCAGCTAGGTTGTTGGTTGAGGCATGTCTCTCCCATTCCCTCAGTGATTCCATTAGTGCAACAATAGAGTTTCAAGGTCTCTTAAAGTTTAGCCTTGCAGGCATGTACTCATTTCTGTGGCTGCATTTTCTTGAATGTGAGGACCAACCCATCTTATACAGGGCTGAGCAAAAGTAGGTTTACAATTTTGAGTACATGAAACAGTTTATTCTTGAATTGTTTATTTGTTAATTATTGTATTATTAATTATTATTATCCTACCTTTGCTCACCCTGTATAGAAGTGATGGGGGAGGAAGGAATAGCTACCACTTGATGAGAGGAGTAGCAAAACGTGTGCAGGACAAGGGCTACAGTGACCATCTTTGGAAACAATCTACTTCACTGTTGTTTTTTATTATTGGAGAATAAAACCAGTATGCCTTTTATTTCCAAATGCTCTTGATGCATACAGTAGAATCCTTTCCGAACCATTTAATACTTATAAAAATACTCACAATGAAAAAGAAATGGTTTTCATTGGAAGCAAATATTTCTGAAGTGGCAAGTAGTAGGACACAGTCATTTACAAGTACACACATATGCGAGGCTATTTTCTTTGGCTTATATACAAAACTAAGCTGATAATTGTTTAGGTTTTGCTCTTATTGAAAAAGGCAAAACATAAATGTTATGTGTTTTTAACTCTCCTCTATAGAGCTTCTGTTTTTAAAAACATAAGAGCTATACAGGCCTTGGAGTCTATATATTGCATTATATAGCTCTAAAAAGTGTAGCAGTGTATCCAAGATGCCTGTCTTTTGTATGAGATAGTTAACATTGTTTCTATGACATGTGGTTTATCCAACAGTTTTATGTAACTTATATAGCGTTTTAAAATATGAAAAACTCTTAAGAATAAAAATATGTGTAAGCATATAAAGAAATTCATGGCTGATAAATACTAAGTTCAGGATGGTGATTATCTCTGGTAGGGGAGAGAAACGCCATTAAAGAGCCATAACAGAGGAGCAAATAACAGATTGCAATGTTTTCTTTCTTTTTTTAGAAAAAAAATATTTTTTATTTTTTATTGATTTCAGAGAGAAAGAGAAGGAGAGGGAGATAGAAACATCAATGATGAGAGAGAATCATGGATTGGCTGCCTCCTGGATGCCCCTCTTGAGCTGCATGTGCCCTGATCAGAAATCAAACCGTGATCTCCTGGTTCACAGATCGACGCTCAGCCACTGAGCCATACCAGCCTGGCACAATGTTTTATTTATTAAACTAGGGGCCCGGTGCACGAAATTCGTGCACTGTGTGTGGGGGTGGGGGAGTGTCCCTCAGCCCAGCCTGCCCCCTCTCACACTGGGAGCCCTCAGGCGTTGACCCCCATCACCCTCCAATCACAGGATCAGCCCCTTGCCCAGGCCTGACGCCTCCGCCAGAGATGTCAGACTTGGACAGGGGACCCCCAACTCCCCCTGATCACTGGCTCTGACCCCTGCCCAGGCCTGAGGCCTCTGGCCCAGGAATCATGCCTGGGCAGGGACACCCATCTCCCTCTGATCGCTTGCTCCACCCCCCGCCCAAGC
>NW_006383008.1:113328-118833 GCF_000327345.1 Myotis davidii
GTCAGTGGCAGGGGGCTTCTTCCTGCTTTCCCTTTCACCTCCCTGCATTGTGCCTACATATGCAAATTAACCGCCATCTTGTTGGCAGTTAACTGCCAATCTTAGTTGGCAGTTAATTTGCATATAGCCCTGATTAGCCAATGAAAAGGGTAGCATCGTATGCCAATTACCATTTTTCTCTTTTATTAGTGTAGATGATATGGTAGGAATTCAGGTATTTGTTATATTTTCTTATAGATGAAATGCTGCAAAATTATAAAAAAGAATTTTATACTTCAGATTTATTGCCTGATTAAGGTACCATTATAATCTGTGATACCTGAGATTTTCAGAAATAATTTCTTATTGGTTTCTAAAATGTTGCCTTACTATACAGGTAGTTCTGATAACTCAGCCCCCCATGCAGGCCCATTTCATGATACTTTTTTTCTTCCCAAATTAATTATGATAATGACAAGCACAGAGTTAGGTAGCATCCGGCAGCTCCTCCGCTATTCACATACATCTTCTAATTCGGAGCCAATGGCCCCTGCAGTCCACTCTGTGGCACCAAGAGGATTTTTATGTGGTACGTTTTGTAAAATACGGCAGGTGGGTTGCCTGGCAGTAGTGTGTCTGCAAGTGGGAAAAAAATGCTTGAAAAAGGACTCCAGAAAACTTTAATTCCCTAACTAATTAAGGCTAAATCTCACTCTGACAAATACTGCAGAAAATAGTTTCTAATTTTTTCCCAGGATCCTAAAAAATATTAATTTCTGACAAACATTTTAGATGAAAAGTCCTTTCTGAATACTACATAGGAAGCTTTAAAACAAACAGACAATAATAAGATAAAACAAGGTCCCCTAGTTAGCTTGACTTAAAATGGAAAGTAGAAAATAGAACCAATGTAAGGTGACTATCTGTGGTATATAAAAGAAGAGGGCCTGACTGGTTTGGCTCAGTGGATAGAGCATCGGCCTGCGGACTGAATGGTCCCAGGTTCGATTTCAGTCAAGGGCATGTACCTTGGTTGTGGGAACATCCCCAATGAGGTGTGTGCAGGAGGCAACTGATCGATGTTTCTAACTCTCTATCCCTCTCCCTTCCTCTCTGTAAAAAATCAATAAAATGTTAAAAATAATAATAATAATAAAATAAAAGAAGAGGAATTACATGCAGGTCAGTTCATGCTCTGTCTTTAAGCTGGCAGTCTGCTACTTTCCACTGGATTCAAGAGAATATTGACATACTTGTGTTCTACTGGCCTCTGCTCACATGTGCCTTCCTTTTTTCCGAACTCAGAGTAATCCAGCGTACCAGTCCGGTCTTTTGAAGATTAGAAAATATTAAAGAGGGGGTTTTGCACTTTAATTGGGAAATAATATTTATATAAACAAGTATCTTATCCCAAAATCTAACCTCTCATAGTTTTACTTGACATGTTAAATAAGGAAAGTTTTATGTATACTATCTAAATTTCTTTAAAATGGATTCCTTCCTTTAACTCCCTTAGAAGCAAACAAAGATTTGGATAAAAATATGTGGTAGAAAACACTTGAAACGAGAAGTACTGTGGCTCAAGCAGGCCTCCTTTTGGGAAGTTACACGAAGCCTGGCTGTGGCCCTTCTTACAGGTTTCTCAACACTGTGGACAGTGCCCACTTCACACGAAAAAAGGTGGCTTCTGGTTTGTGTTCATTTTCTCTCCCTTCCTGTTTTCTCCATCCCTGTTAAAGAAACACCATTGAGGAAAGGGCTTAGCACACGGTAGCTACTTAATAACAATTTCCTGAATTGAAATTAAATTGATTTTTACTAGGCTCAGCCTTACAGCTAGGTTCAATAAATAGATAAACGTTGCTGAAAACCTGCTGTCATGATGGCTTTATGATACTCGGTGTGTGTGTGTGTGTGTGTGTGTGTGTGTGTGTGTGTGTCAGAGAGACAGAAAGAAACAGAGAAACTAGTGAAGCCACCACATCTGAAACTGAGTACAGTGTCTACAGTTCTCCTTTGTTCTCATCTCTATCCCTGTCCAAAGGTAATCATGGTCTCACCATTCTTTCCATCTCCCGTTTAGCCCCCTACAGCCATCCTGGCACCACCTTCTGCCTCTCTTTTTCAGACTGCCCTGACCACTCTGTCAGGACTGTTCGCCTAGCCTTCTACCTACCTCCCAGCTTTTCATTCCCGCCAACCTTTCCGGCGCACTGCACCACCTCCCTCCCTGAAGCATGATTTTCAGCGGATCACTCCTCCACAATGGCCCTTAATTGCCTTTTGAATCTAATTAAAACTTCAAGACCCTCTACCAATTAACTCTGTATGCAGGGCCCCTTAGCAGCCTTCCTTGCCGGTGCGGCTGTGTTCTCCCACCCAGCGGACCAAACCCCTCTCACCCTCTGCCTTTTCCTGCTTCCCCGCCTCACATTGTGCCAGGTGCCTCCTTCCTAGAGTGCCCACTCCACCTCTCTCTTTAACAAAACAAAATAAAACAAAACACACAAAAAAACTAAATTAACTTTTCCTTCCAACTTGGATTATTCCAAGTAAGAATCCTAATGGATTAGATGTGGGTCTGTCCTTTGGAAGTGCGTGTGGGTTCGTGTACCTGCCTTATCAGCGCCTTGTGACGGGGAGCAGTACCCGCACAGCCTGGGCTCCAGGCCATTGGCCTGGTGGTTTGGCGTTTCCTACCAGCAGGTGAAGGTGCGTCTAGTGCTTAGTCCTTGGCTCTTGCCTGGACAGTCAAGCTGGGGGCTGCCCTCTCCCCTTGCCCAGGGGCAGGGTGGGGGGGCGGCTGGGCAGGGGGAGCCTCCCGGTGTCAGAGGGAAACCATTTAGGTGGAGCGCGGTGGGGAGCGCACCGGACCTTAGGCTGCAAGGCATTCCGAACCGGGCCACCTCGTTGTCCCTTGTCCGGCTGGGTCCCGGGGTGCCGTGATGGTGTGGCGACTCCATCCCCCGACCGCCTTTGGCCTCCCTAGGAGAACTTCTGGGGGGACAACGTGTTTGTGAAACAAACTGGCACAGCCCCGCCGCCCCGCCATAAGAAAAATGCATTTTATCTGTACCAAAGAGCCATGAGACTTAGAGATCTGGGTGGCGCAGGGACTCCGGCCGGTGGAGGGACCTTGGAAGGACGCTCTGAGTGGGATGGGACCCCCTGAGTGGCAGAGGGTACCCAAGAGTTGGGGGCTGGCTTCTGCCACAGCACCCCTCCGGGCGACTCCAGGGGTGTCGCCGAGCGCCTATTGCATCCAAACTGTATTTCCAAGCCCAGAGCCTGGATGTGGCCTTGGACCCCTGGAGCTCTCCACAGGTGGGAGGCCTGGATAGGCTCAGGGTAAGCTGCTGGTGGTCAATGCTGTTGTTGCTGCCATTGCTGTGTGTGTGTGTGTGTGTGTGTGTGTGGTCGGTTTTAACTGTGTGGTCCCATTATTCCCTTCTGGACTAATGCAGGCTGCCATAAATGACACCCAGCGAGGGACGCCATAAACATCAAGAGGTAGTGAGAAGTGAAAAGCAAGGGAGTGGTTCGCAGGAGTACCGGGCTAGTCAGCGCACCACAGAAGGCTGCCATCGCTGCAATCACTGCTGCGGGCGCCCGAGTCCCTAATGATAGTTTAGCTACAAGCCAGGGCCTGGACAACCTACATGCAAACCATCCCGCGCATGGCAGCCCTGACTTAAAGCTGATCAGGACCCCGGCGCCTTTCCTGGACAATGAAATGGCTGTGCATGCACTTCTCCTTCCTCACGCTGGTAGCCACCAGGCAGCACCATTGTGTTTCAGCTGAGAACGTTTCTTGCTGGACAGTCACAGCAGAGGCCTCCACTGGGGGTGGCAACGACAGCGCTTCCCATTGGGCTGCCCTTGTGTGCTTTCATGTCCATTACTTCGCCTGAGCATTACTGAAACACTGTTGGGAAGAAAGAAGTATGATCCCCGTTCTGCACATGAAGAAACTGAAATTTGCAGGTGTCAGCTGACTCCCCCAGGGGGACTCACACCTGCGTGCAGGGCTGGGACCCAATTGTGGGTGTTCCGGTTGTAATCCAGTTCCCAGTTCCATTACTACTGCAGGGTGCGCGCTGTGGTCCTGGTTCTCTCCTCTCTCCTTGTCATGTTAGTGGGATAAAGGCAGAGGGAGAAATCATTCGTGGTGAGAATGCCTGCGGTGTGGGAAAAGGACTAATTAACCAGGCTCTGAAGGGGCCAAAGTTCAGCTCCACCTGCTGAATTGATACTTTTGGCAGATGTTGGCGGAGGGGGGCGGGCGCTTATTCTGGCAAGTTCTTCCCATGGATAGGTCCCTCTGCAGTGACAGCTGGAAACTCCGTTTTGAACCCCAAAACGGAACAAAGCTACTCTACAGGAAGAAGTCACGGGTGGGCCCTGGGCTGAATGAAAGCCGCACTCCCTGGGCTCCCTTCTTCCCGCTGGAGCGTTCTGCTTGATGTTAAAGCTTTGTTTCTAACCTGCTATTCGGTCTGGATGCCCCCTGAAGAGCTGGGGCTTCTCTGAGAGACTGGAGACTTACCTGTCACAGTTCAAACAGGTAGGAACCAAGGAGTGGGGAGCTATTCTTCCCTCTTACCTTTGGGAACTTCTCTGCTGTAGAAAGTATGGTCTATATCCAGTCGAAGCTTTTCAAATCCCTACTCAGGAGCCACCCAGACCTGGATGTTTAGAAACCTTTGAATGAGTCATGTGCATAGAGTCACCTTCGTAAGTATTTGTCTAGGAGGAGTTGAGGGGGGAAAATGCGGAGTGAGGAGAGAGAGGGAGTGGAGGGGGCAGGACACTTAAATCCGAAACAAAACATTTGAACAGATTAGGCTGTAAAATCAGGAGTAATTCCGAGCCAACTCCACTGTGGGGCGCCAAAGTTCTACTGGGCTTAGGCCTGCGGCTGTCTTGGGTGCCAGGACAGAAGTCCTGGGGAACAGTTGCGCTGGGGGACAAGCAGGGGGAGGAAAGGGGGAAGGGACAGGGAAGGAGGGGTGGGGCTAGGGTGTTCTTTAGTCTCCAGTTAAAGTCGCCCGGGAGACTTTGTTACCTAACAACGCCTGTGCGTGGAGGAAGAAGCCTTGGTTAGAAGGAAAGGAGGGTGTGAGTTGGGGCAAAGCTCTTAGGAAAGAAGAAACTCGGGACCGCTGAGCTGACCAAGGAGCACAAATGCTCCTCTTCGCTTCGGAAATCCTTGGGCTTCTCAAACTGGGCCCTGGCCTCTTAGGGGGCACGCGAGGAGGGGGCATAGATTTGGAGAGGATCTGCTCCCCACAAGCACAGCAGCTCCCTCGCCCAACGTCCCCGCTTCCCACCCCCATTTGGGGTCTTCCCTGCTGCCTCAGGGTAGCCGGCTATTTCTCCTGCTGGGCGCCGCGGGGCTGCCCAGCTCCATCTGCAGCCCCGGAGGACTCCTCGGCCGGGATCAAGGGCGGCTTCCCGGGTCCTGAGCGCCTGGATGCTCAGCCCTCAGCTGCGGGAGGCGCTGATTTCATTCCTGAGCGGCTTTCA
>NW_006383008.1:118988-119500 GCF_000327345.1 Myotis davidii
GCCCGGGGGCACCACTGTCAGGCCCAGACCCACGCGGGAGCTTCCTCGGGTGGTGGTTAAGGGGGAGGCCTCGGACCTCTCGCTCGGCCAAGTCGATGGGAGTCTGCGGGGTGCAGGCCACATCTTCTGCTTCGTCATATTCTTCTTTTTAAGGGCCTCCCGGACCCACACAAAAGGTGGCGGAAAGTGCGTTGGATCAATAGCAAAGATTGTTATTTAGATAACGAATTAATCTCCCTGTTATAATACTTTTTATAGTGAACTTTGCACCCCTTCCATAAGAAAAAGGAATTTAAAGGGAAAAAGTCTCAAACAGGATTAAGGTTTTAATTACAATTCCCTATCGAAATAGTATGTTTGATGAGCTGATCTTATCAATTAATAGTAACATTAAAGCTCAAGAAACAGATTCACAGAAAATATGCTTAAGGGCGTTTTTTAAAAGTAATCACGCCCAGGGAACCAGCAGGCACAGCGGGTTTCGGCTCGGACTTGGCCAGGCCAGGCCGGTG
>NW_006383008.1:119572-120065 GCF_000327345.1 Myotis davidii
CTCGGAGTTGGGAGGGGAATGACGGGCGCCTCTTCCAAGCCCAGACCCACATCAAAGTTGGGGCCCCACAAGGGCCGCGCAGTTCAATGCGTTTGGGTCAGCGTTATATTCCAGGGGCAAATAAAGTAATTTGAACATGCACCAACAGTTTTCCATAAAATACGAGTTAAAAGAAGTAATAGAACTAATCACTGTCTCCTCAAATCAAGTAGAAAACATTTCAATGCACTAATTAGAGTAATTAGAATAATAAGCCTCTGCCTATATGTGGTAAGACAATGTGTACAAACAACTTTATTTAATGTATACTGGTAATCAGCGATGCGTGCCTGCTTGAATGCTTAGCGCAATAAAACTACCCTCCGTCCGCCCAAACAATCAAATACAAATTAGTTTAATGATTGTGCCTGCTGAATGTCTTAGAAATCTTCCCGGCAGAGGCGAGTAAATAGAAGCATCCTTGTTTGCGCGCGTCCCTGCCCGGCTGGCCGCG
>NW_006383008.1:120137-128229 GCF_000327345.1 Myotis davidii
TCCCCAGCCGGCTTCCTGCCTCCGAGGCCCCACCGCGCACCCCAGGACCCAAGAGCCCTTTGTCCCCCATCAGGCCTCACCTCCCGGCGAAGGTCCTAAGAATTGATTTCCTACCACCAGCGCCTGCTCCCAGGGACGTGGGAAGGATGGGGGCGGTGGTGGGGGACGCTTCAGTGCGGCTAGGGCCCAGGCCTCGGAGACCCCTAGGCCTCCGCTGGTGGGAAGCGGCTCCCCCCTGCTCGCTGCCCTCAGCTCTGACTTGGGATGAGGGGGTGTCCAGAGGGGTGCCCGTCCTCCAGTGTGGACAGAAGAGCGGCCTGAGGCCCAGCAGGGAGTGATGGGCTGCGGAGGGTGTCTGGGTTCCTGGTCCTTCACGCTGCAGAGCTTGGGGAGTAGGTTCCTCTCCGCTGGGGGCAGGGAGCTGAGGTCCGGAGTGGCAGAAGTTTGATGGGTGTGAGCTGAGGGGAACGGGCTTCGGAACTTGGCTTGCCAGCCGCGCTCCCTCGCACCCCTACTGCCCCCAAACAAACAGAAAACGGACACATCCGTCCACGGGCCCCGCTTTTCTTTCCTCCCCAGTTTCCCTGCAGTTGCCTCCTCTGCCCACTTCTCCTGGGGCACCTTCTCCCGCGGTTGCCTCTCGAATGCAGAAAACACTGTCCTGGGACCAACTTTGCAGAGTCCAACGGAAAAGCCACGCAGACAGAAAGCTAGGAGACGCAGCCCTCAGTCACCGTGCGTCCCACAGGCCTCACTACCCCCGGTCACGCGTGTCCCCAGCGAGGCCCAGCCAGCTCATCACGACTCTAGCCAACTTCCCCAGGGGTGGCGGCCAAACCCACGGCCTCCACTCTTGTCCCAACAGCCACCTCTACCAATCGTCATGCCCTCCCCCCACCTCCCTGGAGAGGGAAAGTGCCGGGAGGGCCCAAGACTTTGGGGCTGTCCAGCTTCCCCCTAGAAGTTGGGCGGCAGAGAACCCGGGTTCTGGGCAAACCCTGGGGGACCTGGGCTGGAGTACTGGGGACGCCGGGTCCTCCCGCTTCTCTCCCCTCCCGGCCCGGCCTGCAGGACCGTCTGGGACTTCCTTCAGCGGCCAGGGTTCCCTGAGGTGGGGCTCGGCCAGGCTGGGCCAGGGGCTCCAACAACTTTGAAAGAATATTTTGTTAGGGGAGCAAACAAACAAAAAGTTATGAGTGCCAAGTCATTCTCTTCAAAATCATGTGCTGTGGGTGATAAAAACTGAGGTTTATTAAGGCATGAGATTTCTCAAGAGGAGGAGGGGAAGAACTCCCAACACTCTGTAGCAGGATTTGCCTGAACCTTAAAGCCTGGCGACTTACAATGGCTAATTTGTGTTACACACCCGCAAGAAACTTTTTCTTTTTCCTATTCTCCTATGCTAAACTCGCCAGGTGGCTCTTTTTTTTTTTTTCTTTTTAAACAAACCCGGAGGAAACATTGGTGGGAGGAAAAATATAGGCTCCAAATAAAAAAGGACGCAGATTCAAATTTACTCCACAGCAAGGTTTCTATCGCCCGAGTTCTGTACACCGAGAGTTAATCGCACACAATTTATAACAATCAACATCCTCTCCATATTGCTCAGATGGGGTCCTAATGCCCCCCTGTCTTTCTAAAATCAGTGACAAGTGAATCTTTGTGGGGCATTTATTTCCTTTTTTCTAGATGACAGCTCCCCGTTCTGAGAGCAGAGAGCGGTTTGCCGCAGCTACCGACCACTCCAGAGCCAGGGATCTTCCTGCAGGAACCGCATATGGAGTCCCCCACCCTCCAACCCCCAGACAAAGAGCTATAAAAACTCAGAAAGACGTGGAAGGAATAAACTTTAAGATATAGGTGCACTTTTACTGGTGTATTAAATAACATTTCAGACATTTTTTTTAAAAAAGAAATACATCTTAATGTTATCAACAACCAGAATTATAGGAACAATAAGAGAGGCCGGGGTTGTTTTGATGGGGGTATAATATTGTTTCTAAAACCTCTAACAGCTAAGCCAAGCAGAGTTGTTGTTAAGGTAAAGGAAAAGTACTACACGATGAAGTTAATTAACTTTTTTCTTTAAAAAAAGAAACAAATTTCCTAGCTTCCCACCAAATACAAGAACAACGTGGAAATATTCTGATTGTTTCTTTATCTCCATAACTAAGCAAAGCCTTAAAGGAAACAGAAAAGCCATTTTCTGGCACTCCTGTGCCCACATAGACAAGGGGGTATTGAAATAGCTCCAGCCCAAGTTCTACAAAGGTGGGCAAGTTTATTCCATGATTTGCTAGTGGCGAGCCCCTGCCACTTTGAATTATTCCCCATCCCAAATCAAGTGCTGGGAACAGGAACCAGGAGCCCTGGTTCTCTCCTGCCACCCACTGCCCCCTGTTAATAGATTATGTTTCACTGAAAAAGTAAACTTTCCTGAATGGAGAAAACGTTTCTATAAAATTTAGCTGTACATCTCATTTAGTTTTATTGTCAAGATTCATTCCCAATATTTCAAGATGCATCTTTTACTTTCATTTCAAATGGACACAGTGCCCTTTGCCTCACTGAAATAAACAAGCAGACCCAAAGAAACACTTTTACCTTTGACCTTCACTTTACCATCCTGCCATCTTTTTTTGGTACAAACTCCATTCTTGACCTCATTCTTTAACTTGTCTAGGAATTTGATAGAATCTAGAACAGAGTCCTATAAACTGATTGAAAAACCAACAAAGACGAATCACAGAGGCCAATGATCAAAAGATAATTTCTCTCACTCAGCAGCCCAGCACTCCGAGCTGCTTCCATAGTGAGGCAAATGAAAGGCGAATGAATGCAACATCTAGACCTACATGTGCAGGTACCAGTGCCATCCCCCCCCCCACCTCATTGTTGCTGATGCATCTCTTTATTAATTGTTTTTGGAGAAATAAGTAGAAAGATAAGCGCCTTTATTAAAGCCATTTCACCAGAAAAATAATTGCCAACCGGTGTGTGGCTCCCACTGGTAGGAGCAGGAGGGCAAGGAGAGAAGTCCTTTTGTTGCTGCATCTGAAATATAGAGGAGGTAACTTCGTGGGAACCGAGAATGTTTAGAAGTGCCAAGCACAATAGTATTAGTGGCCATTCCCTCCATCCGACCTTCACATAACTCCCACATGATCCTTTCTCCCTCACCTTACACCATCAATTTAAAAAGTGACATATTTTGAGGAAACACAGGAGTGCTCTCAGGATGGCTGTCTTCTGCATTATTGTCTTTAGGGAAAAGAAAGGGTTTGTCATTGTGACTAGCCAACATTTTAGGGGTGACTGCCCCACAAATTTCTCCCAGAGGCAGTGATGGAGTTTTTTCACCTTAGCATGTAATACACTCCCCCACACGGCATGGAAACCGCTTGAATAGCTTAGAATCTGAGCGGCAAGCATGGGTCAAAACCATGGCGCGTCCGTTTAACACGTGATGGTTGCCAGTCAGTAGCCCCTGTGGCTAAGAACAAAAACCGCCTTCTCAAGGTCCACTAAAATGCCTGCAGAGGGCAGATGCTGCTTGCTTTCTGCCTACAATGGAGGAGGATATTGACCCAGAACTCAAATCTATAACCCAGCTTAAACATTTCACCCATCAGCATGTCTGCGGTCACAAAACACTTCTTCTTTCTGTCACTTTGCGTTCAGGCTATTGATAAGATCATTTGGCTGAATCAGTTTGGGACCTGTGTAATATTGACTAGGAGTTAGAAAAGATGATCAGATGTAATAAGCCCAGAAACTACCTTTCAAAATGGACATTTATACTAAAACCAATGTTCCAAGGAGGACTCGAAGTACATCAGCAAACTTGTAAACTAACCCAACACTGCTGGGATGTCTCACTAACCTTCTCACTGATTTTGGTAAGTGTGATGTTCATCTGCAACTATGAAACAATCTGTTATTAGCACCACAGTCTTGAGTGCTCCCTAGGTTCTTTCCTTGTTTTAGAGGCTGTTTGTTTGCCTAATGAGAAATAGACACTATTGTATAAACGAGCACAAAACCCATCTTTTTCTCTGTAAACCTAACAGGAATAATACATAGGACCTGCCTCTATCACTTGGTAAGCACACATATTGCATATAATCAGAGTTGTTTATTGAAAGATCTTTGCAAACCACTAAGAAGAATAGTTTCCTTAACTCAGCCTCGTTTTCCTGTAGATCCAAATTATGTGAGGGCATGTGGGGACAGATTAAAGTCCACCTAGTTCCATTGATATTCTCCAAAAAACTAAAATCAGATCAGGTAACGCTACCCTGGAAAGAAGATGCAGAGAGAACTGCATTTATTTAGAGGGGACAAACATCTCTTTGTCAGACCATGAAATGGCAAGCAAATTGAAGCTCAAACCCAATGGCCATTTCAATTTAATGCTATAGGCACAGTAGCTGAATGGTTTGGGCTTGATGGCAGGGGAGGTGGTTTGCAAAGAAAAGTGAATGAGAATAGTAGTCTCACTTAATAATAATAATAATAAAGCCTCTGAAAGTTACTAACGTGAAAGCTGGCAGTATATGCATAAAATTTATTCCAAAACTTTAGGAAGTATAAAGGAAAGGAAGTGTTTTACATACAACTCAACTCAGTCAGTATAAGGTCTAGGTTTTTCCTCTTAAAACTTGGCACTATTTTTAAAAATAAAATAAAGATATTTCAATAATTAGAACAAACTATGAAGGTATTGTGCATTTCTGTTTTATGTAGATAATAAAATATTACTTTAACATAAATATATAAGGATCTCTGCGTTTTTATTTTCCCCACAAGCACAACCAAATGTACCAAAACAAAGTATTTTTAAAGAGACTGAACAAAAAAAATTACATCCCATATAGATTTTGCTCACCTACTCATTTAAAGCTACAGAAAAACAGTTTCCAGAACCTTTTTGCTTTAAAAGAAATAAATATACATTGAGGCAGGCCACTTAAAAATGATATGAAAATATTTCCCTGGGTAGCATTAAAAAAAAAAGAAAAATAGACAAAGAAACATTTAAACTATTTCTGCATTTCAAAAGACAGATATTAAACATATATACATAGTGGGAAGGTTCAGTGGTAGCTTTCATCTTAGTAAACCTCTGAGAGTTAGAGGAGCTATAGACACATCCCCTGAACCCCAGCTTCTAACCTTACCCACTTGGTAATAAGAATCTGAAAATTCATTTCCTCCCTTTACCCTTGGCTATTGCCCTGCTCTGGATTGCTTCACTCAAGGCCAGTCCCCACACCTCAGGAGCAAGCAGTGTGAGGCACCAGCAGCTCCATGCCCATCTCCTTGTGACATTCATTGGGGGAAATGAAATACAGGCAAGTAAATATGCCCATGATAAGTCATCATTTATCTTGCAAAAACATTGAAAATGAAACAATCACTGGTGTTTGAAAAGACAATCTAAAGCATATTTCCTAAAACCTTAGCTACTAAGTGCAATGCTAATCTGATGCTGAACCATAATTTTATGGTATTGAGATTTAATTTTTTAAATAAAAATTTACCTAATACCTAACCAGAAAAAAAGCCCCGATCTTTTAAGATTAATAAAAAGTGTTTTCCCTTTTAGCGCCCTTTTGTGCTGATTACTTTTAAATATTTTAACTGATCACAGTTTAATGGCATTTATTTTCAATACAATTACAGTTTTGTGTTTTTTTTTTTTCACCTCCACTTCCCAGTAGATTCTTTTGTTATGGGAGTTATCCGTTTTCCATCAAGATAAGGTAAAAAAAAAAAAAAGCACTTGAAACTATTAACAAAGGGAGAAAGGGAAGGATTGAAAATAGCATTTTTTCCCCCTTCTACATTTGGCTTCTTTAGTGAAAGAGAGGGTGGGTGAAGCTGTCCAAGTCAAACTGGTATTTTCTGTAATGAATTACAGGAGAAGAAGGTATGCGACCTTAAATATAATTTGATATACAAATGAGCTAGTGAAAACGAAACCAGTCTAGAGTGGAAACACTGTTCTCTGTATGCATGTGGGTATTTGTGTGCTAAGAAACACAGTCGAGGCATACACCATGAAGTTCCCAGATTATTTTCTTTATGTTTTTTTAAAGCTATTAAAGGAACAAAGTTTAACTGCTACTGTCAGCACAAATAATTCCTTCTAAATGAAGTTATTAAAACTGAAGGCAGAGAACTATACAGGGGGTGTCTGGAGATATATATTTCCCTAGTTCTCTTCAAAGTGCCACTTTCTTTCTGTTGAAAATGTACTTAACCTCCACATATCCTCTGAGCGCTATCACAATGGGCCCGCTTGGTAAAATGAAGCAATCGGTCACTCACTATCAATTTTTCTTCTTCTCCCCTCTGCAACCTCCCCCAGAAACACTGCCTGAAAACGAAGTTTACTTTGTGGTTGATAACAAAAAAACCCCAATGTTTGGCTCTCATTTTTGTATTCCAAACTGGATTTTTGCCTTGTTAAAGAGGGTAGACCATGCACGTTTCCTGAAAGCAGAGAATTATTTATTTTGAATGAAGCCAATCGTTTTTTTGCTTTGGTAAAAGAAACAAATAAAAGTTACACCAATGGAAGGGAGGAGAGGGGATCTGAAGGTAACCAAAGTTCACGAACAGTAAGAACAAGTGGCTACAGGGAACGTTAGAAATGGAGAGTGGCCAAGAGGAGCTGGCGTCAACTCTTTCCTCTGAATAAACAAAACAAAACACAAACCGCGGCAATTTCAAAATTAACGGTGGAAGAAAGAAAAATGTGTTCATGCATTTGTTCATGTAAACTTCAATTTTCTTGCAGTGCAAATTTATGTGGTTAGATTTTGCCTACGTCAAAGAACATGTGTATTTTTTCCTCTTTCCTGATGGGGATCCACATTAAATAAACACAGCAGCATGTGCCAACTCCCGGCATTAGGAAGCTGTGTTTTGTATTTATCACGGCTTGGTAGATTTTTGTTTTTGGTAATTTATTTAGTTTTGCCCGGTATTTCTCTCTCTCTCTCTCTCTCTCTCTCTCTCTCTCTCTCTCTCTCTCTCTCTCCTTACTCTGTGAGACACTCCATTGCCTGGGTACTAGCCTGTAAAGGTCAAAACACATCATTACACCTGCTACCGTTTGGATAACCCAGTGCCTTCGTTGCTTTCCTTATTTTTTTTTCTTCTTAAGGGACGGGGAAATAATAATTAAAAATAAAAGAACAATCAGAAGTTAGAGAGGGAACAAGGGGGCCAGGAAAGGGCGGTGGGCCGAAGGGGAGGGGGAGCCCCACGCTCTGCCCCTCCCCCGCTCGAGTTCACTGGACGGGCGTCTGCACCCCATGGTGTGGTGGCGTGTCCCTACTCCCCCCGTACACATCCTCGGCGCCCGGCAGAGTCCCTCCGGGAGGGGTCATCCTTTTCTCTTTCTGTCTCCTGTTACAAAACCAAACTCTCACCACCTCCTTCTCCAGCTGTAAGCTGTCCGCGAGGGAGGTGATCTCCTGGGCCGAGGGCTTGGGGCATTTGAGGAAATGGCTCTCCAGAGCCCCCTTGACGCTCACCTCGATGGAGGTCCGCTTTTTCCTCTTGCGCCCCTGCGCTGCGATCTTGTCTATGCTGGTGGGGCTGCCCGAGGACGAGTCCGCCTCCTCCAACCACTTGTTCAACAAAGGCTTCAGCTTGCACATGTTCTTGAAGCTCAGCTGCAGGGCCTCGAACCTGCAGATGGTGGTCTGCGAGAACACGTTGCCGTACAGGGTGCCCAGCGCCAGCCCCACGTCCGCTTGGGTAAATCCCAGTTTGATCCTCCGCTGCTTGAACTGCTTGGCGAACTGCTCCAGGTCATCCGAGGTCGGCGTGTCCTCGTCCGAGTGAGGGTCGTGGTGGGCGCCGGGGTGGCCTGGCGGGCCCTGCGGGGGCGGCGGAGGGTGCCCAGCGCCAGCCCCACGTCCGCTTGGGTAAATCCCAGTTTGATCCTCCGCTGCTTGAACTGCTTGGCGAACTGCTCCAGGTCATCCGAGGTCGGCGTGTCCTCGTCCGAGTGAGGGTCGTGGTGGGCGCCGGGGTGGCCTGGCGGGCCCTGCGGGGGCGGCGGCGGCGGCTGGTG
>NW_006383008.1:128593-129386 GCF_000327345.1 Myotis davidii
CATGCCACCCGGCGGCTCGGCGTGCACGATGGAGGCGCTGGAAGTGAGCAGGCTGTAGTGGTTAGACGCTGCGGTCGCCATGACTCTCAGAGCCGGACTGAGCGCTCAGGTTAAAGGAGCCGCGCATTTGACAGTTACTTTTTCGCCTCGGGCTCTTCTCTTCCCTCGCTCTCTCTCTCCCCCAGCGGGCAGCTCGACGACGCCTGCTCCGACGCCTTCTTTGGCTGCTCGTGCTATTACTGCTGCTGCCGCCGCCACTGCCTCTCGCCCGCCCTCGCTCTTTCTCCTCTCCCTCCTTCTTGCTTCGCTCACTCTCAGACTAGCTCTGCGCGCCCCCCTCTCCCTGTTCTCTCCAGCTCTCTCCCGCTCTCTTGGCAGAGCCGGCTTGCAGCGGCACGCGCCTGGGCCCCGCCCCCTCCGCCCCCTCCCATTGGCTCCGCGCCCTTTGATTTACGTGGATACCACTAGCAACCTCCCAGGCCGGCGCCGCTGATTGGCGCAGAGCTACTCCTCCTCCTTGCCCCCCTCCCGGGCGCGGAGTCCTCCTAGCCCTCCTCCAGTGCCCCCTCGCCACTGATTCAGATTCTCTTAGATCTCACCTCCCCTCCTTCTCCACCCTGGGGCCTCCACCGCCCTTCTCCAAAGCGCCCCGCCCCCCATCTGTCTCCCCAGCCGACTGGCCAGGAGGGGGTAGGGGTTTGGGGGCAGGGGCTGGCCCCTGCGCACTATGGATCACAACCACTTGGAAGGATTGGGTGGGTGGATAGGGGGTGTGGGTCCACCTTTTTTCCCC
>NW_006383008.1:129501-139693 GCF_000327345.1 Myotis davidii
GGGGTGAAGAAGGAGGGAGGAAGAGAAAAGCTGAGTTGCACCGAGTCAGGAGGCGTCTGATTTTTATTCACCTTGGGACATATACATATCAGCGTCTCTTAAACCTACAACCAGACGCCAGCCTTCCTTTCCCCACACGGTTAGAATTTCAGTGCGCGAGTGCTTCTTGCTCTAGGGGGTGCGGACACTTTTGCCCTCAATAAAGGTCTTTCCCCCTCCACCCCGACGCTAGCGGAGGCTCGTTTCCTTTTAGGTCCCAGGTCCAATTGTCTCCCAGCCCCTCCACCAGAGGCCCCCACGAGAGGCAGACTTAGCCCGCGCATCAGCTTGCGAGAGATTCCTGTTAAGGCGCTCCCTTTGAGAGCGCTGCGGGCCGGACTGAAAGCAAAACAAAACTCTGAAAGTCTATGTCAGATTCCCACACTAGGGCGCGCGCACAGTTTTTAGTTTAGAAAACTGGGAGTCTGCGCGCAGCCCTCAGCCTTGTGCGAGGCTACAGGAGCGCTGGCAAGGGGTGCTCAGCCTCCCGGTGTGACGGAGGCACCGAGGGCCGCCCCAGAGAAGCCGAGCCTTCGGTGCTGCGTGAACGCTCCCCTGCAATCCTGGCGCTTTTCGATGCCACTTTCCCGTTAGCTGCTTCGATGGGAAGAGTGTGTGACGGAAGATGGGCTGATGCTAGAGGAACTTTCCTAATCAGTAACTTCTGCGGACGCCAGTGGGTGGGGTTGGTTTAACTCAACTCTCAGGCGCTCTCTGGCGAAGCTCCCTCCTTATTCTTCAGTCATGAGCTCCACAGAGAGACTACGGGACGGTGCACTAGCGGCGCCAATCCATTCAACACGAGCTAGACGCGCTGTCAGTTTCCCAGCCGAGCCCGGGCAGGTGCCTGCAGCAGTTTGGAGCCTGTGAGTCGGCCAGGATAGGCCTGGGCTCGGGCCCAGGCGGAAACATCGGGACTGCCGCGCAGAGCCAAGCTTACGGCGGGGCCTGTACTTCAAAACGAATCACAGGTTGCTGCAGGGGAAGGGCAAAAAGACCTCCAGGAACTTGATCGCGTTCCCTCTTTCACCCCCGGCCCAGCGCGTTGCAGCGCTCATGCCGGTGCTGCCGGCAGTCTTGGGTTTGTGAAGGAGACCGAATCAACGCCCAAGGGGAGCACTTTGAGGCTTCTGAGCATCTTAATGGAGACACCAAAGTAGAGCGGACCAGAGAATTCATCATGACTAACGAGGAGCGGAGCTCTTTGGGGAGTGGCTGATCTGTTTATAAATCACCACATTGAGCGCCCGACGGGGCGAGGCACGTGGGCTGAGAATTTCCACGTGCCCTGTGTTTATGAGCGTGTGGGTGGGAGAGAGCGAAATGGTGAAGGGAGGGTCGAGCCCACGGGCTACCAGCGGGACGGACCTGCAGCCCCGACGCGCGCACCCGTGCGGCGAGGCGAGGACACACACAGTGTGCTGCAAGATCGCAGCGAAAGCATGGAGCCACTCCGGCCACGCGCCTAGGGGCTGCTGAGAATCCGTTAACTTTGTCCAGCTCGGAAAAAAAAGGAAAAAAGTCTGAGGCTCGGAGCGCGCCGACTCCGCGGCTGGCCCCGGCAGCTCCTCCACTAGGAGCATCCAGCTCCCACAGATTGAAGAATCCAGCCTCCGGGAAGGGCCGCGTCCGGACACCCAGCAGCTCCTCCTCCCCCTTCCGGGGCAGGTGTCTGCTTTTCTCTAGATTTGATTTCACATTTCTCTAGGGACAAGCCCCTTTGCAGCCTGTGGGGGTGATACACTTGATCGAAGAGAAAGGTTCCCTGACGCACCTCTGAGGGAACCGAGCAGCAGGACTTGGAGTCAGTTTAAAAGCTCCCCCGCCCCCGCCCCCAACTCGGGCTTAGGGCGCTGATATGTGTAAGTGGAGGTGGGCAAGAATAGGCTGCACGTGTACATGCAAACTTCCTGCCTGCAATGGGACTTCACTGGAGATTACTGTGCCACGATTCATCCCATTTGACGTATCGAGTCTCCACTTCACCCCCACCCCCGCCTCTTTTTACTTGCAGGCGACAGAGCCGAAACGTTCCCAACCGGGTAAACTCTGGTAGTTCTATGAGGTTAACACACCCCATAAATCCTCGGGAGTACACGAAGCAAGATCTACCCCGGGCCTCAGACTCCTTATCCCATCCCCGACCCCGGGAGCCGGGCCAGTCGCCGGGAGGCGCGCACTGAGGCTCTGGGTACCACCTCCCCGCAAACCACCCCAGCCTCCCCGCCAGTTGCCGGAGGCCCGGTTGGCGCGAACAGCGGGTACTGAGTAGCTTCGGCTTCCAGTCTGCCTCCGCTCGGTGCCTCCCTGGGGCTCCGGAAGCCTGGGCAATGGGAGGTTTTACCTCCAGAAGGGGGCTTCTCCGTCCATGGCTCTCCCTCCGCCCCCAGCGCCAGCGCGGGCGCCTACCTTTGCGCCTGACCCCGCCAGGGCAGAACCCGCTGGTCCGCCTGCTTTTTTTCCCTCCAAACGCATAAAAGAACGTTGAAGGTGTTTCAGAGAGACACCTCCGGGTTTTGATTTAGCTCATTCCCTTTCACTGTTCAAAGCAGCTGTACAAATACAGAGGCTGCTTACGCTGACGAGGAGAGGATTTCAAACAACCCTAAAATGCTTTGAACTGACAAGGTGTCTCCGGGTCTCCCTCACTCCAGCACAGCTCCCCGAGACCACTCCCTAGGACAATGGATGAGCAGGCGGTTCCTGCGGCCTCGCTGTCTCGGAGCAGACTGCGGGGTCCCCTGGGCCCCTTCCTCAAGTACTGGCTTGGGGCACCTGAGAGGAGATCTTGGCAAGAGTGCCAGTCCATTCCCTTTCCCCAGGAGTGGACTTTCTCTACTCAGTCCGTATCCTGACTTGGACTCGCCTGAGGAAATGGTGAGAACTCCCTCTGGCTCGCTTGGAGAGGAAAGAACTCAGCTAATCTGAGTTTAACCCAAAAGACCCGTATTAATCCCACATTGTCACACCTCAGAATGAGGCGCGCCTGTGTCAGTAGCCCCCAGCATCCTCACCCAAGGCCCCTAACGTTACCTCACCTGAGTAGCCCTAATGGGACCGATTTGCACACTCCTACTTGAACTCTAATTTATTAACCCGTTCATCCAGCAAACACACTCACACCATATGTAAAAATGTCATTTATTTATTCCTATATCCTAGGATTTGACAGAAAAACCACCACACATTGAGCTGACAGAACAGTTATTAAAATAAAGGTGAGATGAGATTCACTTGATAGATCTTTATTTATTATTTATGTATGCCTGCGATAATAGAAATAGAGAAACAAAGGAAATTTTCTTAAGAGGTGGCTACTGGTAGACACAGGTAAAACTGCCTTCTGGTGCTTTCTTTTAAATGTATCCACCCTGTTTGAATCCCTTCTCCTCCCTCTCATTCTCCTCCATCTTCTGCCTTGTCCTAGTCATTCATTTCCATCTTTCTTCTCCCCTGCTGGCTCCAAAGGCTGTCTGATTTTGTGGAGAGCTCCCCCATATTTGAATGGAACTTCTTTGCTAAGGGCCTACAGAACGTCAAACTGAGGCTCCCACTTCAGAGCTGCAGCTTTAAACAGCCAGGGCACACAAAGAGGCAGCTGGCTGCTTTAATAGAAACCTCCTTAAAGCTTCAAGAACTGCAGGCTTGGGATGCATTTATAAGCATGAAAAATGCTTTTCCAAGTTGCCAGTTCTTTTGAGAAACACAATCAACATTTACTGTTAAAAAGGACAGAAATTAACATCTTTAACTATGTAACAGCACAGCGTATCCTAAATTTAAAAAATATCCCATATAGGTTTATATGTTACTATCTATTCATACATTTTACAAGTTTCCAAATGTGCATCTGTCTCCATGTTATAAGTGGTCTTGAAGAAGGAGAAGTTTTCTGGAAGTTTAAACTCTCATTCTTCATATGCTGGGCACTTTGTTTGTCCATGCATCACATACAAATGATTATATTTTATCTGGACTACTGTGTCAACCCGTGAGATGTAATGTTGTAAATTGACTATTTGAAATAAAATTACTTGAATTCGTGGATAGTAATTTCTTTCTGTTTTTATTCCAGTTCTGAATCTCATTATTAAAAATGACCCCCATTTGTAGTCCAAAGGTGAATATTTTATAGGCAGGCAAGGCATGAAGATTTCTAAACCGTATCACCCAGACAGTCTAGCTGTTTCAGGGATTCTTTTGAGTAATTTATGAAAGGAAACCTGGTAAATTTTGAGTGGTGAGGCCTTCCAGGGAAGAAAGCATAAAGGACATAATTCATCAATGTACAAGATAAATTCTATTTGGAGTTATATAGTTGTTTCTACTGAAATATCAGGAAAAGAACTCACGGCAATTGGTGGGTGCTAATTCCCTTCCTGAAAATTCGTTTTCAAAGTAGTAACAGTTAAGTGACTTCCTAACAATGAAGGTGTCCCTCCCTACCCCAGTTTCCCTATCCCCTCTTAAAGCAGGTGGGTGGGTGGCCACCAGGAGGAAAGGACAACTCTTGTAAATTAAAGTGATTTCAAGGAAACCACCTTAGCTCGAAAGCTTTGGGAGATGCATTAAGATGAAGCTTCTGCCGCGGTCCTTTCCCTCTCTTATCTTCGGGAGCAATCTAAGAAGTAGAAGGCCAGGGGCCAGAGCAGCCGCAAAGATCAGCTCACAGGCGCGCTGGGGAAGGACGGCCTCAGCTATTTCTTTGGTCCGGTGTCTAAGAGCTAGGACTGGGTTTCCATCGCTGGGGACTCAGGTTGCATTTGGTGGAGATTGAACTTCGGATTTCTTATTACGGCTGCACAGAGCACGCGAATGCAAATCTCTTCTAAAGTGTACGAGTGCACTTAACAGTTGCGTTGTTAGGGGGTCTTGGGGACAGCAGCGGGGTGGGGGGGGGGGGGAGGCAAAATTTTTCTTGAGAGCAGTTAACCACAGAGGTAATAGCTGTGGGCCAGGACGTCTGCTAAGGTCTCAGAGTGTTGGAACTGTCATTATAGGCACCTTTGGACTGAATGAAATTAGAGATGATTAATTTTTAAAGACAGATTTCCAGAATATGGATCCTGAGAACGCAGAGGCTGACATTGTCCGAAAGAAGATGCAGAAAGAGGAAGCCTTAGGCAGGATGAAGCAAAGAGAACACCTCACTCCTCTTGTCTTTCCTGCGATTTTTCGAGGGTAATCTAGGGCAGCTGGGTCCCAGCATTAAATGCAAAATAGGAAAAGAGGACTCGGCCCAGTCACAGGCCTGATCACATTAATGCCCTAGGTCAGAGGGAGAGAATAATGAATAGGCTCGGAGCTCAGTTCCTGGAAGGGAACTTAATTAACCTTGGGAGAGTGAAAGAAAGTCAGAGATCGTGCCTAGGACCTTGGTTTAGGATGCTTATATTTACATGAAGGTGTTTGTGTATGGGGGGGGGGAGTAGTTTGCGTTGTGCATTATACTAATAATTTTTCAACCCTGAAAAAAGCTGGGATTTGTGACACTCGGGGCCACGCAGCCACTCCCACAATCCCGCGGAGAACTCCACGGTGGGAGCCCCTGAGCTCCGCCAGGAGGTTCTGTGTCCCGGCCTCGGCCTACATGGGGGATCAGCCGGGTTGGAGAAGCAGCGGCCACGTCCCGCGCCCCGGCCTGACCTCCCGGGGGACAGCCCGGGAACGCAGCGGGGTGGGGGTGGAGCCGTTCCCGGCCACTGAGCCACTCAGCTTCTAGGCAGGTCCTGGCTGCGTTCCGGGGGAGGAAGACGGAGGGCGAGAAGCGGGAGGCCGGGCCATTGTCCAGGAAGGGCGCATTTTTGTCCCGACGCTGCTGGTTGCTATAGCAAGGAGGGAAATCCAAACAGAAGGGCTCAGTTCGCCTCCCTCGGGCCTGGGAGCAGTGTTTCCTTCTCTCAGCCAAAATAAAAGTGCCTGCCGGGGCCTGGCACCTCTTCCCCGGACAGCTGACTGCGGGCTGTAGGAAGGGGCCCAGAGGGTCCCGGCACCGAGCAAGGGGAAGGGGTCCAGCCACGCAGAGAAAGGCCAAGCCGGTTACTGCTGGAGTGGGCCCAGTGCACCAGCCACAACTCTCTCTCTCTCTCTCTCTCTCTCTCCTCATTCGCCCATTCGCTTCCGGGCCCACACTTCACTTTTCCTAGCGTATTTTATCTTTTATTTAGGGAAAAATCTCACAACCTTTTCAAACGCGTGACACTTGCCCCGTGGGTGAAAGCCACTCTTGGTGGGGCTGATGGCAGGGTTTGGGCGTAGGAAGCGCCGTCGAGGATGGCGACCTGCGAGCGCCGCCCACTCTGGACCCGGGAGGAGGGAGAATACCAGCGGCAGAATGACCTGTTTGTTAGAGTTTAAATATCACTCAAAGGAACTTTTGCTAGAAAGAAGTGCAGATGCAAATTTCTCACATTTAAAAGAGACTCTTATTTTGCAGTAGTTTTTTTTTTAAGTCTTGCTATTCAACTTTGAAAACAGAGTGTGAAGGGAAGCTTACAATAAAGGCTCTTTACAGCTTATAATTTCTCCAACTGTATGGCTCAGAATAACTGGAAGGAAACAGCAATATTTGGTCAATTGAGAGCTGTTAGCTTTAGAAAATTTTGAGTTGGTATTTTTATAAAGGGGAATATTAGTTTACTCTAGGTCAGGTAAAAAGTTAGAATTTTATTTGTGGGGACAACTTATCTATACCAAAAAAAGGACCGGATAGTAGGGAATTTAAAAAATTAATTCTTTCTTACTCTCCTGCGACTTTTAAATTTTTTCTCTCCCTCCCCCATCCTCTCTTCTTCTCTGTCTTTCTCTCTTTCTTGCCTAGAAGCTGCCTAAAAAACTAGAGAAAGCTTATTTGACTAGAGAAAGCCATTTGAAATTCATATTGAAAAGCATTTCTCTTCCTCCATTCAAATATTTCCTTTCCTTCCCAATGACAAGTCCCTTAAAAAAAGTTCACATAACTTTGTAAGAATTTCCTTAATGTAATAATATTCACATTTTTAAAAAATGCTTGAAAGAAATCATGTTAATGAAGAGAACATTTGCAGTAATTTGGTGATAATTATCTGAATTGCCACATATTCGCAGAGGCTTGAACAATACGTGTTCGGAGAAAAGCAAAACACATTATTTTAATAGTCTGATATGCAAACTATGGACCGTTCAATTACAAGGCTTAATAATGCATACATGATGTGATCTTGTTATTGGGATGGGAAGGTCTGCGGTGAGTCACTCCTAAGACCAAGTGTGCTCTCACATCCAGTAAAATCCATCGCCATGGAGCAGGGGCCCCTGCCAAACTGCATTTAAGAGAATAAAAATTAATGACTGAGAATTTGAGCGTTAAATTAACATTAATTATATGACCTGCATGCTGGAAAGATTAAATTTCTTACGCCCTAATTAGATAACTTCTCCTCATACATCAAATCATTTCCATTTTCATTCCCAGGTTTCGGGAATACAATGCAAAATGGGGAGGGGCAGTTGTTGAGGGTTTTCCTTGTCTGAGGTCAGAGTTTGGGGGTGTCTAGCCACCATGTCCATTGCTTTCCTTTTCTTCTTCCATTGGCTCTTCAGCGTGAAGAGCCCTCAGGTTGGAGGTTTTATTATAGAGAATTAAGCTCATTCTCTCCTTCCTACTGACTGGTAGCTGGAGAGCAGAGAGCATGGTGGGCGGTCCAAGTAGACCTGAAGCATTAGAGGGACCTGTTGCAGCTGCCCCAAGAAGGTAGGGCCGCCAGTCAGTGTCTCAGGCCATGAAAACAAGGCAGTAAGACCCGAGCCGGGACGGGAGGGAGGAAAGTCCAGTCCAAACGCACCATGGACCCTTTGGGAGTAGAAATGCCTAAGCTAGAAGAGCAAGGGTGCAAGTGATTCTCCATGTTGTCTTTGGAAAAGAGAAAAAAGTTTTCTTAGGGAAGGAACAACCAAAGACAAGAGCCCTCATTTCCTTCGTGAAGAGGTTTGTAAGAAGTTTGTCTGTCCTCTCACACCAGGCGCCCACGCCGCCCGGCGAGGCCGATGTAGCCTCTGTCTGACCCTGTCAGGGGTGAACACTTGGTGGCCACAGGGCGAGGAGTGTGTGTGTGTGTGTGTGTGTGTGTTGGTGTGCGGGGGGAGTGGTGGGCGGGGGGGCTCTCTCACATTTGAAAACTTGTTGCTGATGAAAGGGGGCAGGAAAGGGGCAGGATTAGGTCGAACAGTAACCCCCTCCCGGCCTCAGCCGCAAGTCCTAGGACAGATGGTCGGTGGTGGCGCGTCGGTTCTCTCTGTTCCTAAGACACGACCTGGGGGTCCCAGAACTCCAGAGAAAGCTGCCGTGTGCACCGGCTTTGGAAACAATGCACGAGGACCTCAGCTCCTGGGATTAGGATTCGGAGTTTCCTCGGCGATACTCCGCGTGGCCCCAGACCTCTCACGTTCCCCTCCCGGCCCCACCGTCCCGAGGGACAGCACAGAGCGCGGGGGACCTGGCGGACAGCTGCCCTGGGCACCGGCGGGATGAGCCCGGCGAGATTAAAACCTCCAGGCGGCAGATGCTAAATCACTCAGAATAGAGTTTTTACGTGTCAGTGTTTCCATTCAGCCACTTGCAGACTTCTGGGGAAAGGGCAGACGGGCGTGAGCGCGAAGTCCACGCGGTCGTAAATCGTGTGTAAGTGGCGGGGAAAGGGGTGTTAGAGCAGGAGCAGCTGCGAGCGGAGGAGGGGCTCTTTCAGCGGGGTCCCCTTCCCCAGTGCGGTCAAGAACGGGGGGGAGGGGGCGAGGAGGGGGAGTGGCGGCGGAGAAGGGTGAAACAGCTGGAGGCCGGGGCTTCTGGAAAGTTTGGCGACTTCGGAAACCCCGCCCTGGCTCCCTCCCTCCCCCACTCAGCCCCAGCGGGTGGGCGGGCGAGGGAGGACAGTTCTGCGGGGGAGGAGGCGCGCTGAAGGGCAAATGGGTAGCCGGTGCGTCCCGCCTTCCGGGAGGAGACAGAAGCGGCTCTCGGGGCGGAGAAAGGTCTCTGCTAGCGGCCCCGCAGAGCTGCACCGCCCGGGCTGCGGAGGCAGGACCCGCTGCGCAGCCCCGCGACTGGTCAGGAAAGCCACGCGGGCTCCCCCCAGCTCGCTCGTCCGCCGCGCGGTGGGTGAGACGGTGTTTACAAGGACACCCCACCCCCACGCCCCCAGCGTGCCTTTGCTCGAAATGGTTACTTCTTTTAGAAATTGGAAAATCAATACTAGTTTAGCTTCTTCCATGAGATGATGCACTAACCCTACGGGGAGGGAACCGGCCGAAGGCCTGGCTCCAGCCCCTGGAGAATTTTACATAGAAATTTGCAGTGAACGGTGCTCCAGGGCTGCGTTGGTTAGTAGCATTACTGTAAGCCCGAGACACACCTCTATGTCCTGGCTGTTTGGACATGGTTGGGGTTTGGTTAAATGATCAAGAGCTTGCACCGTGGGTATTTATTCTTCCTGTTTTCTTAAATCACATCTTGGAGGTTTTCTGTTAGTTTTCAGATGTCATTTGCAGCACCGACAGATTTCATATGCCTACTGCAGATTGTCTTCAAAGTTCTAGTTTAAAGAGCATTATGTAAGCCTCTATTTACATAAGAGCTTTAACTCACCCTCTCAGAAAACCATTTTTTACCAACGGAAACTCATGCAGGGGAGCAGCATAGCCGACCTGTATCTCTATGACACTCGCCAGAACAGCGGTTCATTCCTTTTGAATAAGGAAAAAAGTAGATGTAAGAGGAATTGGGGTATTTTGCATTTTGTATTCACCTTGTCCTTATATCATTTGAACATTATTTTTAAGCTTAGTTCAGTCAGCAGCAACATTTGTAGAATACACTTTAAATCTATGTAGTCAGCATTTATCTAGGCCACAGTCTCCCTCAACTTTAATCGCAAATGTGAGAACAAATGTCATTTTAGTTGTAGAATCAATCAAGCACAAAATTTTACTAAATTCTATGAACACTGTAAATAAAATCAAGCAACGATAAAATACATAGAATATTTCTTTTCTTTTTTACTACCTTCATCTTCATCCCCTTCCCCTTCCCATAGATAACCACTGCTAATAGTTTAATGAGTTTCTTTCTCCCTTCCTTCCTCTGCTCCCCTCACCACCCCTTTCCTCCCTTCTCTCCTCCCTC
>NW_006383008.1:139787-154300 GCF_000327345.1 Myotis davidii
ATCACGGCACTGTTGCAGCCACTGCCAGTCATGGCAGCCACCAAGATGTTTTCATCAACACGGACTCCAGTCCCTTCGCCATGAAAAAATCCATCCATCCATCCTTCCTTCCTTCTTCCTTCCTTCCTTCCTTCCTTCCTTCCTTCCTCTCTCTATCTACTTACTAAAGGTTTTGAAAGCTTTTTCTTGTTATGCACTGCTATAATTAATTTTAGGAAGATGAGGCCTGGTGAGATAGGAAACGTAAAAAGAGTACAAAATTGGGACACTATAAAGAAGGACATATGGGAAACTAGTTTGGGGTATAGCTCTATCTCTGTTTTGCATTAGCTGAAAAAAAAGCTAATGACAAGCACTTTCATGTCATTCAAAAAGGTTGACAAAGGTCTTAGGGATATTCTTCTTTAACGATTAGATGATTAGAAGCTGGAAATATTTCAAGCGAGTTCTTAGAGTCACAGGTTCTTCCAGGTGACTACCTTCTATTTAAACAATCTTCCTTCTTCCTGCAAACCCCAGGACAAATGCTGTTCTACAGCCATGCTTCCAAAATGAATCTTGTCTTGTTAGGGGAAGGGATTAGATTCTCTTACATCCTCTCACAGGATGCCCATTCTAAGATGTAATTAAGTGGTGGTGTGTGTGCTGTTGTTACCAAGAGGAATTGTGAATCACATAGGTTGTATCTCAAGTGTCCTATCAACTGCCATCCTTCTCGCTTTTTCCTATCGCCCTGACCACACTGGTTCCTAGTCTGCCCTTTGTGACATTTTAACCCTCTTAGAATCTTCCCCCTAAGGGACTCCTCACTGTTTCCTTCCTTGTTGTCATCAATCCGATAAGATAATCTATAGATACCAAGGTATTAAATGCTGATAAATGCTCAGTGGCATTTGTATGTTTTCCAAAGCAGCTTAAAGGGTCCATATCATAGGCCTAAAACAATGAATTTCAAATTGGAATTTAAGACTGTGGTTGGCAGATGGGGAAGATATTTTAGGCAAGGAATTTGTGGCACTCCGAAAATATAGCCACATGGCCTCTCTTTAAGGACCAGCTCTACCTCTGTAGTCCACCCGGATGTAACATTTCTACTGGAAAACAGTATCACTGTAGAATTTTTTATTAGTAATTGAGCAATGTTGGAAATGTTTTAGTGGGATTTTTATTGTATTGAAGAATTTACTTCTAGTAACAGGTTCTATGAATCTGACCCTACTCTCTGGGGAGAATGACTAAGATAGGCCAACAAAAGTATTTGCATCCCATAGTGATTGGTTCAGGAAGTGCACTGAACCTGAGCGGGCCAATCAGGGCCAGTGAGTTTTAGCCTCATAATTTTGGCCAGAATGATAAGAAAAACAAGTTAAACTTCTGATTACCACATAGGTATAAGCCTTCATTATCTAGGAGTTTTGTTGTACAGAGAATATGCTTAAGATAAACCAATACGAAGAAAAACAAAAGGCAGGGCAATAAAAGATCATATAATTGAGCTCTTGAATTTAGATGTGCCTAAAGTCTACCCTTGGATTTTTTTGTTTGTTTGTTTTGTTTTGTAAGCCAAGAAATCACTTCTCTTGTCCTGAAGTTAGTTTGAGTTTCTGTCACTTGAATTTGAAACAGCCAAGAATATGTTTCTCATATTCTTAAGGGCAAAGGGTTGAGTTAATCATGCCTCTCACTCTCAGTTCATGGCACATTATCATCATTGGTTCATGCAAAACCTTTCTCAATCATTCCTTCTTCCCTCCCTCCCTTCCTTTTCTTCCTCTTCCTTTATTCCTATAATAGAGGTCCAGCGCGTGAAATCGAGGGAGACCCAGACCCGCTGCACTGGTAGGACCCACACCCGCCACGCTGAGAGACCCATCAATGCACCTTCTAGTGACTGGTCGTTTGGTTGTTATGGCGTTATGGCCACTGGCCTTTTATAATATAGATTTCATGTCAATTTCTGTCTCTGTCACCATTCTAATATGTTTGTATGTATTCTTAAAATGCATATTGCTTTTCTAAAGGAATTATTTTTAATTTATTTAAATTACATAGTGTTGAATATCTTGTGTCTTTTGCCTTTTCACTCAGTATTATGTATTTAGTATATATTTATGTTGTTATGTGTACATCCAATCTGTTGCTTCTAATTGCTGCATAGTTCTCCATCATGTGTAGGTAAAAACAAAAACACACTTGGTATTTCAACAGAGAGAATTTAACATAAGGAGTTGATTACCCAGCTGAAAATACAGAAGTTAAAGCATAAAGAAAAATAGAGGTAATTGCAGCAAATAATAGGGCTAATGGAACAAATAGAAAAGATTGGGTGATTAAAACTTTGATGTTAAGAAGAGGAGTCCCAGGGAGCTGGGACTCAGACTTCTGAAGAGGGAGTGCTACTCAATTAGTACTAATACCTAGAATCAGAGGAATGGTCTTGAAGAGTTGAGACTCAGACCTTGGGAAGCATTGGCAGCTGGTCTGGTGCTTCTGAGGGCAGGGGGAGCTGATGAGGCTGCTCTGGGTGCCAAAAACAGTTGGAGGTTGAAACACAATGCTGCTGCCAAGGTCAAGTACCTGTGCTTGGGTGACACTGACAGGAAGAACAAGCAAATAAAAAGAAGCAAGTGCCTCTGCCCTCTCCCTGTCTTGCAGGCTCCCTCTATGACAGATTTTAATAAGGATTCAGCTGACAAAATAGTCTGGAGTCTCAGCGCTAGTTTTCCAAAGCAGGGTCTACTCCAGAAGATGAAATTTGGAGTTAAAGGATAATAACATAATATTCTTCTACACATAACAGAACTTTTATACAAGAACTTTATTCTTCTGCCTAGTAAGTTGCAACTATCCTTCACAAGATTCTTCTTCCCCTCCAAAGGAGACCCAATTTTCCAATAGGTATTGTTTCCATGATGCACAACTAATTACTCCTGTATTTCAGTTACTTAAACACTAAATTATAAATTTAACTAATACCAACATTCATTATATAAAATAGTAGTAAAAGAGAAATAGAAATCCTATATAATAAAAGCCTAATATGCAAATCAACTGAACAGCAGAATGATGGGTAAAATGACTAGTTGCTATAATGCGCACTGACCCCCAGGGGGCAGACACTCAACACAGGAGCTTCCCCCCAGCCCACAGGCTCCAGGCCAGTCAAGGGGGATGCCAGTGGGGGTCCCCTAATTGCCCTGCTGGTTGCCTCTCAGAGGGAGGTGACCAGCGGTGGCAGTGGGGGGCAGGGGCCGGTGAGCGGGTGGCGCCAGTTGGCCAAGGCGGGTGCCAGTGGGGGTCCCCCCAATTGCCTCACCAATTGCCCCATAGATCGGCCCTGATCGCCAGCCAGGCCTAGGGACCCTATTCGTGCATGAATTTTGTGCACCAGGCCTCTAGTACATTTAATAATCAAGGAAGAAAACATACTAGTCAATGTTTCTAGAACTATTGCTGTTATTTGTAACTTTTCCCCCCCACAATCCATTGCATGTTTCTTTGACTTTCAGCCAGCACTTCAGCTAGTTCTTTTCTTGGCCAAAAGACTCACACTTCCATTTATGAAAGGTTTTAATACTTAGTGGTTCTTCCTTTTAAAAATACAATTAGTTTTCCATTAATTCTTATTTGTGAAAATGGAAGTTCTAAGAGCCACCCCAATGGGTCCCCTGTTTTAACTGCCTGCATTATTTATCAACAGCCCTATTTCTTTTTGTTAGTCAGGATCAGTCATCCTAGTCAGTAGAGTAATCCCATTCCTTGCCTATTGGCTCAATGGCCTGAGAAACCCAAAGTGGACAAGTGTCTGTGTGAACTCTCAGTCCAATGGAACAATTATGCCTACTAGTGCAAACATTCCTTCCATGGGAACTAAGACCTCTAAACCAACAGAGCACAAAGTTGTGGGGATGCAAAGAAAAACTTCTGTCAGGGGGTTACCAGCTGGCATAGTGACAAAGATTTCTAGATCCCTGTATTCTGGCCATGGGAGAAACAGCACCATGTGTTGGTCACATATTTAAAGCATATGATGACATTTTATAAGATGTAGCTCCAAACTTTCAAGATGTTCTTAATTGGTATGGTAATGATTCTTCATAGATCATTCCACTAGTTTGTTAGATCAGCTATATCTAAGTGATGGGGGATTGTGGTAAGACCAGTGAATTCCATGGATATGAGGTCATTATTGTACTACTTTTGTTGTGTTAAGTTTTTTTGGTCAAAGGTAATATTGTGTGATACTTAACAATTAAAAATATATGTTTTTATTAATTTTAGAAAGAGAGGAAGGGAGAGGGAGAGAGAGAAACATTGATATGAGAGAGAACCATTGCTTGGTTGCCTCCCACACATAGCACCCCAACCATTGGGAATTAAACCTGTAAGCTGATCCTGTACCCTGACTGGGAATTAAACGTGCAACCTTTTGGAGAATGGGATAATGCTCAACCAACTGAGACACACTGGCCAGGGCTGAAAGTTAACACTTTTCCATTGACTATGGTGAATTAAGACTTTCTGTAAGTTCACAATGGTGGTTCTGGCAGAAGCACTGAATAAAGACAAAGGAAATCCATTTCTAAAACACATGAACATTACAGTTACAACAAATTGTTGCCACATCCATGAAGGAAGGGGTCTGATGTAATCCAGGCACCACAGAGTAGCTGGCTGGTATACTCAGGGAAGGGTGCCATTTGGGGTGTTGAGCAGTGGATCTTGTGGTTGGCAGTTTGTGCATTCTGAAATGGCAATATCAGATCAGAGATGTTGTTGAACCAAAACCTAGCCTCTCCTTATGCTGTCATGGCCACTTTGTACATTCATTCAGCAAGCACCTGAGTGGCTGAGAAAGAGGTTTTTATTTCTGTAAATCACCTCTTTATATACATTGCTCTTACTTTGTCTTGGTCTTACTTTGTCCTTGACCATCAAACTAAACTATTGGCCACTGCTTATGAGTCAAATCCATATCTCTGGCCATATCCAGTTCTGACAAAAGCAGCAAATATACCACTCTCATTTATTTCTTTATTTTAAAAAAATATGTTGTTATTGATTTCAGAGAGAGGAAGGGATAGAGTGAGAGAGATAGAAACATCAGTGATGAGAGAGAATCATCAACCGACTGCCTCCTGCATGCTCCCCACCAGGGATGGAGCCAGCAACCTGGGCATGTGCCCTGACCAGGAATTGAACCATGACCTCCTGGTTCATGGATCCACACCCAACCACTGAGCCACACTGGCCGGGCCCCTCTCATTTCTTTTTATTAGGATTTCTCTTCACCATTGTCTTTCATGGACACTCCTATTTGGAGCTATAGTGTTAAAGGTATCAATCTCTGATTACTGGGCCATACCTACTTAGACTCATTTCTTTCTTATTTAATGAAAACTGATTGATTAGGGACCTTAATTACATCAGCACAATCCCTATGCCTTTGTAATATAAGACTAGAGGCCTGGTGCACAAAATTCCGGCACTGGGGGGTGGAGGTCCCTCAGCTTGGCCTGCGCCCTCTTGCAATCCGGGACCCCTCAGGGGATGTTCACCTGCTGGCTTAGGCCTGATCCCTGCTCCTGCATTGAGTGTCTGCCCTCTGGTAGTCAGTACGTGTCATAGTGACTGATCGACCAGTCATTCTGGTCGTTCTGCCATTAGGTCGCTGGGTTTTTATTATATAGGACTAGAAGCCCAGTGCACAGGTTAGGGGGGCCCTTCAACCCGGATTGCGAGAGGGTGCAGGCCAGACCGAGGGACCCCCACTGGTGCACGACTGGTGCCAGGGAGGGATGCGGGAGGTTGGCCAGCTGGGGAGGGACCGTGGGAGAGCTCCAGGGCATGTCCGGCCCAACTTGCTCAGTCTTGATTGGCTGGACCCCAGGAGCAAACTAACCTACCAGTGGAGCATCTGCTCCCTGGTGGTCAGTGCACGTCATAGTGAGTGGTTGAGCAGCCTTAGCATATCATTAGCATATTACGCTTTGATTGGTTGAATGGCTGACCAGATAACCAGACACTTAGCATATTAGGTTTTTATTGTATAGGACTAGTGGCCTGGTGCATGAAATTCATGCATAGGGTGGGGTGAGGGGGGGCGGTGTGTGTGTGTTCCTCAGCCCGACCTGCACCCTCTCCAATCTGGGACCCCTCGGGGGATGTCTGACTGCCAGTTTAGGCCCCATCCCACAGGGAGTCTGGAGATAAGCCTTCTTGCTCCACTGCTGATGGGATCCAGCCTAAACTGGCAGTCAGATATCACTCTCATAATCTAGCTCCTAATCGCTCACCTGTCTGCCTGCCTGATTGCCCCTACCCACTTTCCCTGCCAGCCTGCTCACCCCCAACTGCCCTCCTCTCCTGGCCTGATCACTTTTAACCACCTCTGCCTCAGCCCCGCCACCATGGCTTTGTCCAGAAGGTCTCCCGGTCTAATTAGCATATTACCCTTTTATTAGTATAATCATAAAAACTAATATCTCTTCATATACACAGGTCCCACCCACAGTCAATTGGAAGGAATTATACAATTGTGTGGGTCAGCGAGGATCATCTTATCATAATATCATGCTATTAGAATTTTTTTCACTAAATATTATGTCTTTGCTATCTACCTATGCTATTATGTTTGCATCTCTTGTGTTGCTCTTAAATTTTCCTAGTTACGAATACTCAGAGAGCTTCTAAGTCTCAAAAATGCTACAATAAAATAAATAATACTGATTACATGTTTCCTGAAGAGCTTATGTGATAGTTTCTCCTATCTATCTATGTATCTTTGTATCTATGTATCTCTCTGTCTCCAGATATCCAGGTGGACCTGTACCATAAGGTTTTCAAATACTTAATTTGACTGAATACTAGGTCAGATTATTTTCTTAAATGGCTATACCAGTCTACATTTATACCATATATATAGTTATCTGTGAAATCATCATCATTCAAATAATTGGCTAATTGTATGTTTTGGGTTTTATTTTATATACTTATTTATTTTAATTTATATTTTGCTTTTATACCAATTGATATTCACTTGCATACACAACTTCTTGTGAAAATTTTCTTTTAAATGTCATGATACCTCTGTCAAGATATTTAATGGGCCCAATCAATGATTCTCTCTCATCACTGATATTTCTATGTCTCTCTCCCTCTCCCTTCCTCTCTCTGAAATCAATATATATATTTATTAAAGATATTTAATGGGCATGAATTTGCCAACACATATAAATAAATAATAAGAAAAATAAACACACCTACACTTTCAAGATCTTTTCTATGCTGAAGAAAGAGGCTTGCAGGATAAATTCAGTGAACATTTCATCCTCAAAAAATGAGAGTCTCTGGCTGTGTCTTTAAGAGTTCAGGAACTTTCTAGTCTTCTTTAGACCAGAGGAGCAAGCAAACCTCTTCTGATTCACACTGTTGGGGGAATATAAGAGCAAGCATTCACTGAAACTGGATCAGGCATTACTGGCTACTCAAAACACTTGATAAGAAAGGATGATCCAATGAATAATGCATTGTTTACATGAGTGTTTGTGAGCTGTGACACTGTCCTCCCTTTATGATGTGCTCAGCTCTTCCAGGAGAACCTAAGGAAGACCAGACAAAGGGCACAACAGAGGGATTGTCCCACTTGCTTCTTGGTTTTCTCTGAGTACTAAGTCAAGACCAAATTGCCTGTTGTGTACTGACTATTCAGTACATGGTGCTGTATTTATGGTGTTCACCCAGTACATATGAAAGCAGAACTCTTTGTTCTATTCTTCCACTGTAAACACTTGAGCATAATCTAATCTTTTCTTACTATCTCCTTGTACTTTACTTTTTTATTTTTTTTATATATTTTTGTTGATTTCAGAGAGAAAGGGAGAGGGAAAGACAGATAGAAACATCAATGATGAGAGAGAGTCGTTGATTGGCTGCCTCCTGCACACCCCCAACTGGGGATCGAGCCCACAACCCAGGCATGTTCCCTTGACTGAAATCGAACCTGGGACCTTGCAGTCCACAGTCTGATGCTCTATCCACGGAGCCAAACCAGCTTGGGCTCTTCTTGTACTTTAAACAATTTTTTAAATTGACCAAGGAAACTTTTTTCTTCTTATTTCATGTTACTCTTCTTTGACCAAACATTGGACTCTTAATATATACCAAAGCATATAAAGGTGAATAAGACATCGTGTTAGGAAATACAGATAGAAAACAAATACACCTTTGAGATGCTCTCTATGAGCTCACAGCCTGGGTGGGGAAAGATGGATAGGTAAATATTACAATGTGGTTTGTGACATCTTTCACTCATTTATTGACTACATTTACCTATTCATTCTATTTAACATGCCTCCTGTGTGCCAAGTACTGAGCTAATCCTCAAAAGCAGTGGTTGTCAGCCGTGGTTCATGTTAGGAGAATGACCTGGGAAACTTAAGGAAGATGTCTTAGTTCACCCTCACAGGTAATTGTTCCAGTGGTTCTCAACCTTCCTAATGCTGCGACCCTTTAATATAGTTCCTTATGTAGTGGTGACCCCCAACCATAAAATTATTTTCATTGCTACTTCATAATGTAATGTTGCTACTGTTATGAACCGTAATGTAAATATCTGATATGCAGGATGTATTTTCAGGGGTCGCCTAAGACCATCGGAAAACACATACATAGTTACATATTGTTTTTGTGAGTAATCACTATGCTTTAATTATGTTTAATTTGTAACAATGAAATTGGGGGTCACCACAACATGAGGAACTGTATTAAAAGGTCGTGGCATTAGGAAGGTTGAGAACCACTACAAGAAAGACATTCCCCCTTCGCCCAGAAACGCATAACTTCATGGCAGAAACAGATAAGTAAGTATCCAGGCAACTATAATCCAGTGTGAAGAGCTATATGATGAGGTGAGCATGGGGAGCTATAGCCACATTCTTCCTCCCATTTTGCAGATGAAGAATCTAAGTCTCACATGTTAACAGATTTGCCCAACATCATAGATTGAGTAGGTAATAGAGCCACGATATAAATCTAGATCAGTCAGATTTGACTGACCTATAAATCACTAGATGAACTCCCAACAAAAGGAAACTATGCCTCCCCATAGAAGAAAAAGAATCAGGACTATTTATTTTCATTATTTTACAAAGGAATTCACTGTGTTTTTGTTCTACTGTGGACAAAGTATGCATATAAATTTCTAGATTTTTAAGTGAAAAACTATAAGAAATACAAAAGGAAAAGAAAAAATACCCTCATGAGTCCATGTTCTCAAAATATTTACTGAACTAGATATTCATAATATAATGAAATCTTGTGAAGGCAACATTTTTACATTATTATTCTATGTTTTTTGGAATATCCATCTAACACATTTGGAAAATCCACTTAATGATTTACTTATTATTCTTGTGAAATTATGATAATGATGAATACTGGATTCAGGGAAGGGGCATCTTTGACAATCTGACCCATAATGATTAAACCTTGAATTATACACCACCATGTAATTTGGTCATCCCCTAGGCCTTCTCAAAATTCCCATTCTAGTTAGACTTTTTATCTTTCTCAGAGACTTCACAGCATCCTTTTATTTATTTTTTTATTAAGGAATCTGTAAAAATCTGAATGCAAAGTTTCTGTTTAAATTACTCTAGTTTAAGTTTTTATTTTTTTTAATAGTATTTCTTTAGGAAAATTTTTGCCTTTGGAAAAATATCTCAGCTCATCATAAAAAGGGTATACGCAGGCAAAAAGCAAACTACCTTTTCTACATTTTGTACTGATGTTTCATACATCAGTGAGGTTGTACATGGCATGTCCAAACTGAAAGCAAAACACTGAAGCAGCATCTCTGAGATGTCCATCTGGAGGCTTCCTGAGTAAGGATTATCAGCCGAATTCTAGAAGACACGCCTAGCCTTTGCCAAAACAAGACTGGAGCTGGAGCTGACAAAAATATATGAAATTTTTTATTATTTTAAGTAGATTGCAGCAGCGATATAGGGAGAACAAGGCAGTTTAGGTAGAGAGTCAACTTCTAAAAGTTAATTTAAAAAAGAAAAAAAAAACACCTCAGGGATGCAAATACTTTGTGAGAGAATAAATGTTTGAGTGTCATTGGGATATTTAATAGTTATATTAAAATGCTTTTGATTCAGAGATTTCAGAATGTCTGAAACTTAAAAATATCACAATGATTGAAATTCTGCCTATCTGTAGGGGTTCTTTTAAATGTCATATAGCTGTTTCATTTTTATCTGTGAGAGCCTATTGAGGTTCTACTGAGCTGATTGTATGAAAAGGTCCTATAAAGTTCAAGATAAGTTTTGTCCTCTAGATCTCATCTTATAATAATAATAAGCAATGGTTACTGCTTTTGGTGATTCTATGTAATAAAAACTGTGGTTTTTTTCCATCCATGGGCCACACCCAGGAAGCAGAAGTCTGTCTTGTTTTCTTTTTATCTCAGAGACTGGGGCCTGCGTGAAATTTAACTTGGGTAACTCAGCATGAGATGCCCTTCTGAGGAAGCAGTTTATGGTGGTTGGAAAAAGCTATTCCAGGATGCAAAGTTATACATGTGATATGGAGCTTGTCTTGTAAACAAATTATTTGTGTAAATAGGCTGTTATAACGTTACTATTGAGCACAGCCCTCTGTATCAGGAAGGATGCAAATAATGAATCCCAACCCCAAAGCCAACTGTCTTAACAATAAGACAGTTTGGTTATCCTATACACCAAGACATCTGGAGACAGGGCAGCTCTAATGCTGTTAGTGCATTGGCTCACTGATTTATTAAGAATCCAGGTTCTTCTCATCTCAGCTTTCTCTAGTTTTGCTCCCTCAGGGCTACAAATGATTGCTGTAGTTCCAAACATTAGATGAAGATACAACAATACTTGATAGCAGAAGGATCCTCTTAATATATATTTTTATTGATTTCAGAGAGGAAAGGGAAGGGAGAGAGAGAGAAACATCAATGATGAGAGACAATCATTGATCAGCTGCCTTCTGCACACCCTACCCTGGGGATCGAGCCTGCCACCTGGACATGTGCCTTGACTGGGAATCGAACTGTGACCTCCTGGTTCATAGGTTGACACTCAACATGCCAGCCAGCAGTAGAAGGATCTTCTACATCTCTCTTAGGAAGTTATCTTTTCCTGAAGTTTCCAGCAGACTCTGGGTGATATGCACATGCCTAAACCAGTTGCTAGCCAAGGACACAGAATCATGCTAATTGGATTCCTAATCACAATTTACACTGAGTCATTTGGGGAGGATGGACATTTGAATTACATTGGAGCCACTCTGGGTAAGGGAGAAAGTGAATAAATATTAGTTGTGCAAAAATAGGTGACTCGTTGGGGAGAGTAAAAAGAAGTAATAGAGGAGAATGAGAGAGGAAGAAATAATTTAAGGAAATAAAGCTCAGAGATGATTCTTTATAGGAACAGATGGACTTACAGCTATGGGAACAGGTGCCAACAAAGTAGGACTCTATTTTCAGCCACCTTAAGTGGGTCTCTGTGCACACAAGCTCAGGAATGTGGATAAAACAGAACGGGGAACGGGAAGCTTCCTGTGCTGGTCACTGAGTCGATGGCATTTTTGTTTTTGCATGACTAAGCCATTAAGGTGATTTTATCATACAATGATGAGTATGCAACATTTAAGTCACTTGCTTAGATTCACATGATAAATTTGATTAGTCTTTCCACCTATGTAGCCAGGAAACAGATGTGGGAATAGTCTGCAGTGAATGTCTAATTCTCATTCACAAATACTTAAGGAGCACCTATGTGCCAAATACCATTTCAGGCACTGGTGTTAATACTGAAATAAGTATAGCAAGTCTGTGTCTACATGGAGCTTAAATTCTAGAGGGAGTAGACAAACAATAAACAATCAAATAAACATATAAAGAACAGCTGGTGATAAATTTTATGGAGAAAAATAGAGAAATACAAGGTAGGGTGAGGCAAGTTTGGTATTTTACATGGTATAACCAGAAAAGGCCTTATTAAAAGGGTTTATGATAAGGAGTGGCCAGGAGAATATCTAGGAGAGGACTGCTCCAGACAGTGGGAACAGAAAAAAAAAAAGTTTCTGAGGTCGGAGATGCTGGAAGGCTTAAAAGGCCAGAGGCCTGGACCAGAGACAAGGAGGTGGGAAGTAATGAGGGATGAGTTCAGAGAAGTGATGGATTTATGTAGGTTATTGTAGGCCATTGGTTCTCAAAGCCTGTCCCCAGACCAGCAGCCTCAGCATGCCTGGAAACTTGTTAAAAATGCAAATTATTGGCCCCACCCAGGCTTCCTGAATCAAAACTCTGGGGTGGAGCTCAGCAAAGGGTATTCTAATGAGACTCCAGGTGATTCTGATTCCGGTGCAGGTAAGGTTTGGGAACCAGTGTTGTAGGTTATCCTAAGGACTTTGGATTTCATTTTGGATGAAACAGGAGCCATTGGAAAGTTTTAAACACTGGACATAACCAGATTTCCATTAAAAAATCACTCTGGCTTCTTTGTTAAAAGTAAACTATAAGGAAGCAAAGGAAAAAGCAAATAAACCAGTTTTAGATGATTGTAATAGTCTGAGCAAGAAGAGATAGTAGCTTGGACTAGGATGGTGGTAGAGGTGGTGATCAGTGGTTGGATTCTGCATAGACTTTGAAGATAGAGCCAACAAGAATTGCTGATGACTTGTGAAGTGAGAGTTAGAGTGTAGATAAGAGCAATTCCAGCATTTTTGACCTGAGACACTGGAAGGACATTACTACTCTTTAACCATTATGCAGAAAACTGTAGGGGAAGATGGCTTAAGGGTTAAAATGAGGAGTTCTGGCCATATTCATTTTGAAATGGATATGCCAAGTAGGGATTCAGGGGAGTGGTTTTGGGGTGGAGATAAAACTTGCGAGTTATCAGGGCATATGTGCTATTTCCAGCCATGGACCTGCATGAGAGCATTTAGGCAATCAGTGTAGATGGAGAAGAAGTCTTAGAGCTGAGTGCTCAACATCTAGAGGTTGGAGGAGATGAGAACAAAACAGCAAAGGATATTGAAAAAGAGTAACCAGTGAGATTGGAGGAGAAAGAAGAGATGGTGACCTCAAAGCCAAATTTCAAAGTGTATCAAGAAAAAGGGCATGACAGCCGAGCTGCGATAGGGTGGAGGGTCTGGCACTGCCTTGGGTGCAACATTTAGAGGAGGTACCAAGAAACTCAGTAATCAAGGTAATTAATATCTTAATGTAATATTTAAAAAATAAAAACATATTTTAAAAATCTATGATAAAATATCACAATTTTAATAAAAACAGAATCTGACCCGGTACTGACCTCACTTACCTTACTTTCCTTACCTGGACAGACGTTGTGTTTATTTAAAATTTCAATATTTTATTCTCCTTGAATTTTTTGTATTTATTTTCATATAAAAATATTACATTAAGACATTATTTATCTCAATTTCTGAGGTTTTGGCACTCCCTTACATTTTGCACCTGTAATGAATGCCTCTCTCGTACCTACTCTACTCTGAAAATAAAAACAGAGGACTGATTGGGTTCAGGAATACAGAGTACATGCCGACTCTGACCCAAGCTGACTCGGTGGTGTTAGGAGGGTCAAATATAACTGGGGGTTGTTCAAGAGGGAATAGAGGAGAAGAATTGAAGACAGTGAACTTCAACTATTGTTTTAAGGAGATTTGCTGTTAAAGAGAATTGGCCATACGCCCTAGGGCATGTGGGGTCAAGTACGAGTTTATTTCATGTGGAGACTATTGCAGCATGCTTGTATGAGGAGAGAATGATAGAACAGTTGAGGGATCAATAATACAGAAGGGGGGATGTGTTCCAAAAACGGGAGAAGTGGGGCACCTATGTATGTGAATGTGCTGCTGAGAGGGCCCAAGGCTGGAGTGAAGATGGGGGTGTATTTTCAGTTTTATTAAAAGGAAATCAAGTCCACTTATTAAAGGACTATACAATATGTTCCTAAAACTAACCCTTGTTACATAATTATATGTAACATGTGTAACAGAATGGCCAAACATTCTTAACAACTATGTCATCACACATATAGAAGTGTGATCAATAGGAATTATTCTTATAATGTCCTTTGATAAGGGGCTATGTTATATGTCATGAAGGGAAGTTGCCTAGGTATCCAACATTTTGATGTTTAAAATGATGTAAGTCTAGACCTTAGACTTCCAGAGGAGCAGGCAGATGAATAATCTTACATTTGTTTTCTGTCTAGTGGGTTTTTGATGGGAAATTAATGTCAAACACACCAAGGTGATTCTATCCAGCTCGGTGTGTGTCAGCTGTGCTCCACTGTGGATTAAGGACAGAGCTCATCTCTTTGGGAACCAGGTGGAGGTATCAAGAAAGTTAAGGAGTCTACTTTGTGTTCTAGCCCTGAAGTGAGGCCTCTGCACCTTCATAAGGAGGGTCATAGAACTACAGGCAAGGCCAGGATTTTCCTCAGAAGGCA